>NC_084854.1:9933544-10248178 GCF_951802175.1 Populus nigra
CAACAAGTAAATAAACTAAATCTAATAAAGTTAAACTATAAGCTATTTTAAATTGTGAATAATTTTTCCAGTTTAATAGATTAACACATGATGATTTCTTTTGTAATATATTAAACAAAAAATTGTAAATGCTCAATATGCTCACCTAAGTTCTTACTATTTGAATCATCTTGGTGGCTCTCCATCCCTAAGTGACGTGTATGGCCAATGAACCTCCAGTATGGCGCCGATTGACTTTTCTTTTTTCCTTCCTTTCTATCTCTTCCTCATTTTGTACACCTAGCCCTCCTAAATCTTCATAACAACCTTCATATTTGATTTTTATTTTTTATTACTATTTGTTTTATTTGAAATTATTTATAAAATTGAAATTTATTTTTAATTTCATCATTTTTTAATTTTTTTATGTGTCAGACTTCAAATTTGGTCGTCATTCTTTTGATTTTTATTTTTTTATTTGAGATAATTTTTAAAATAGACATTTGTTTCAATTTTATCCATCAACATTAAATTGAATGAGAATTGAGCTTCTTGATTGAGTCTGGATCCAAAATTCCATGGGTTGCAAGTTTAAGAGATTGGTTCAGGTTTAGAACATTTGTTCGAATTTGTTTTTTTTTTAAGCTCATGTTTTTTTTCAGTTTCATCGTTGGATATTTATCAAATTAGAGATTGAGCTCTATTATTTTTTATTTGCTTTCTATCAAATTTTTTTGCTAATTTAAAAAATGACCTGATTATCTAGGATCTTTTTAATTGTTATTCTTTTTTAAATGTAGCTTTTTGTCAATGAATTTTGTTTTTGAACTAAATTAAATTAATTGATTAAATATAAGCATGGGATGCTTACTTCATAATAATTTGTTTGGTTTGCTTTTCAGATCCGTTTCTTTAATGTCGCGTGTAGCTTTTTATGTTTTTATCATGCAGTATTTTGCAAAGGCATTAGAACTATCTCGGTGAGTTTTTTTCTAGTAGTGGAATGATATCCACAATAGAATGATAATGAGTTAGATTATTTTTTTCTAACATGTTTTTTTCTTCTCCTCCTGAATATAATATTGTCAAATTATTTTGTATAGTTAATAATTACTAAATATTTTATTTTATTTATTATCACTATAGTTTTCTTAACAATATTATTAAACTAACTAAGTTATATTTAGACCTTATCAAGTGAATGATCCATTCCTCATCTCTCAATTTTTTCTTTCACGCTCGCGTTGCATAAGCGGACACCAATCTGGTATTGACTCTTGGAAACGTGTCAGCCATCCATTGAGTGATCCAATGATATCGTGGAATATGCTTCGTATAAACGACCTGTTACGTTCGATTCCTTATAAGGTCAATTCTCCTGCTCCACGCACAGGCATTGTCAGTCAACTCACTCTCGCTTTCTCATGAAAAATCACGTGAGCCACGGAATGAGAAGACAATAATGAGGTGCCAGGTGGCACAATGTTTATGTTTGATTCGTGAGTCACCAACTTGTGGATGCAATGGTAGTGGCGGTGTCATTGGATACAACCAGAGTACTCAAACTGTTGTGCACTCGCTTTCCAATTTCTTGCCAGTTTACTTGAATTCTTCATTTTCATTCTGTGATGTCAATTGTCCTAATGTACATAAATATCCAAACCTCTTTTTCGAGCATTGTGATCTATACCATCTTCAAAGGAGATTTTATTTTTGCTCTTTCTGGTATTTATGCTATATGATGAAGCAAACCTCTTTAATTATCTAGCAAATCTCTTGAAATTTAGTTTTATTTATTTTGCTTTTGTTAGTGATGAATGCCAAACCTAAACAAAGAATTGAAATTTAAGAAAAATATCAAAACTAAAATTGATGAGAACAAGAGGGTCAATTTTTATTTTCTTTGTATAATAATAATAATAAAAAAAAAAACTTATTCAATGAAATGTAACTTAGTGCTTCAAACAAGACTTAGTAATTCGAGGGATTCTTTTAATTGATAATTTATCTCTTAAACTTACTATTTAGTAATGAGTATGATTATCTCCTCCTCCTCCTTTTTTTAATTCCTTTCCTTCT
This sequence comes from Populus nigra, assembly GCF_951802175.1. Lineage (NCBI taxonomy): Eukaryota > Viridiplantae > Streptophyta > Magnoliopsida > Malpighiales > Salicaceae > Populus > Populus nigra. The sequence goes on from NC_084854.1 coordinate 9,935,603, forward strand.
TTTTTTTCTCTTTTAACTCTCCTCCACTCTATAGGTGGTGGGTTCAAATGAAGGGTTTTTCCAATAAAGACCTTTCTAGGTGATGATGTTTTATTATTTTAGGAATTGAAAATATTTTTGGGTAGCATTTAAAAGAAAATTTTAAAATATATTGGACCAATGTTAAAAGTGTATCTTTGAAATGCTTAGGAGAGGAATTTAGTCTCAAATATCAAAGCAAATTGCTATGAAATACAAAGAAAAAAAAGAATTTCAAATATCTAATGTTGTCTTTTTTTTTTTACACTATCATATCTTGTTAAATAATTGTCATGTACATAGAAATGAAACTAAGATGTTCTTAAATATGATGACACAATTTTAATATAGGTTTATCAACTATGTGCTCCAAGTACCACCACACAATTTCAAAATAACATTTCCAAACAATAATGATTGGATATTGATATAATTAGTTTTGCAAGAAAATAAAAAAAACTAAAAACCTATTTAAAGCAACTTTATGCTCCAAGTCAAATTGGTTGTCCTTGTAAAATCAAGGAGGTCAATTTCATAGTAATTTGACATCTTCAACTCATATGTGATTTTTTATGAATTGTTTCACTTTGCACAAGCTTTTATCTAGTAAGACATAAAGTTTTCTCCATATGACATGTTCCCTTACTCCTTTTATTAAGGCTTTTTAAGTCACTAGCTCAATCAATTCTTCCTCCTTAAGCATCTTATCATTACATCTTCTCAAGTATGCTCGTGTAGACTCATCATTTTATTGGGCAACACTAAAAGGTTATGTGGAGTTTTTCTTAGCATGTATGTTAGTGCTAAAATGTGTCATTAGCTTGGTGTAGAGATTACTAAACCCTTTAATAGAATTTGGTTCCAAGTTATATCAGGCAAGCATAGACCCTCTAAAGGCTGTAGAGAGTATCTTGCATATCGAGTCATGATATTGGATGACCAGCTCTAAGTTATTGCGCATATTTTGTACATTCTCCATTGGGTTGGTCAATCAATCATAGTTGTCCAAACTAATTTCGATAGGAATATAGTCCTTAGGGAGTTGAGTATTCAATATGCATTTGGACAAAGAAGAACATCTTCACCAATGATAGATATAGACATTCTCCTGAATATACTTATGCATAGATTGTCTCTTAGTTCTTTTTTGTTGGGCTCTTGGGAGCCTGAACATAATAGGTGTAGAACGACGATTATAGTGACTAGTGTTCGTCCTATGATAACTAACGAAAGTTTATTCAAAGTATTTTCTTTTTGCATAGGTGTCGTAATAGTGTGAGTGATCCTTTGAGAAACTACTATGAATTTTATTCTTCATGGTCATCTCTAGATAGTGTGATCATCTACGAACTCCTGGTACAACTGATAGTCATGGTGTTAAAACATTGTGTGTTGTTGAGGGTGTTAAAACTTGTTAGGGTGGCAAGGTCTGATTTTCCCTTTAGGTTATCGACACAACCTGGGTGAGGAGTTGCACCTGACTAGTGAGTTGTTAAAGCTTTTGTTGGGTAGGAGTTTCCACGACAACGAGAGACTTGTCTCGCGTCCTAACCCAGGTGGGCATTGGTTGTGTGCCATGAAATGACTTGTAAATGTCAAAAACAAGCTTTAGAAAAGAAATCGATGGCTTTTTTTATCAGTTTCTCATGAACAACGCTATTGATGAAGTCCTAAAAATCCAAGTAGCCTAGGAATGAGGCTACCGAGCTGGATAATTAATTAATCAATTGGTTTTAGCAATTTCATCCATTCTCTCTAACCAAGGTGGTTGATAACTTATATTTGATGTTTGGTAGGTCAAGGCGGCTTGTGACTAGTACTTGCAATAGATCCCCTTTGGTGGAGGTGATTCTTAAATAAGTATATTTTTCGAGAGATATAATACAATAATATTATAGAGAAATATTCTCTCTCTCTCTCTCTCTCTCTCTATATATATATATATATATATATATAATAGACAATGAAAATGATGAACTTTTTTTTTTGAAGGTATGGTGTGTTTATAGCCCATTAGTTTTGTTCTTTTGTGAAGAAAAGAGGCTGGAGTGTAACTTTATCTTTGTAATATTTTGAGTTACATTATAAGTTGTATTCCACTCATTTTATCCGACTAAAGATGAATAAATGACAAACCATGATAGATCCAAAAAGCTATTAGAGAATCTGTTTTAAAATTTGATTTATTTTTTCAAATTTATTTCTTTATTTGGTTAAATTATGTTAATATATTAATATTAAAAATAATTTTTAAAAATAAAAAAATATTTTTAATATATTTTAATACAAAAATATTTTAAAAACAACACTAGTTCCAAATTATCATGCGAACCCTAAAACACCACACCCACGGCCACAGACTGCATCAACTCTCCACTGGACGCTTCCCTCTCCAATCTCAGACACGCACACCACCACTCTCAAGCACCGCCCGACCCGGCTTCTTCTCAAAATTCTAAGGTGCTTTTCCATCCGTTATTGAATCAAAAGAAAATGGGTTTATAGATTTTTTACAATGAATGAATGATAAAAGATAAGATTGTTTATTTGCAGAGATGAGAATGATAGCTCAGGTTTCGTTGCGTTGCATTAGGGATGGATTCTTGAGTAGCGGGCGATTTCAGGCTCCTCATCTTATCAAATCCCTCTCTACAAATGCTCCTTCAGGTACTGAATCCGTCTTTCAGATACTCTTTTAGATGTAACTTTTTTAATCGAACCTCCTTTAACTTTACTTCTTGTAAATAGACCGAAAGGGATGCCAATTCTCTCTCTCTCTCTCTCTGTATTTTTTTGTTCTTGTGAAATGCTGTTTTGGATGATTGGGGATTTTTTTTTTAAAAAAAAGAACCTTAGACGGTTTTCAAATAGCTTAAGTTAAAAATATGTAGCATTTTATTTAGTGATTGTATGATGGTTGACAATTGGTTATGTTATTATTTAGAGTTCCTTAGTACAATCTTCATATTATTGTCATTTTATATATATATTTTTTGTTTCATCTGGGCCAAATGTGGTGGAACCATATCTGAACTTCATTGTATTGTTTTTTATCTTTGGCATTTGATTAGATAATTGGATTGGAGACAATCAAAGCTCCAATTCTTTTGAGTCTGCTGATGGCTTTGAGCAACGAATATTTGGTGGCATTGATGGGGGTAATTCACATTCAGAATCCTTTTTCCAAAAGCTTGATAGACTGGCAAAGGCGCGCAATGGACCTGGTTCAAGGCTGAATGAACGAAATAGTTCTGATGATTTAGATTCGAGTTTTAACACATTAAAAGATGGAATGGATGAAAAGTTACAGGAAGCAGCTGGATATATAGATGTTGATATTGATGATATAGATGAGTATAGGCCAGATGCACACTTTGAAGATGGAGATACTTATGACATTAAGGTATGCAGTTGCGCAGCCATTGAATCTATACTTAGAATGTTGTAATTTGATCTGGTATTGTTGCTGTGTACTTGGTTCATACAGTTTGCTACCTTGAAGGGTATTCCTGGGGTGCATCTTGCTCTGGTTTCTTAAGTGGCATTGATATGTTGGTTTTGTGCTCTACTTAAAAATAAATAAATCCTTGTTTGATGTTCCCTCAATGTCCTTTTCTAATTTTAGTAAGTTCTGTGAATCATTTTTAGCAACCAGTTTCTATTACTATCTGATGTGCAAATTTTCTGTTGTCTTTATGGGAAATAGTTGACGTAAGATATTGTATTATGGTGCTAAATTATTCATACAGGTAAAAAATCACAGTTTGATGTTAAATGACAAGTTGTACTTAGAACTCTCCAGGGGGAACACAATGATGATCAGTTTGAAGTTGTGACATGGGTTGTTAATGGGAAAGAAATAATGTGCCTTGTTGCAGTATTCTATCTGCATTTGACTTTGATGATTGTTTCAATTGGCATCTTCTTTCAGAGCTTGACTATCGCTATTGCTGGTGCTATGACTTTGTACTCTTTATGCCTTTGTCTCCATGGTTGCCTTGTCTAAGACCTTATGGGCCATGTGCAGGATTTGGATCTCACGAAGCCATTTGCACGTAGAGAAAGACGGGATGAATTTTGTGTAACTACTGCGGAAGTTCTGAGTAAAGCTGATTTTCGGGTGAGCTTATCACACAATGTCTGTCATTTATGCTCCCAAGATATAATATTAAGTATAGTATAATTGTAGATGCCACTAATAGGTGTTACAATTGCCATTGTGAAGTATGAGTCAGTCAAGTCACTTGAAGTTCGAACTAGCACTAGTGATAACCACCGCCCAAGTGGCTGCTGGTAACATGCAACTTCATTCCCTTGGGTCCTTGAAACGATGTACTGTTTGGCATTATTCTTAGTTGCTTGCAAAATTAGTGGTTTTTGCCCATTGGTTTGTTCCTGTTGTGACTGATGGTTGCAATTTTCTCCTGCTGCTCTCCTGAACTAAATCAAATTGTAATTGTTTTATTCTTGATTCTACTTCATTTGTTGGAAAATAATTGCTAAATATTAATTCAAGTCAGGGCTATCCCTTGCAATCTCTACATTTTTATTGTTGATTATATCTTCAACTTCATTTGCTGGAACATAATTGTTAAATATTAATTCGAGTCACTATTATCCTTGCAATCTCTACATTTTTGGGCACATACCTAAATTCATCATTTTTTTTTCTCTGAGCAGAATGTTAGATTCCTTGCAAACTTCATAACAGATGCTGGAATTATTATTAAGAGGAGACAGGTAGCATTGAGTGTCAATTCAAGTTTTTGCTGTTCATTGAATCTATGATAAAAATGTGGAATCCTGCCTTACTTCATCATCTTTATTTTGTAGACTGGCATAAGTGCCAAAGCCCAGAGAAAGGTTGCAAGGGAGATCAAAACAGCTCGAGCTTTTGGTCTGATGCCTTTCACAACAATGGGGACAAAATCATTTGTTTTCGGCACTACTATGCAGAGTCAAGATGAGGATTTTCAATATCGGTCTTATGATCACTCAGTTGATGAAAAAGATCATGACGAAGCTTAGAAGTTGTGCCATCTCTTCAGCCCATGTTCTTCACTCCCTTTCTTTTGGCCCAGTTAGGTGCAATAATAACTACTAGTATCGGGTTTTGATAAATTTATTGAGGGACTTTTGGAAAAGTTATGCCACAATTTGAATGTTGTAGTGTGCTGGATAGAAAATAATATATAACTAGTTCCTTTACCTGTGCCACATTGCAGGCTAATCATTTTTGTCAATCTAAAAAAAAGTGATGTGAGGAAGCAAAAAACTTGATGCATACGGGCCAATTTTTTTAAAAAATATTTAAATGCTGACATGTTGAATAATATATTTTTATAAAAAAATATTATAATAGTAATATATTATATTGATTTAGATTAATCATTTTTAATCTATGAAATTCTTTTTGGAATTCACTTTGTTTCCTTGAGGCAAAAGCTTGACAATACTATGTTTCTGAAGGTTACAAGTACATGTTTGGGAACGCAGTGCAAACCGCGTTCCTAAAAAATTTAATATTTTTTTTATTAAAATTTAATATGGTTTGTACATTTTGGATCGTTTTGATGTGCTGATGTCAAAAATAATTTTTTAAAAATAAAAAAACATCATTAGCATATATTTCGACACAAAAAATTATTTGAAAAACAACCGCTACCACACTGCCGAGCACCCTCTAAATATGTTTGGTAGTGTGGTAGTGCGGTTGCTTTTTAAATAACTTTTTGTGTTGAAATGCATGTCAATGATGTTTTTTTTTTTTTTTAGTTGTGTGTGTGTGTGTGTGAAAGATGATGTTATTTAATTTTTAGTTAATTAAACATGAAAGGATGAAATAAGATAAAAAATATTAAAAAAAAACTGGTGTGAGCTAGCCTAAGACAACAAGATTGACATTTAATATGGACATCAAAGGGCGAACTAATCCGGATTAACTTGAAAAACTCGTGTCTTAGGTCATAAGATTGGAATAATTATATAGAAAAAGAAATTGAAAAATATCACAAAGCTATTTTTTCTTAAAATGTCGAACGATGATATCGGAAAAGAAAATAAAACAAAAAAAGATGTCAACCCCTATTAACTTTTCAAACTTGTGACTTAAGTCATCATATCAGAAGCACTATATATGAAAAAAATCATGAAACTCAATCTCTAGAAAATGAAATGTTGAAGGATGAAATTGAAAAAAATATAAACAAAAAAATTCAAAATAAAAATAGCAGTTAAAAGAATATTTTTTAAAATAAAAATAAATTAAAGGGCAACACCAAATTTTCACTTTGAGATTTAAATTGAAAAGAACAAAACATTAACAAAAGAAAAAAAAAACCAAAAGAATGAGGGCATAAATGGAAAATAAAAAACAATACACTATCAAGTTGAATTGAAGGATGAAACTAAATACAATAAAAAGTTTACAAAAAGTTTAAGGAAAAATATAAGAAATCATAAAAATAAGAATCAAATTGAAAACACCAATACACAATAAAAAAATGAACCTGTAGATTTTTTTAACATGTTTTTTTACATAAAAAAAATAAAAGATGTAAATAAAAAACTTATGCATGCATCGAATTAAATAAATCACGAACTATTATGTAAATAAATGGAAAAAAAATATTAGCAATAAATAAAAATATAATTCAAAAAATTGAGAGACGTAGATCAAAATATTTAATATCATAACATTGGTCATTTACCTGATTGTATTTAATGAATTTGTTTATTAAAATCAATTTGTAATAGAAATCAATACACATATAATTGTTTTTTGAATAAAATAAAAGGAAAAACAATATTATACAAGGTTGGACATATTAAAAACATTATAATAAAATAAAAATTTAATCCATATAAAAAATATAAACAAATATAGATAAATCATACTAACCTCTTAAAAACATAATCGCTATTTAAAAAAAAAGCTAAATAACCAAAAACAATCACAAAGAATGACTATTAATTAAAACATAAATTTTAAAATTATTTTAAAAAAGATATAAAAAGTTATTAATAAAAAAATTAAAATTAAAAAAAATAAGGTCAGGCACTGTTGGACTATGTAAGCTAGGCCAAGAGCCTGGCCAACAAGAAAGTGCCCACATGGGGCCTTTAAATTTTTTTTCTTAAGTTAATGGGGTGGATCTCGTTCACCCTAATTGTTTTTTTAAAAAAAACAACGCGTAATTTGAAGCTCCCCAGAATCTAGAAACTAGTTGGCTGGAAAAACAGGGTTGCTGTTTTTTACCAAAAAACTCATTTTCAACCCCTTTTTTTTTTTATCCAAGACACTTAGAAAACACTACAGGAACCTTGTTAAACCAATCAATGGTCTTCAAAAATGCAAAAAACAGCCCCAAAACTGAAAACAACTCAAAACTAAAAATCTTTTCGAGCTCAAATATGTTTTTGTAGGCGTTTTCAAGGAAAAAACAACACCTAATCTTAATTCCCCTCATCACATGGCACCATTTGACACAAAAATAAACGGTTTTGTGTCTTAAATCATCGCCAACGACAATTTTCTTCTTAACACTGAAATTTGCCAACCCCTCTCTCTCCTCCATAAAAAAAAAAGAGAACTTAAAAAAAAAATGAAGTTTGATACCAAAATTGAATTTTTTAAAAATAGAGGAACTAGTTACCTAATAGCAAAAAAAGATGGAGGACTAAAATAAACTTTGCTAACCAATTTAAAAGATACCATCTGTTTTACCTGTTTTTTTCATTTCAGTCTTTTATATTTTAATTTAATTTTTTCTAAAAAAAATACAATTAAATGTTAATTTGGATTGAAAAAGGTTTAATTATACCAAAAAAAATTCGAGAATTAAATAGAGCCATAAGAGAAAGTGAGGAGGGTGGTTCATGAGAGAGAGGGAGAAAGGTGGTGCTATGATTGGATTTTGTTGGAAGAGAGGGAGGGGGGAGACAATGATTTTATCAGGAAAAAGGAAAGAGGGTGGTTTCGATTTCAAAATTGAAATACTTGTATTCTTTTTATTAATTAGTGTGGTTTGTATTTACAGTTCTTCTCCCCTCCTCAAATCTTAACTAAATATAACATGATATCAATGATAAAACAACTATATATTTTGATATTAGCTAAAATCAAAATGAAAGAGAGAAATTGATAGAGACACTAGGGATTTAGAGCTTACAAGTGTAATGTAAATAAAAGAACATTTGATTTCATTTTTTTAATTAAAAACTTTCAATAACTCTTTGATTTTGTATGATTACAATGTTTTTAATTCATGTGCCCTTGCTTTTTTTTTTAAATCATCAATTGATATTAACTTTTCATATCATCTATGAATATCAGTTTTTATAAAATAATTATTAGTTTCATAATTTTTTGTTGAATAGCTATATATACAAATAATTTTTTTAGGGCAACACATTAAAAAACATAAAACAAAAGGTACCTAATATGCTCATTTTATTTTTATAAATAATAATATCTTAAAGATAATTATGAGTATTTCACCATTATTATTAACAAAAACCTAAAAGAGATTAGTAAAATACTATGAACTAATTAAGACACAATACACTAAAGATTGAAATAATGTTTTGACCTTTTGCCCTTCTTAACAATTTTGAACTAGTTTGGAAGTGTAATAATTTTTGTTTTTAGACACTTTTTAAAAGTGTGTTATTATTGAAAAATATCACATTAATGTTTTTTTAATATTTTTTGATGATTTTTATCGTACCTTTTACAAGAGCGCGACGTCCCGCGACCCTTTTCAGAAAGGTTAAGAGGTTGTTGGTTGGACAAAGAGTCGTCACCTAGTATTATAATTATTAGGAACTCTAAGATTCTAGGCAAGTGAATGGTTGCATAAAGAGAAGGTATTATAACTCTTAGTATGTCTCATCTGAAATAAACTGCATTGTTTTTCTTTGTTTGTGATTGCTATGGTCTGTTGGTGTTTCTATTTCTATTAGTGTGTCCATGATGGAGTTGCTACGATGAACACATCTTGATTTTATAGGTCAAGAACTTGATCTGAAAGATCTCTAAAGAAACCAAGTGTATTCACAGTTTATTCACTCCAAATGAACCATAGTTAGAAATCCAAAGTGATTAAATGATTGTCATTTTTTCTCTTTTTTCTTTGGTATTTTCGTATGTTTATGATTCTTGTACCATGAGATATAAGGTGAAAAATCTCCAATTATCATTGACTTCTTTCAAGAAAAACTTGGAATTTTTAGGTATTGTGTTATTCCAAATAATATTTCAGATAAACTTCAGTTTTTATTTTTATATTAGAAGTGAATGAGTTGTATTACTCCTAATCATATTTTAGATATCAATCTTTATACAAGGTTTCTATCCTTATATTAAAAGTGAATAATAAATTATCATTCATAATAATATTTTGGATATTAATCATTTTGTAGGTTTTTATCCTTATATTAAAAGTTAATAATATATTTCTTTGCCAAAAATAAGTTTTTGATATTTTTAAAATATAAGCCAAAATCTTTTGAAATTCTATAAACTGGTTGTAAAATCAATGCAATACTTTGTATTTTTAAACATGCAAAAAAACTTTTTTATGAGGTTTTTCTTAATTTTAAGACATGCTCCAATATTGTTTTTGGATTTTTGGCCACATGCAAGGAAACTTTTTATTTATTATATTTTAAAAAATATATTTTTAATTTTTTAAAGCTTTGTTTGGCAAAAATCTTTTTTTGTTAAATAAAACTGTCAAAATAGGTCTAAGGACGTGTTTGCTAAACACACCCTTAAGCTGAAAATTCCTTTATAAAAAAGGTTGAAAAAAACAAGGCCTTGCACATTTGACTCAAATTTGACCCCATTAGATTGATTTGAATTTTTTGGTTCGACAATAAACCGAATAAAAAACCACTAGTTTGATTAGAAAAACAAACCAAAATCAAAACCCAAAACAGATCAAACTTGCAAAAAATACAAATGCATGAAATTTTTTGTCAAAAATATATCAAAACCCAAAAAAACTCAAGAACACGAAGAACATCCTCAATAAACATCAATCAAAACCTAGACCAAATATTAATAAAACAAAAACATAGACATGTTGAAAATCAATCCTCGAACCATAATCAAGCATCAAACATCAACAATTATCTATTAATAATCATAATTTAATTAAAATAGGTTTCGGTGCAAAAACAAAACCCTATGATTAAAACTTAGAAAAAAACAATTATTTATTTAAAGTAAACCTTGATTATTGATTAACCAAACCTCATGAAGTTGTTAGTGCAAAGAATCGGATCAAAATTGGTCCAAATCATAGAGTTAAGGCAATGTTCTTCTCAAGAACACTACCTATAAAACCTTGAAAATACAGAACAAGCTGCCAACCCAAAAACATGCATACCAAGCCCTAAAACCATGCTTTTTTTATTCACACAAACCATATTATCATTGTTACATATGATTGGATCAAAACAAGTAAAAAACAAAACACCATCTTCTCAAGATTATGCATGAAGTTCCTAACACCAAAATTACAGCCCTATTGACAACCAACAAATGCATTAAATTTCAATATGAAACTGGCCCTTTAAACACTTGGGACTCAAAGCAAACTCAGGAACCAAGAGTATGCATTAACAACCTAGAAAAAGACATTAAACACACACTACCACTTTTGGCAAATTCAAAAACTACTATATTTCATCAAATCTAAACATCCAAACATCTTCTAAAACATCCAACAATATTAACAAACAACCTCAAACAAGATTAAACGAAAAAAATAACATTTTGTGCATTTATCAAAATCAAAACTAAAGACATTATAACACCAAAAAAAAGTTCATAAACATTTTTAAACATGTAAAACATGCTAGATGTGTATCTCATAGACATCATTTACTAGGTTAAAGAAAGTTTATACCTTTAAAGCTCACTAATTGTTGCCGCCCCTTTATGCGTTTCTTTTGAAACGTTTATCTTTACCATACTCAAAGCTTAAGAAATCCTTATGCTAGGCTCTTGAACCTTCACATTAATCTTTCTTATCAAGATTTTCCTACCCATTCTTCCTCTTTTTTCTCCTCTTTGCTTTGATTTTTCAGGGGGCATTTATAAGGTTTCAAGCTAGGACTTTAATTAAGTTTTGATCACGATTGATCAATGTTTGAACCTTTTATCCAAATGGGAGGGTTTTAGGTAAATTTTAATAGCTAGAAACTTTGTACCTTGATGGTTTTGCAACAAACTTGATTTTTGAAGATTTTGGTGGTTTTGCTAACTTGGAAACAAAAGAGTTGTTTTTAGCCTTCTGATCTTGAGGGAAAGATGTTCATCCCTTGATAAGAACCAACTCAGAAGGTTTAAGGTGTGAACACATGAAAAATCTCAAATTTTGCTGATTTCAGTCCCTGAAGCCACACATTTTTTTTGGTTTGGTCTCTTGTTTTGAATTTCTTAAATCAAGTCTTTTATTGCCTATCAAACTTCAATATTTGTGCAATTAAGCTCTTGATTTGATAAATTTAGCTTTTCAAAATTGCAATTCAACCCTCAAACTTCAAATTCTTTCAATTAAAGCTTAAATTGAATTTAAAAATCAATTTTCTTGTAATTAAGCCTTTAATAAATTGAATTAAACCCTGAAAAAATAAAATTGAGTCCTTAAACATTCAATTTTAAATTTTCCTTCCCAAATTCAATTTTCTAATTCAAGGGGCTTTCACCAGTTCATTTTGGATTGTTAGTTTTTTCAACTTTGTATATTTTGATCTTCCCTGACCAATTTTTAGTAATCTTCTGGGTGTTCTTTATGTTCTCTCCATTGATATATTTTTTTAAAATTTTTTCAACTTTTTATAAAAATTTTATTTCCTTTTTCTGATTTTTTTTGCTTTTTTTCCCTTTTATGATTTTTTGTATATTTATATGGATCCTTAAAATATATAACAACAATTTTGATGTGCTGAAGTCAAAAATAAATAAAACTGAAAAAAATCATATCGATGCATTTTCATAAAAAAAATTCAGATTAAAACGTAACTTGCACCATAATACCAAACACACAAAAAACCCAAAGGCCTTGTTGATGAGGTAATTTGGGTTTTTTTTTTTTCATATGGCTCATTAGTCATTATCAAAATGATTGGTACGAATTAGTATTTGCATATTTGGTTTTAACACAATAACATTATTTAACCTAGGGGTGTTCAAAAAAACTGAATAACAGAAAAAACCGAGAAAACTGATGAAAAATTAACCGAGAAAACCGAACCGAGATGAAAAACCGATTAAACTGATTACTAAAACAAAAAATCTTTCAAGTTCGGTTCGGTTTCGGTTTCACCACCAAAACCGGTGAACCGAATCAGCTACCCATAAAAATAAAGCTAGAAACGACCTAGTATAAATACTAAATGCAAATGGTATAGTAAAGTGTAAACCTAAACCTAAATTTACTTTTGCACCTGCCGCTCACACCAGATCCTTCTTCCTTTCCCCTTCAATTTTCATCTTTTTTGCCTCTTGCCCCCGTATCTGTTTCTTCTCTAACTGATCAATAAGCAAATAACCCAGATCTTCGTATCCATCTAGTATACTTGCAGTAAAAAAAAACCCGAACAAAACCCCTTGGCGTCTCTCTTCACCTACAACAGAAAGAGTCAAAGAGGTAAAGTTTACTGTTTATCCATGTGTTAATTCTGGCCTTCGTGTGCTTGTAAGTTTTACTTGTAACATTTGTTCCATTAGAGATCTCTGACATCTGCTTCTTTTTCTATCCTCTTGCAGCTAGGGTTTTTGCATCTTTCTTCAGGTTTGCCCGCTTTCCCCGGCTCTCTCTTCTTTCTGTTGATTTGTGTTGATATCGAGTTATTGATTGCTTTGTGTTGATTTCTGTTGATTTGTGTTGACTATTGATATCGAGTTATCTTTCAAAGTTTTTACTGTTTTTACATCTTGTAACATTTTTGTTGATTTGTGTTGATCTCTAATCTATGTTGATTTGTGTTGATACCAATCTATTTTCTGTTGTATTAATTCTGGACTGCTGGTAGTATGTTCATGACTTCATTTTATTTTATTAAAATTAAGAATTCTTTAAATTTTAATTATATTTTGGTGATTCAAGGTAGTCTTCTTTGTTCTTGGCTGATGTATGTTTAGTATTTTAGCATCAATGGTGTCTTCTTTCTTTTACAGTAATAATCCTTGCTCATAACTGGGATTTACCAGTTGTGTAAACATTGTTAAGCAGTAATTTTAGTGCATTAAAGGCCTTGGAACTGCTCTGCTCCAAATCTAGAGTTGTCAGATTCCAGAAGAGAGCAAAATAGGGGGGTTTGCTTGTGTTTTTTTTCCTTCAAGAAAAGGAATGGATGGGTCAGTGATGTGGACATTTTTGGATCTTTCTTAGTGTGATAGTTGTTTGATCTGATGACTTTATTTTCGAAGTAGCTGGTTTATTTGGAATCATGTGTGGAGGTCATAACAAATGCAAGAGCACTGAAATTGATGGCAAAATCACTTTTCAACAATTTATGTAAGCAAATTGTGGAGATCTTTAATGGGGTCTTTCCCTGTTTATCAATGCTCTCGCTTCCCAGTAACCTGCAAGCAGTGAATATTTTACATCTTTCTGCTAAGTAGCTTTACTTTGATAAAATTATAAATGTGATGTTATGATCTATGTGACATGCACAGTAAATGTGTTGGATCAGCATGTGTAAATGCCACGAACTTTCAGGGTTTTGCTTGCTCTTTCCTTCATTTTTAGAATAGAAATTGGTCCATTACAGACTTTTTGCAATTGAAATTGGTCTATTACAGACTTTCAGGTTCATTGTATGTGTAATTTCCAGTATGCAGGTTTTTTAGAATAAAGAGGTGATAGATGCCTTTTTGCAATTATATGAACCTAACATGATGCTCAACTTCTGCTTGATTCTCAATTGTAGTCAGATGTTGATTCATGTTGTTGTTTTCTTAATTTTCAGATGGATAATAGGGAAAATCCTACATCGAATGAGTCAAATCCTTCAAGTTCAAAACCAAATTCTTTGCCTATTCCAGTTCTAGTTACTACCTCCAGCACAAACAACAACACTAAATAAGGTAATCCACCTTCTAGATGTAATAAAAGAAAAACATCCCAAATTTAGGATCACTTTAAAAAACTAGATGGTAATGCTAAAACTCATAGGGCTGCATGTAAGTATTGTGGAAAAGACTATGCATGTCATACTATACTTAATGAGATTAGTAACATGTGGAGTCATCTAGGTGTATGCAAAAAATTTTCTTCATGGATTATATTGAAAATTCTGAGATGATTGAGTGAGGTAATTTCTCTTACAAATTTAAATTTAGTTATTTTATAATATTGTTTATTTACATATGTTTAATCTAACATTTTAATTTATGTTTTTGTAGAATTTGGTGAAAGTTTAAAAATCTCAACTGATTATTTGTAAGTAGCATAGTTATGAAACCCAACCCGAAAATTAACCCGGGCAAGAGACCGGGTTCTGGGTTTTATGGGTCGACCCAGGTTAACTCGGGTCGACCCGTACGAATGCAGGATACTTAATTATTTATGAGTCATCCCTTCAAATAAAGCAAAATATCACCTGCACACGTTAAACCTTTACCTTTGTTGCTATCGATGCTCTCCTTCACTTGCAAGTTGTAACTAGCCATCCCAAAAATTAACAGTAAAGAAAGAAAGAGAGATAGAGCAGAGAGAGATCTGTAGCGCTTGTTGCAGATAGGGAGAGAGAAACAGAGAAAGATCAACAATGAGAACTAGCAATCATTTGATAGGGGTACTCAATACCCATCCCAGGAGGTGGTATATGGCTAAGGAGAAGAGCTAACAACACAGATTGTTTGAAATTCTTATAGTGGCCGTTGATAGTAAGTGACACGACCAAAAAATTGATGTCTTTTCCCAAGTGCAGGAGTGTCGAAGTAATAAATAACCCGACAAGATCGGGGTCGAACCACAGGGAGGTTACTTGTATAAATTATAAGCAACAATAATACAACAACAACAACAATAATGATGATAATAATAATAGTGAAGAAGAAGAGGAAGAAGTTGATGAGAACTTTAGAGATGGAAGATTAACGTAGGATTAAACAATGATAACAACAAATGTCAAGGTTAGAGGATCCACTAATGGTACATCAAACAAGTATAGTATAAACTCTTATTATTCAACTGGAAACCACACACAAAGGAGGTTCCAATCGGATTATAAATTGTTAACATGATTACATTAGTTATCTTATTCGAATAATGCTAATATTTGTAAATGTTGTCATGCATTCATGATTATAACTTATGTTAACAACAAATCAAGTTCCTTTCATAGCTCAGGTGTCGGTTATACCATACAGTATGGGCTATGAAAGTGCCAAGTATTTGTTGTACCAAATGTTATACAACATAAATCTAGATTAACCATTTAACAAGCAAAGTATTATAAGTGAACAAGATAGCAAATATAAAGCATGTTAGTATCCAACATTAAGGTCCATGTTAAGTTTATATTATACTTATTCTTACACCATTAGTGTACCCTTTTCACCTTGACATAATAAACTTAGTTAAACATAATGAAAGAAAGAAACATAAATAAACAAGGAAAGAAAATGAAAAGCATAAGCAAGAGATTAATTATAAGCAAAACTTAAGCATTACAAAATATAAAGAGAGAAAGCAAGAGCATGATCTTGATTTGAACACCAAGATGCCTAAATACATGGCAAATGCCTCCTTTTATAGGCCAAAATTCGGAACTATTGATTTGTTGACTAATTGATGAGTGGGTGGCCACATTTTGACTTGGTGACAATTCTTATCTTCTTGTCTACCAAAAACGTCATTGATGATGTCATAATTTGAACAAACTTAAATCATGAAAGTTCTAGTAAATTGTCTCATCTTTCCAGGGTAAAAATTTGAGATCATTTGAATTTCTAGAACTCGAGATATGGGCTAAACACTGAACAATGTCTGGGCTGCAGGACAGATTCGTACTTCTTCGTTGTTGCTACAATTTGGACTTGAAAACGGCCTTTTTAAATCTTGGGTTGCACATGAAAGTTGTAGGCCTATGTCTTATATTTCCATCCATATAAAATGGACCTAAATCCAAGATCTACAGCTCCAGATATGACCCAATTACCGAACAGTGTTCTAGTTTGGACTGCACCAGCATCTCTTTTCTAAGTTTGGCCATCTCTTTGTCCTTTCAATTTCAGTACTTCAACTCATCAATCAATTCTTTCATTTATGTGATAGGCCTGCATTTAAGATGAACATTTACCATAAATTAAAGGTATCTTATATAATTAGATATGTTATTATAAAACATGCTTTAGTTAAGGAGTTATTGATACTTCAAGTGCAAAAATGATGATATAAAACCTTGATAAAAATGCACTTTTAAGTACTAATCAGTAAGTGGGATCTCAATCATGGTCGTTTCTTTAGCTGGTTTCACTGGTGCGTGCTATTGAAACACTTTCTTGATATGGGTTTACCTATTTGCTATGTTCTTCATCATCGCCGCACTTTTAGGGTTCATCATCTTTCACTAGCACAAGATTAGCTCTTGTATATGAGATTCTAAGGTTTGTGGTAAGATGGGGAGAAGTATTAATGGCGTCCCTGAGACTGCAGATATGCTCGACTACAACTTCCCTCGTCCCTCTCTCAGTCATCCCCTGGCCTTTTGGCCAAAACCTTATTCTTCCCAAGTCTACACAGAAACGACATTCGAAAAGGAAAAACACCGGGTCTCGCCCGGGTTTGCCCCAGACCGGGTTTTGCTGGGCTGTTACATTAACCGGTCTTTTAACAAACCCGAACCGGTCCAGCCACCGGGTCGACCGGGTCCCGGTTCGACCCGCTGGGCCGGTCCGGGTTTAATAACTATAGTAAGTAGTATTGGTGGCTTGGTGCAATCTTGGAATATAATTGTTTTAGGTAATTAATTTACTTTACCTTGTTAATTTCCCTAAAAATTTTGCATACTTAATTCTTTCAATAGTTAAACTATAATATGTTGCTAATTTGCTAGTGTTTTTTTATAGCATTATCCTTGCTGGAATTTGTGGCTAGTGTTGCTGGAATTTTTGGATGCTGGTGTTGCTGGGTTTTTTTCTTCAAAGTTCATATTATGACGGATGTTTATGATAATTTATTGATGGTTGCTAATGTATTCACTCGTACTTTTCTAGTGCGAACAGACTTTTAATTTGAGATTTTAAAATTTGATCATGCATCTTGCATATTGCATTGATTTAGCACTTTGGAAAGTATATTAAAAGTCAGCTAATTTGCATCTCAGTGAGATTTTAATTACTGTCCTAATTCATGTCTAGATTTTAATTTATATTGAAAGTTAGTAAATTCATATTAAAAGTTAGCCATGTGAATTTGCTTAACATTATAAATATTTAAAAGCTGAACTTGCTTTAAATTTTAAAGCTTAATTTAACCCAAACCGTAAGCCAATTTTAAAGTTTAGCCATGCTAAATCTTCCCAAACTGTAAGTCAATTTAAAAAAAAAACCAAAAAAACCTATGGGATTAGGTTTCCCAATTTTTTCCTTAAAAAACCGGATTTAACCGAACTGGACCGGTTCGGTTTGAACTGGTTTCCGGTTCGATTCGGTTAATTTTTTACAACAATACTGTAATTCGGTTCGGTTGGTTTATTTGAGTTTAAACCAAACCGAACCGAACCGAACTGTGAGCACCCCTAATTTAACCACCCTAAGAAGCAAAAAATATTAAATTTGCATTCACAAGCTTCTTCTTCTTTTCCTTTTATAAGCACAATGAAATGAAAAAATAACCCTTAGAATAAAATATGATTATGCTATCATGCAGTGAATATTTATATCTTTTACCCCTTTTTTTGTTATAATTAAGTTGAAAAAAAGAGCAATTTAATATTTTAATAAATATAAAATGTTATTTTAAAAAAGTGGTTGACACATGCATATGTTATCATATGGAAGACACCCGTACCATTCGGGCAACATTCAAATCATCTCAGAGGCCCCTCCATCCCTAGGAGACACATGTGGTGAACAATTCTTTGATTTGGCACCGATGACCTTTTCTTTTCTTTCTTTTCCCTCCAACTTGATTTTTATGCATGTTCCTCCAGTTTTTCAAAATAGTCGTTCAATTAGTTTTTCCTTTTAAGTTTGTTCCATGTTCTTTTAATTACTATTTTTTATTTGAAATAATTTAAAAAAATTATAATTGTTTTTAAATTTTATCATCCATCGATTTTTGCATCTATCATATTTGGTCTTCATTCTTTTGATTGCTATTTTTGGTTTTTATTATCATTTTCTTGATTTATTTTATTTCTCAATTTCATCCCTTGTTATTTTATTTCATTTAATATTTATAATAGATTTGGTCCTCTTGGTTTTTTTTTCTTGATTTTTTTTTCAATTTTGTACCTCATTGTTTTATATCATTTAGTTTTATAGCAGATTTGATCCTCATTTTTTTGTTGCTTTTTTTATTTTTATTTTTGATGATTAAGAATTTTGCTTTGTGATTTTTCCGGGTTCGTCTTCTATGGGGTAACCCAGTTTCATGACCTAAGTCACAAGTTTTGAAAATTAGCCTTATTTGAATCCGACCTTTTTTAGGTTCTTTTTGTTTTTCAAATTGATTTTTTTTAATTTCATCATTTAACATTAGGTTATTGAGCCTTTAATTTTTTGATTTTTGTTACTTTTCTTTCTATGAGATTATTTCGATTTCATATTTCGAGTCACATTTAGTTAAGTTAATCTAGATTGACTTGAGTTTTTTTACAGTGTTTTTCTTAATCAATTTTTTTTTCAGTTTCACATTTTATTATTTAGTTTGCTTGAGTGTTGACCTTCATTATTGTATTCATTCTTTTCTGTACGAGGTTATCCCGACCTCACAATTAGGCTGTAAATTTGACACGCTGACCCGAGTCAGGTTTTTTGTTCTTTTTTAAAATTGTTCAATTAATTTTTTAATATTTATTTCGTTGGTAATTGAACTTTATATATTTTTCAATTTTATTTTTATAAGTTTATCCCATTCACATTTAATTTTTGTTTTGTTAACAAATAAGATCATTGAGATCTTTTAAAAATATTTCAAGGATATATTTTTATAATATTGTAAAGTGTTTATTTTTATATTAGTAATTGTTGTATTTTTAGTTTCTTTTTATTGTTGTTATCTTTTTTATTTTGAAAATTATATTAACTAAATATATTGAATATATTCAAATCTTGCTCCAATAAAAATATTATTGTTGCATGAATATTCTTTTATTTTACCTTAAAAAATTTATCTCAGCTGACGTGATAGCACAAGCCATCCATCAAAGTAAAAACAATAATTTGGTTAATAATCATACGAATCCACATGATAACATCAGGTTAAGAAATGTGTTTCCTCTTTTTTCTAAGTTTGAGTCACAGAGTTAGTATCTGGTATTGTTAAAGACGGTTTAATATTATAGTTGTGGTTGTTTTAAAAAAAATATTATTTATTTAAAAATATATTAAAATAATTTTTTTTAAATAATTTAATTTTGATACTAGTAAATTAAAATAATTTAAAAACACACACATAAAAAAATAATTTGTAGCAAAAATAATTTATTTTTTTACAAATATACTTTATGACTGCAAAAACAAACATGATCTTATTAGTCTTGGCTCAAGATGCGGAGCAAGGGTTGACCAGTCAACCCGGGTGAAATCTAAAATAATATTTTTTTGATAAAAAATAAAAATAAAAATAATATTATTATAGATAAAAATTTAAAAATTTCTTATAGTTAATCTTTCCAATCAAATAAACCATGAATTGCTTGCTACTCAATCGTGTTTAAAAAAGTATGTTTGGAAATACGGTGTAAATTACGTTCTAAAAATTTTAAATTTTTTTTACTTAAAATTATTTTATATTTTAAGATCGTATTGATATCAAAAATAATTTTTTAAAATAAAAATAATTTATTTTAATATTTAAATAAAAAAATACTTTAAACTGATTAACATCTAGCCCTGCTTAAGCCAATCATTAAGCCGAGTTTAATTAATATAATATTACAGAGATTTTTTTTTTGACACAGGCTAAACATACTCGTGTTTTAATTATATCTTCTATCCGTTTTGTCGGGGAAAAAATGAAGTTGGTAAGGGAGCCACCGAACCTAATCATTGTCTAGCACGTGACGGCACCAACATTTTTACTTACCTTCCCTTGAAAAGTCAGTCACTGGCTCACCGTCCACAACCCGCCCCCAACTTACCCTCCACATTTTAAATTTTGATACGCCCCGAAGCCGTTACATCACTCTCTAGGCTCCTCCTTAACTCCACCCTCTAGGGTTTCTCTACCTCACCAGTAGCCATGCTCTTCCTCCACCTCCGCAGTAGCCGCCACCACTCGCTCCTCCGCATCCACATCAAATTCCTCTCCACAATTTCCTCACAGCATTTGCACCTCCCACTCTCCTTCCCAACCTACATGATATGGGGCTCCAACACTTCCCTCGGCAAAACCCTAATTTCCACCGGCCTCGCCTCTTCCTTCCTCCTCTCCCCCCGTACCACCAACAAAACCCCCAAATTCGTCTACCTCAAACCAATCCAAACCGGTTTCCCTTCCGATTCCGATTCTCATTTCGTCTTTTCTAAACTCTCCTCCCTCGCTTCACTCCGTTCCTCTCCTCTCTCTCTCTCTGCCTCCAATTCCGTCCTCAATTCCTCCCTTTCCGCTGCCAGTTCCCTCTTTGGCGACGATTCTAAGACCAAGGGTCAGAACTTAGGGATTTATAATTTGAATTTCACTGAGGAGAACAGGTTTGTGAAAGATGGGGTTAATGTGGTTTCGGAGTTGGTTTGTGAAACTTTGTATGCATGGAAGGAGGCTGTTTCGCCGCACTTGGCAGCAGAGAAGGAGAATGGAGTTGTGGAGGATTCTTTAGTGTTGGAGACTTTAGAGAAGTGTTTGAGAAAAGAAGAGGATAGAAAGTTTGAGGAAATGGATGTTTTTTGCGTGGTTGAGACTGCTGGTGGCGTTGCGAGTCCAGGTCCGTCTGGGACCTTACAATGTGACTTGTACCGGTATATGGTCATTCTCTCCTGTTAATGAATGTTAATTGTCAATTGCTGCTTATAGGATTAACTAACATTTGATTATTAAATTGGGAATCAGATTTTTGTCGTTTTGCAATTGATGTTCTCGGTTCTTTGTTTGACTTTATAATTGAAGACTGGACTTTCTTGATGTTATTTTTACATGTTGATCTTACTTACGCAAAAGACTATTTGTGGGCTTTTAATCTTTTTGTCCAGTAAAGATCTAAGGTACCCTTGAAAGTTGGTTTGGTAGTAATGTAACTAAATGAGAAGTGGAGAGGGAGTAAGGTCTTGAATTCAAGTCCTACTCTTACCACCCAAAGAACAAAAAATAAATAAATAAAAAAGTACCCAGCAATAAGCTGGCAGTGAATATGAACATCTTGCTTGGTGATTGTGTCTGTTCTTTTCCTAGGAACCTGAACATACGTGATACTTATTCATTTGAGGTCCGTGCTTTTGCAAAAAAGTGACAATTTAATCTTTTGGTATTTGGTATGTGCATTTGGTGTCTCATAGAGAATAAATGGTAAGATGGAAGGAATGAAAAGAAATTATGTAATCAACCAGTGATAGTTGGGACAAAAAGTTGGTTGAGTTGAATTTGTGCAGTTTTTATCTTACAGGATATGTGACAGAACAGAACACAGTGAATGAATTCTGAAGTCAACCAAACTAATTTGGGACTAAAACTTAGTTGAGTTGATTGCTTTCATTTTGTGTCTCACGGAGAATATGCATTCGATAGGACACAAGTAAAGGAAGAAAGCTTGTATTCATTTTCTTTTCATCTGTTTTTTGGAGCTTCGTTTACATGGCAGAAATGAACTGGTTTTAGTGAGATTTGCGTGTTTTGTGGCAGTGATTTTGGCAACAGTTTACACCTATGTTATCACTATGCTTGCCTGGATGCAGAATTGCATATCTCAGTTATCTTACAAAAGGACAGCCTTAAATATATTCCAAGTCCAACAGTCACTCAACGACATTAACATTGTTGACGGTGTTGCATGGATAGATAAAATATCATATTAATATTCTCCTTCTTTGTGATGTATGTTAGCAGGCCTTTTCGCTTACCTGGTGTTCTTATGGGAGACGGCAGGCTAGGTGGTATTTCTGGAACCATTTCAGCTTATGAGAGTTTAAAACTTCGAGGGTATGATATTGTTGCTGTTGTTTTGGAAGATCATGGCCTTGTTAATGAGGTGCCATTATTGTCATATTTGCGAAATAGGTAATTTAATCATTCTTCTTCTTCTGACTTGGATAATTTTGAATCAATTATTTGACTGCAATCTTGTTATGCATTTGATGCCTACATAATTGGAATATCACTTGGTATATTTAAATTGATTTTTGTTCCCATTTTCTCTTGTATTTTTCTAGGGTTCCTGTAATTGTGCTTCCACCTGTGCCACAAGATATGTCAAATGACTTGGTGGAATGGTTTGGTGATTCTGATGATGCATTTAATTCTCTAAAGGAAATAATGATATCAGCTTTTTCAGAAAGAATTCTGAGACTGAATGACATGGCAAAAAAGGCAGTACACACTTTGTGGTGGCCGTTTACTCAGCACAAACTGGTACCAAAAGAGGCTGTTACTGTTATTGATTCAAGATGTGGCGAGAACTTTGCCATTTACAAGGTTAGTGTTGCCAAAAAAGGCGTTACTCACTAATGTACTTGAAATTATATTATGGAATGCCCTTTTTTCTTCTTGATCCCCTGCCCCTAAAAAAAAATATTTGCTTAGGGTTTCTGTTTTCTTCTTTTCTCTCATAGAAATAGTTGCAATTGGTTTTAACTAAGGCCTCGTTTGTTTGTCACAAAGTAGTTTTCTTTTAGAAATGGTTTCCATGGAAAATAGATTCCTGGAAAGTGTATTATTTTTCAATGTTTGGAAAGTGTCATGTAAAATATGTTGGAAAACATTTTCCAGTGCTTGGTTATACCTTGAAAAATGAGCTGTAAAATCACTTATTAATGTTTTTTTTTTCAAGTTTATTTAACATATATAGCATGTTAAATTTAGCTATTTAATCCACTTACAATAAAAGAATAATATATAAAAAGTGTAATGGTGAAAAAAAAGAATTTATTATATTATATATTTATATATAGTTTATTTTATAAAATGTATACATATAATATAAATACTTTAATAAAATATTATAGAAATATAACCTCTTTAAATATTTTTTAAGTAAAATCTATTAACATGTTTAGTTATTTTTTAAGTGAATAAATTTCAATGTGCTAACAAATAATGCAATTGTTTGCTATATACAAATGTTCTCACCTTTCTTGTTAGAATTATTTTCTGATGTAAAGTAGCTATTTCTCTATGCTTCTAAAGTTCATAGAATTTTCAGGTCCAAGGCAATCAGTTTATTACTCAACAATTTGATGGATGCGCTAGTTGGTGGACCCAAGGACCTGATGCTACTCTGCAGGTCAACTTTATGGCAAATAACTGCTTTTCTATTCTTGTTACACATTCCTATCTAATCATGTTGTAATTACTGATCTTTTCAGTATTGCATGCTTCATTAGAAAATGTCAATTATTTTAAGGGTGAGAAATGCTATTTCAAAAGAAAAAACAAGAATAAGTTACAAGAATATCATGAGCCACTTGATTATAGGATGAATCAATGAGTTCCAAATTATTCTTATGATCCACTGGCATACAATTCTCTTGTAATCTGTTCTTGTGTTTTTTTGGGGAACTAGCCTTTCTTATAGGGTCCTTTGACAGCCAGAATCCACATTTAGAAACTGCTTTTGAATCTTTGTTTCTGACTTTTCTTTTCTATTCTAAATACCAATTTCATCTACTTGCATGTTAATTGCTTGTTCAAAAGATGCATTTTTTCTTTTGGCATATTGATTTAGTTAGTTCAATTGATGCTCATGCACCTGTGTGACATCGGGATAGAATTTTGTATTCTTAATGGCAAGCTTGTTTGCTGTGGGTGTGGAGTGCCATCTAATATGCACTCAAAACTATTAGCAAATTTAGCTGTAAGTAACAAGACAGATTACAAGCTAATTACTTTTTAAACAAAAATTAACTTTAAAAATGAAACAATTTTATGTACAAGCAAGTAAGAAGAAATTCTGTTAATTTGAATCTGCTTAGCTGAAGGGATATTGTTGCTGGAGTAATAGAGAATGGAACTGGAGAGTTTGTTTTCATTTGCAGCTATATCAGCCTTTTAAAATTTTTAAGAAGTGAAGTTGTTGGTGCATTTAGATTTGGCTATTCTGGAAATGATTTTGTAGGTTCATATTTATATGCATATTATTTCTACCATTTGAATTATTGTTGTTCTTTTCCTTTCTGTTGCTGGAAGTCAATGCTTTCTGGAAAGTGTAGAAAAATCTATTTTAATGAATGTAGTGGAAGTTCCTTCCTTGAGGATTTCTGAAAGTCTTTCTGTACACAGGATTCTTTTAAAGGATTTCTGAAAGTCTTTCTGTACACAGGATTCTTTTAACTGTTTCTCTGGATTATTGGGAACTTTTTTTTCTGGACCTGACCCTCCCCTCATTTGCCAATTAATGGATGATGAGTTTATTAGGAACAACCCGAGGAACACACAACAGGATTATTAAAATGTGTGGTATCTACAGACTTGTGTTAGGGTTGCATTTTTTCTTAATTATTGAGTCCCCTGCTTTTAAATAAGCTATCCTGTTCAGAAGGTCCTCTTTCCAATCAAACGATGGGTTGCACTGTATAACTGTAGCATAAAAAGTTATACTATAACTAAACAAGTATTATAGCCCAGAAGCATGTCTTATGACAGGTTTCTCTTCTTAGGCAAAATCCACTCTTATAAATTTCATATGTTAACAAAGTACCATGGGACCCACTGCTCTGTCAGTGTAGGTTATGGTGAACCATGCTCACCTAGTAATTTCACAAATGCTAGAGATTTAACCATATGCCTCCCAAACTATCTTCTCTCATTAATGTTCACTTTTCTGCACCATTTGGTCACTTTTCTGAAGTTCTTTAATGTGGTTACTTGTTTAGGTGGTTTCAGACTGAGCTTGCTAGAGAGATGGGTTATACTGCTGCAAGATATGGTCATGTAATGTTTCCAGAGAATGTTTATGAGCCGGCGTTGGAATGTGCAGAGCTTTTGCTTGAGGGTGTGGGTAAAGGTTAGTATTTTTCTTCTGCCGTTTGATGTTTTTTCAAGCATTTTAACTGCCATAATGTAATTAATTTTTTCATGTTGAATAACACTTGCTTAATTAACAAGAACATAACATTTCTTATGTGCCTGGTGTTTCAGATGTGATAAGTGGTTTTTTTTTTAATCATCTATGGCGTAAAGTTATAACTTTTAAAATGCATTAAAGTTATCCATTTTGAACTTCTTCAAAATTATCTTCTTCCCAACTTATCATGTACGTTTGTACTTTTGCAGGGTGGGCTTCAAGGACATACTATTCAGATAATGGATCAACGGCAATTGAAATTGCTCTCAAAATGGCATTTCGCAAATTTTCCTTTGATAATGGACTCCTTTTAGATTTTTCCAACAATAACAGAACTGACAAATCTGTCCAACTAAAGGTGAACTTAAATAATCCTTACATCTTTCAGCATAACATTTCAGACATTGTTTCTTCAAAAATGCAAGAAATTCTGGTTTCAGAAAAAAATGGTTATTTCTGAGGTTACTGATTTTCTTTCCCAAGTAGGTTAATTTTCTTTTCTTTCTGATTATTAGTTGCTAGTGGGGATGTTTTAAACAATGGTCATACTTGCACCTCAATTTACCTTGAATCCAGCAGGTGTAGAGTGAGTCCTTTAAGAATATTTTTGTCAAAAATGAAAACAGTCTAGGTAAATAATAGTTGAGCAAGTGACGTTGAAATCTGACCATTGTCCATGCTGGGTGCTTTACAAGTTTAAACTTAGTTCTCCAACTTTACTGGTTATAAGACAGTTTTTTATTTTAAAATGTAGCTTAACACTAGGGTACTTTTTATATATAGATAATTCCAGGGTGACAATCACACCATGTTAGATTGTTCTGTAGTCTACTTAATATCACTACTTTTATTAACACATGCACGATTTTGGAATATGGTTAAAGCTCAGTAATTGAAACATGCATGTTTGTGCATTGGATGCTGTTTTTTTTTTTTTTAAATTTTTTTTCCATATCTGTTTGTATGTGGTAAGTAAAACATTATTGATTTCAAAAGTAAAACTCAAGTACCATTGGCCTGTCTTGACACTGCCTTTGATAAGATTGGCTGAATTGTCTTTGTATAGCCTATGTGTCTTTCTACATGATAATTATTACAAATCTAAAGCATGAACCATTATGTACCTTTTTCATTCAGGATGAGCCATGAGGTTTCTTCCAAACAGTTGCTGGTAACTAAGGTGTGGTTTTATTTCAGGTATTGGCTCTCAAAGGATCTTATCATGGTGACACTTTGGGTGCGATGGAAGCTCAAGCACCATCATCTTATACAGGCTTCCTCCAACAGCCATGGTAGGGAATATTTTGGTGCTAGAAGCACAATTTTATGATGAATAAAACTATTTTAATTAAGAAGTTTCAATTTTTTGGGGCCATGCTTTACTAATTAGTGCTCTTGCACAAGGAAATCTCATTGATGCTGAAACCAATCATTTAGGATTGAAAAATTATAGGTTGATGAGCAAAATGGAAGTAATTATCTCAAAACTAGGCTTATTTGTGAGAATTCACGCGCAATGAAATAGCTTCTATGCATGAGTTCCATATCATTGTTTTAAAAAACATAGCTCGTAAATTACTATATCATTCTGAGACTTTTGGATTGCTCTGATGTATATCCTAGTTGGTTTTCTCCATTGCTTCATAGAAATTAGTGAGTAAGACAAAACAAGGGAATTGAGTTGGGTTGGAATTCTCTTGGTAAGGATAGTGCTTGCATATTATGCAACTTGAAATATAAATGATAACTTCAGTCACAGAAATGGAAATTATTCAAGACTGCTTTGACACAAGTGGGCAGAATATGAGTGCCCCTGGCAAAGCTTGAGTTGGTTCATGTCAATGAGTGATGGCTTTTCAGCTGTTGTCAATGCGGAAAAGAGTGACTGATCACTCTGCGAGGGCCTGTTGATTAGATTAGCTGAAATGTGAAGTGGATTGTTAGCATAACTAATTGGGAGGTAAATGTTGAGATTGTGTGCTGATAGTTTGGTGCTTTGGGTCAACAGTGGTTTCAGCAACCTGGTTTGGTTGTTGCCCTGCATTGAACTCTGAAAATCATTAATGTAGGAAGATAGTAATTCAGAGTCGATAGCACAGATCATGTGGTGGTGGGTGATGGCATTGATACTTTGAAGTGGCTGTAATATTGATGCCTATATAGTGGTTATTGTTTTTTCTTTTGGCTTTTTAAGTCGAGAAGGGGATCTGATGATGTGGATTCAAGGAATTTTTGTAATTGAAGTGGCTGTAATTGTATGCCTATATAACTTAGCATTTTGTTGTTTCTTTAAGTTCTAGTTGGATCTAGAACTTGCATTTTTTTATACTTGAATATTAGATGCGAATGTTGTGTGGAACACGAAGAAATTCAGTTTTTGGAAATGTAATGTTTATGCTAGGAAAACCTGTTAATGAAACATGAAATAGGGAGCTGGAGCAAATTAGCAAAGTACCTATTGAAAATTTGGCTAGCAGTTCCAAATTCCTTGCTTTAGGCTCAATGCCTTGTAGATCCTTCTATAATTATTTTGGTCTGAAAATTGTACCTGGTTCTATAGGAATCAGGCATCAAATTCACCTCAATGTGCTCTTTTATTTTTTTACATTGACTATATGTGCTCAAGAAAAAAAAGACGGTCAATTATCAGTGAATTAATTTATCTTTTACTTACCTCACGCATGTTCACAGGTACACAGGAAGAGGGCTTTTTCTAGACCCTCCTACAGTGTCTATGTCCAATAATAAATGGAATCTTTCTTTACCTGAGGGAATGCATTGTGAAAATATGATTAAGAAAGACATGAGTAAGTAAACTTTTGAAATGTACTTTTTAAATTTTTATGTTAGCTGCTGTTATTTTCTATTGCTTCCTGATGTGCACTGACATTTACAGACTTCAGCACTCGTGATGAAATATTTGACCAGAGCAGGGACAAATCAGATCTCACAGGAGTTTATTCCTCATATATATCGCAGAAATTATTACAATACCCCGCATTAAAAGAATCTATCCATGTTGGAGCGTTGATTATCGAACCAGGCAAGAGAATTATTATTACAATACCCTGGATTAAAAGAATCTGTCCCTTTGTGGCCAATTTGTTTTGTTGATTTTTTTTTGTTAACTTCATCTTTGAGGTCTCTTGCTTCAGAAGTCAATTGATGATTTCTTGATATCTTATTTCATTTCTTATTGTTGAAAAGGATGTGTGGCATCGTAAAAGAATTTACCTTGAGTTTCAGCGGCTCTAGTAATTTCCTGTACTAGTGGATGTTGTCTGGATAAGACAACCCTTCATCAGCATTGTTAACCTGAATTATGCGAATCATCCAAGAGTCTTCTAATGATTTTTGTATTGTGCAAGTCCTTCAAAAACTTTATGGTGCGTATGAAAACATTTGGAAACTTAAATCCTTCAGAATACTTTATTCCCTTGGCCTGGTCAATTTTTAAGTGGCCTTTGATTTTAGGCAAACAGTGTTTCCAAATTTTCTTTTATGTTGACTCCCCAGCATTTCATTCAGTTGGTTTGGAACTTAATATCCAAGACTTAAATGCATGCACTCACACTCTTGCTAGTCGTTTGAGTCTTGTATTTACCTTGCAACAAATCTCTATATAATCAAAACTCCTACTTAATAGGAACTGTGAATGCCTGGTCTTTCCTGTGGCCTGTGCGCCAGTGCAATTTTTATGGAAATAGTTCTGGGTTTGATGAAATTATGAATTTCAATATGGTTTTAAATGGTCTTTGCCTAATTGGCTTGATACTGTTTTGCAGTTATCCAAGGTGCTGGTGGAATGCTTATGATTGATCCACTTTTCCAAAGGGTGCTTGTAAGTCAGTGCCGAAGTAGAAATATTCCAGTTATATTTGATGAAGTTTTCACAGGTTTCTGGCGTCTTGGAACAGAGGTTGGTATCCCTTGCATCTCATTCTCATTTGTTCTTCTCTTGTTCTTTCTGCTTTACATGTTACTTTCATTCAATATAATAGAAGTGTTGAATTACATACATTTCTTCTACTTTCTTGAAATGTCCTTATTGTCCCTCCTTTTACAGTCTGCAGCAGAACTACTTGGTTGTCTACCTGATATAGCCTGCTTTGCAAAGCTGATGACTGGCGGGGTTATACCCTTGGCTGCAACATTGGCCTCAGATGCAGTTTTTGATTCTTTTCTTGGAGAATCAAAGGTGATGTATAGCTGTGGGTTTGTTTGATTCTAAGGACACCTATGCTTGCTTTTGAAGTTGACCAAGTGAATTTTTGAGATTATTATAGTGGTTTTTCATTTCGCTCACTATTGTTTTTCCTCATTGCATTAACTCACAATACAGACAAGAGGATCAGAGGCTACATGGGGAAGTGGCTTCTTTGAATCGACTTTCTCATTCCTACTCGATTGTTTCCTTGATATCATAGATGAAATCTTAATTGATGTTTACTTCAATTTTTGCCAAAGTAGAACCATATTACCATTTGATTTTTTTACTTTATGTGGCTCAAACTTTTCAACTAGCATAATGAGTTTAGGTTCCGAAGATTTGTTCTTGGAATAACATGCTAGTTAATTCAATCTGAAGTTTAAGCAGTCTGAGTTTATTGCATTTTGAGTTACAAGGTTTTTCATGTGGTTGTGAAAGTAAAATTTGCGATCAAGAATTTTTGATATTTTCTTCAACAACCAACTTTCAAATTCGAATATTCATTCCTATCTGTATCCTTCATTTATTTATGGACGTCTTTTTCTGTACTGTGTGATCTAGAGTCTAGACTGTATAAAGAAACTGCTTACATTTATTTGTTTCTGGCTGTAGCTCAAAGCCCTTTTGCACGGACACTCATACTCTGCTCATGCTATGGGGTGCTCGGCAGCTGCTACATCAATTAAATGGTTTAAGGATCCTCAAACAAACCATAATATTATTTCTGGGCGAAGATTGCTTAGGGAGGTGTGTATAATTCATTTTTTTTGTTTCCTCATTGCATATCAGTTTCCAGAAGTTGATGTCTGACAGTTTCCACAATCTGGAATATATATGACAGCATGCCTTGGTTGTGATACTGGCATAGTTGCCATTCCTAAACCAAAACCTTAGGCAGGAAGCATTCCATGCTCTCATTTCAAACTCAACATGTGAATTGAAATTTCAGAATCTGATCTGGTTCAAAATGTCAGCAATTATTCAAACCTTTAAGATCTGACATGTAGAATTTTAATGTTATACTATCTCAACAATTGTGGTATTGGGAAAAAAAATATTTGACACACTTCTAGTACAGTCTCATAGGACTTCCCTCCTCAGCACCATAGTCATTTTCAAATGCTTTACATTACCATTGAAATATTAGCTGGACTTTCTTTGTCCTTTGATTGGTTGGGCACAGTAATCTGCATTTTTTCCCCATCAGTTTTCTTATTGATACACCAGAAACAGGTTATGTTTCAATCTGTTCAAAGCTATTTTTTCCCAATGATGAAATAATGGTGATCTCCATATCATTAATGAATTTCATCCAATATTTTGCATTTAATGCTTGCAGTTATGGAATGCGGAACTGGTGCAACAGATCTCATCACATCCTTCGGTTGAAAGAGTGATAGCATTAGGAACTCTTTTTGCTCTAGAACTAAGAGCAGAAGGGCATAATGTCGGGTATGGTCACATTCAATTACTTCTATGCCACTTTTTGGACATGAATGACTTTCACAGTTATCCAACAGCTGTGGTTCAGGGTATTAAAATGTATATATTTGTTCAGCTTGTATTAAGATTAGGTCTCAATGTTTCCAACTAGTGGAAGCATGAAACTTCGTTATAGCAATTTTATCCTCCAAAAAATGATTCCTACATGGAAATTCAACTATTTAATGCTCTAAGTAAATGGTGATTTTTGCATGATATTTCAACCACTCCATGCAGTCCATGTTTGATGCAATGATCTTCCTACTTGTCCAAGACCATTGTGTCTGGGTTCACGCTTAAATGAATTAGCTATACTTCCGAGAATACTTGGCGTTTCTGACACTTGGCCTTAACCAATTAGGGTTGCCTGACACTTGGGCTTTACAATTGTGTTCAGCCACGGCCACATTTGTATAGCAGGTAGCATGAATATCATCTTTAGTTGCATCGGTAGTGTTTGAAGTCATAAGGTGTCATGCATTTAGTTCATGATTATCCTTTGTTTTTATTAGTTTCAGTCCTACTGATATCTTCCATGCTGAACACTATTAATTATCTTGTATGGTTATGTGCCAAGGTATGCAGCTTTTTTTCTCTCTGAATCTATTTCCATATCCCCTTGTAGTGACTTCATCAGAATCATCAAAATCATGATACTTTTTTCTTTCTAGGCTGAAACTTGATGATTCTCTGATAGCCAGTGAATTTTTTTAGGTACGCATCCCTCTATGCCCGCTCTCTTCTTCAGAAGCTCCGTGAAGATGGTGTTTACATGAGGCCTTTGGGTAATGTCATATATCTCATGTGTGGGCCATGCACATCTCCTGAGATCTGCACAAGCCTACTCATTAAACTTTACACGAGACTTGAAGAGTTCACCCAGGTACAGCAGGCTTCCTGCTAATTATGAAAGTCTAGTTAATGTTTTTTCTATTAAAAAATAATGAATGAGGATCGATATAAATAATGATTGTGATACTAATTTAATAATTCTCTCTTGTCAATTGATATGGCACCTTATGCTAGGTGTTGAATTAATGAGAAATATTATTAAATCTTAAATTTACAGCTTTATGATTTAAAAAAGAAACAAACATAAGTTTCCTTATCACATTTGGCTGTGTAGAGCTGAAAACCAATGTTCCCGGGGTCTTGTGGTTTGGTCTTTAATTGCAAGCCCTAGCAACCAGGATTCAAACCTTGTTTTTTAAAGGATTAATCTTGTCTTAGCCCGTGTTGTCTCAAAACGACATTTTATTTTTTTTTAAAAAATCAGTCAATTTTAACTAATGATAGCAAAATTATTCGTCTCCACCAGTATTTTCAAAAACTTGATATAGAGACTAGTATCGGGTATTTCTCCAAAAAATATAAAATAAAATTGGAATGGAGGTGAGGAATGAATAACCTGAACCTGCTTGTTGTTTGTTTGTTTGTGTGTGTGTGTGTGTGTGTGTGTGTGTGTTACGTCCTGAATATTTCTTAAAACAATTGCTTTCTTAAAATAAATTTATTGTTAGATTATATTTTAATTACTATTAATCATCTTTTAATTAAATATTAATTATCAAATGTTAATGGTAAATATTAGAGATTTTTTATATATATAAATTCTAAAGGGTGTGATTGTCTTTTCATAGGGACTTAGCTGTCATTGGTGGTTTTTGCTGGTCAGATTATACTTTTCAAACAAAAAATAAATAGTGCAAATACTATAATACCCTTGAAAAAGGGCAAAAAAAAGTTTGCACTCAAGGGATTTTTTTTGGCTATTTTGTATTTAGTTGCACAAGTAATTATTGCCGAACCTTTATGATCAAAATTGTTTCGGATATCATGGAAGGGGTTTTTTTTCCTTGTAAATTCATTTTTAATATATAGTATAATAACTTATGTGCTCTTTATGTCTGAAATTTTATAAGTTGCCATCTAAAGACTTTTTGGACTTTTTATCATGGTTTTTGTGTTATAGTTTGGTCTTTCTGAAGGTATAAAATTAAAAAAAGAAATGTAAGATGTCTTGAGATAACATGCTCGTGCGTAGGGTGGAGACACCACATTCAAGTGGCGCATGACACGTGATATAGTTGCCAAAAACACCATACCATCATGTCACCAGCTCTGGCAAGTAGCGGTGCTTCTATTGAACTGGCATTGTATGCTGGTTCTAAATGGTTTGGCAGCAATTGAGTTTTCTTTCCCCCCTCTTATCTCTCACGGCCTTGGGATGTGTAATGGCTAAGCAAAAAAATAAGTAAATGCTATCTCCCATTTTATTTTCATTTTAGTTATACTTGTTTCTTTTGATTAATCTTTGAATGTTCGAGATCTTTTTTTTTCATTAATTTCTCCTTAGATTAAGTTTTATTTGATTTTTATATTAAATTTGATTTTTGTTCTTTTTGTTACTTATTTTTCTTTTTAGTTTTAACTCTTGAAATTTAAATTGATTTGGTTTTTATATTAAATGTGATTCTTATTTTTTTAATTAGTATATTATTTTTATTTATTTCATCCCTTGAGAATTTATTTAGTTTGATTTTTATATTAGATCTATCCTTATTTTTTTTAATTGTTATTTTCTTATATATCTTTTTCCTAATTGACTTTAGTTTTGCAATTTCATCTCTCATCATTTTATCATTTAAAAAATTAGTTTTTGTGATTTTTTTAATTTTTTGTTGTTGTGAGATTATCCCAATCTCATGACTTGATCTATTGGGTTGACGAGTTAATCCGAATGGGCTCAAGTTTTTTTAGCTTATAATTGCTACTTTTCTAATCCTTTCTATCTCTTGATTCAACATTCAACAATAATTTTTTTTTTTAAAACTAGTTTTGTTATTTTCTTTGTTTTACCTTTTATCATGTTATCCTAGTTTTATAATCTTATCTGTAGGTTAGGCGGGTTAACCTGAGCATGTAGGTTAGGTGGGTTGACCTGAGCAGTGTAAAGTTTTTTTTAAAACTTATAATTGCTATTTTTTTCCTTGTATGGTTGATTTTTTTTTAATTTAATTCTTTATCATTTGGTTGAACTTCAAGTTTTTTTTAAAATTTATTGCTTTGATCAAATGACTTGGATCGTGAGATTAATGGATTAACACGGGTTGACTTGATTTTCTTTTACTTTTTTTTTTTTTATTATTCGACATATTTTTATTCTTTAAAAATATGTTTTTGTTGGCTGAACATTTTTTTTTAGTCCAACTCGTGGTAGTCCTGTTGATTCACTTGCTAGGAATAGGGCATTAGGAGAAGGCCTAACTAGGAATATAGGAAATTCAATCTCTCTACTAGCTTCAAATCAAAAACTTGAGGAAGTAGCTCAGCTGGGAGGCGGCAGGGTACGAGCTACATGGCTAATATATATATACCAAGAACCGATCAATGGGAGAGATATAACTCGCTTCAAATCCGCATCGTAGCTTAAATAAGGTATGTTTAATAATTATGATCACTACAAAAAAAAAAAAGCTTATTAGCCATGCTTAATTTTAACTCATTCTTGGGGTTTTGTTACACAACATGAGGACCTGGAGATTTGCTGCCAACCAACAAATGTAACTTAACTTCATCTCTTTTTTTTTTTTTTTTTGGTCAAACACAACGATCATTCTTCAAACACAACGATCTAATTGATCTATTAGATCATCTAGCTTAACTGAGTCAATTTTCAAAATGGTTTGAAAACAAGACTTAACTTGGATTAGATTTTGTGTCACTATTACAAAATTAACTCATTAAATAAGGTATGTTTAATAATTATGATCACTACAAAAAAAAAAAAGCTTATTAGCCATGCTTAATTTTAACTCATTCTTGGGGTTTTGTTACACAACATGAGGACCTGGAGATTTGCTGCCAACCAACAAATGTAACTTAACTTCATCTCTTTTTTTTTTTTTTTTTTGGTCAAACACAACGATCATTCTTCAAAGAAATGAAAAGAACCTGGACTCCCTTAAAATTTATGCTAGTCTAGGATTTGAAAGTATAGCTATTAGATCGGGCTTGAAATTTGACTCGTGGAGCATCATGAATTTACCAAGTTAAATTGTAGGTCAACATGTCAATCTTGAAATTATGTTATTTTAATTTTATTTTAAAAAACTCAAATGATGTTTTTGATAAAAAGTTTCACAAAAAATTAAATAATATTGTTTAGGATAAGTTTTTTAAAATCCTTTGAGTTAACGTGACTAATTTTTAGTTGAATCTAGTTAGGGTGATTAGATTATTAATTGATCTATTAGATCATCTAGCTTAACCGAGTCAATTTTCAAAATGGTTTGAAAACAAGACTTAACTTGGATTAGATTTTGTGTCACTATTACAAAATTAACTCATTAAATAAGGTATGTTTAATAATTATGATCACTACAAAAAAAAAAAAGCTTAATAGCAACTAACTAGTCCATTGCAGATAATATTAAAATCTGTTGCTGATAAAACTCAGCAACAGAATTAACAACAGATAATTTCAGATGCAAATAATAGATGCTAATTTTTTAACAACGGATTATCCATTGCTGATTTTTTAGTAATAGATTATCCGTTGCTGAAATTCGGTTGTTGATTATATAAATCAGCAACGAATATTGCGTTGCTAATCCGTTGCTAATCAGCAATGGAAACTTTGTTGCTGATCCGTTGCTGATTTGTCCGAATTTTTTAAATTATTTTTCCCATCTATTGAATTTTTTTTAATTATTTATGGATATTTAAAAAATTATAGATAAATACATAAAGAACAATTACTGGCCAACAAGAGTAGACATTTGAAGACATGTTAAATGGACTAAAACTATTAGTGCATAATCCTAACCGAATATTTCGTGGATCTGATGCAAAGTCCTGATGATCTTAATTAAACTTCTTTCATGCCTCCCCGTCAGATGGATGCACCATAACTCCATCATCTAACCTATAAAAATGATGCCATGTCATATCTTTGGCATGATATGGAGACATGAATAGCCTCTGAAGTCTTGGTGTCAAGGGAAACTATCGGAGTTGTTTCTCTGATTTATTAGAACCTTTACTAGTGGAATTTCTAGGTGTGGAATTTCTAGGTTTGTATCGGAAACTTCCACAAAAGTCACAATTTTTTTTCATTGCATCTACCTCACAGTACAACATACAATAATTAGGACACACATCATATTTATCATAACCAAGTCCAAGTGGTCGCATAAATTTCTTGGCATCATAGAAACTTGAAACCAAATTTCCATTATCAGACATGCAACTTTTTGTAAATTCAGTAAATTTGTTGAAGGCAGTCTGAGTCAAATTTAGAGTTGACTTCATGTTAAGCAATTGTACACAAGCAGATAATTTAGATTGCTTGGTACACCCATCCCATAAAGACTCCTCTGCAACTTTAAGTAATTTATAAAATTTATCTGCCTCTGGTTTCAGAAGTTCTTCTGCTACCACAGGACTAGAAACCATATCATTAGAGTATGTATCACCAACCCCCATTGCATGCAGAACCATATTCCTATATGAATTTTCTTCAAAAACATCATTCACAACATGACTGCACCCAACTGATGAAGGTCCAACAATTATTGGTTCTGAAACATAAGGCTCTCTATGTACAGTCCAATTTTCATAATCAGGTAAAAACCCTCTTGAAAACAGGTGCTTATAAACATCTTCTTTCATTAAAAACTTTTGATTTTTGCACCTAACACAAGAACATCTAATTTTACCTCCAGATACATTTTCATCAATTAAAAATGCAAAATTGATAAATCTTCGTACACCCGTAATAAATTCCAGACAAATATGACCATCCATATGACGATGATACATCCATGATCGATCGTCCATATTAATCTAATTAACATAATTAAAAAAAAATAGAATATTATTTAATATATTTCTTAATCTATATTTAAAACTTTATATAACAAATTATCAAAATAACTTCATTAATAACTAGCTAATAATTTAAAAATGAAAAACTCTTACAATACATCTTTTATTGCTAATTGTTTTTACGTTCTCTAATTGAGAGATCATAAGATGTGATTTAATTTAACATTAACTAAAATATTACTGAATTTGAGAAAAATCCAGTGTAAGCATTGTTAATAAAATTATCAATTGAGATATTTTTTTGTTTGAGATGAAACACCGATATATTATTTATTTTAAATTTATTAATTGTTGGTTGATGAAAATCTATGGATATTATGAATTTTTGTATTAAAATTTTAAATTATTTAAATTATATAAATTTTTACTTAAAACTATTAGTTTATGTGTGCGTATGATTTTGGAGTTTCATATATACCTAGTTGTTAACTTCTCATCTTATTATGCACTGCTCCCATATAGATTTTTTACAGGAGGCTTATCCAAGAAGTTGTGTATGTCATTGCTTGCTTCTAGAAAATAAGGTTCCATTTATGGTGTCAAATAATGAGAGTTATTAGCAATATACTGTGACTATATACTGACAGTGAAATATACTAGATTTTACTGACCAACATTACTGTATGAAGAAATAATAAAACATGCCAAATTGCTGTAATGAATCTTATGTTATATTTTATATGTAACAACATTATTTAAGCATTGTGATCCAAGTAAGAGTAAATATTGCATCAGCATGTATGTGTTTAAGCATTTTTTGCATCATGACCCAATATGCCAGGACAATGTTTAAAATATCGTTAAGCTATATGACGCTTCCATTTCCTCAACATTTTCAGCAGAGACTGTAGCAACACCAAATTGAGTAAGGGCTTCAAATGTAGGGATGGTGAAACTTAAAAGTTTTCCTGGGCTCCTGCAAAAGAATGAAGATGAAGCTCAACAAATGGACACCTAAATAGATGCATGGTGACGCACACAAGCAGTGCCATAACTAAAAAATTGTTGAAATTGCACAAATGATAAGAAGGCTACTGCAAAGAAAGCTCCCTCTCTAATCTTTTCTAGTTTTTGCAACTAGTAAAATTCACTGCAATAGTGTACAAATTTATACCAGTAGTTAGGATTACGTCTTTTCTTTTCTGCAACTCGTAAATATGACCAAGAAATGTTGACGTAAAAGTGATTTTAGATATTTTGCAGTAATGATCATGCTACAGTAAACAAGTTAAGGGACTCTAGGCATTAAAGAAGTAATCCGAGCTTTACTTTTCGCAACATTTTTCATGCTCTGTTCAACATAAATCTCAACCCCCCTCTCTATGTATATTTTTTTTATACCTCACCCAGTTAATAAATTTAAAATAAAATACATTACATTAATAATTAAAAATATTAGCATGTGATGACAACCATATTTAACAAATAATTTGCAAAAAATAAAAAAAATTATTATTCTCATCAATAAAATTAGTTAATAAAATAAAATACATTATCTCTAAATTACAAATAAAATCTCTCAAATATGGATTTCTAATTATACTTGTTTTAATTTGTCGTACCGTATTCCTTGTAAGTAGATTCTTGGGAGCACAACACAGAAGAAGTTAAAGAAAGCACAAGCGAGGTTATTGAAAAAGGATGTTTTGGAATTACATGTTCCTGGACTATAATTTAAGAGAAAGTGATAGAGGATCGGGTGGGTTTCTGGAAAAGGAAGAAAGGGACAAATCAATGGGGTTAGGGTTTTTTACGTGGAGAATGAAAGTTGTTTGATTTTGAGTTGGAGTAATTGTCTCCTCTCGTGTGGGGTGTTTTTTTTGTTTATATACCAGTACCAATTAATTTTTGACATGTAATATATATATAAAGGTTAAATTTTGCACGATCATTGTAAACCATGCCACCGTATTAGCAAAGGATAATTCGTTGCTAATTTTTAATATATTGGTTTATTTTTTAGCAGCCGATTTTCTGTTGTTAAATCCATTGCTAATATTAAAAAATTAGTATATATGTAATCCGTTACTAATCTGTTGTTAAATTTACATCTGAAATATTTCGTTGCTAATTTCCGATGCTATTAATCCTTTTTTTTAGTAGTGAATTGAAGAGAGAGATATAGATGATAATTTAATGTAAACTTAATGGATACCAATCACATCAACTTGAATGATTGAGTTTTTTAGTTATCTCATCTAGTAGGTAATTGAATATATATTGTAAAACCTAATTTAAACTCCAATCTAATTCGAGATATATAATTATATTATATAGATATATAAGTAGTATGTTTATATTTTTTTGAATTTAATATAATATATAAATATCTCAAAAACTTATATAATACTTGCATATATATTATTGGTTTACTTTTTTGAATAATAAATAATATTCTTACAATAGATATCCAATATTCAAAATATAATAAATAGAATATAAATATTTAAATAAATATATAAAAAAACACAACAGGTGGGTATCATTGTCATCTCCAACATGGAGGCAATGTGTAATTAAGCAGTCCTGTGAGCTAAGTAAAATACGTTTTCTTTCTCCGCCCTTCCAAGAGACATAAACTCATCCTTATCAACTACGGTTACTTGACCAAGCCAGTGCCTCTATAAATACAAAACCTCTTGCTGTATTTTGTTACTATTTGTCAAAAAATTTAAAAAACGTGAAACCTGCAGCACAGAGCGATAGATTGACGGAAACCCTATATTATTCGAAAATGAAGAAGAAGAAGACACATCAGGAAAAGTATATTATTCGAAAAGGAAGAACAAGAAGAAGACACATCAACAAAAGCAAAATCGCAAGAAATACAGTGCAAATGTTCTTGATCACTTAACCGGGGACACAATTTGCATCGATTGTGGTTTGGTTCTTATATCTTACTATGTCGATGAAGAACCCGAATGGAGAACTTTTGGCATTGAAGATAATATTAATGAATACGACCCCAACCATTTAGGTTCTCTCTCTGACCCTCTTTTAACCCATGCCAATCTAGCCACCACAATTTCCAAGCCTGCCAAGGGTGGTACCACTGCTGTTGCAATTTCCAAGAACTGGTTGATTAATCGTCAATCAAACCCAGATGGGGATTTAATCCAGGGGTTTGAAATTATTGAAACAATGGCAAGAAGGTTATGTCTTGCGCCGTTCATGAATCGGGCTAGAGAGATATACATGAACGTACAAGAACAATAGTGATACGAGAAGATTCAGGTTAAAGGAATAAGGGAGGGAAAAGAGGTTACAAATAATTTAGAATTCTGTTACAACCACATGCACTATTTTATTCACATGCATTACTCACGTCTATCTTTTAATATGCACCGTTTCAATAATATAAACAGAATATACAAGAACTTAGCTCATTTTCATAATGCCTATATTAAGAGGCAGTTGTAACAAGCAACACACACGTGAAATAGCAAGAATATCATTATGTTTTCTTCTCTCAGTCCCCACATTCTCTCCTTAGCTCCTCATTTTGTTGAATTCTCTTCACCACCCGTTTACACCCTCATCAAGTGATATCAGAGCTATTATCTTTTGACCCTGAACAATGACCCATGACACTAGGTCTCAAGATATAAAGAAATTGAAAGGGGTAATAGCAATAGCTAACAAGGAGCAAGGTTTGTGGAATGACAAGATGGCAAAACTGCTAGAATAACAAGGACAACAACAGCTGTCTAGCGACACGCGCCTCTTGAGGTTTGACACGACCAAAAGATTGATGTCTTTTCCCAAGTGCAGGAGTGTCGAAGTAATAAATAACCTGGCAAGACCGGGGTCGAACCACAGGGAGGTTAATTGTATAAATTATAGACAACAATAATACAATAACAACAATAGTAACAATAATAACAATAACAATAATAGTAATAATAATAATAATAATAATAATAATAATAATAGTAATACTAGTAGTAGTAGTAATAATAATAGTAGTAATATTAATACTAAAGAAGAAGAAGTTGATGAGAACTTTGAAATGGAAAATTAATGTAAGGATTAAACAATGATAACAACAAATGTCAAGGTTAGAGGATCCACTAATGGTACTTCAAACAAGTATAGTATAAACTCTTATTATTCAATTGGAAACCACACACAAAGGAGGTTCCAATCATATTATAAATTGTTAACATGATTACATTAGTTATCTTATTCGAATAATGCTAATACTTGTAAATGTTGTCAGGCATTCATGATTATAACTTATGTTAACAACAAATCAAGTTCCTTTCATAGCTCAGGTGTCGGTTATACCATACAGTATGGGCTATGAAAGTGCCAAGTATTTGTTGTACCAAGTGTTATACAACATAAATCTAGATTAACCATTTAACAAGCAAAGTATTAAAAGTGAACAAGATAACAAATACAAAGCATGTTAGTATCCAACATTAAGGTCCATGTTAAGTTTATATTATACTTATTCTTACACCATTAGTGTACCCTTTTCACCTTGAAATAATTAACTTAGTTAAACATAATGAAAGAAAGAGACATAAATAAACAAGGAAAGGAAATGAAAAACATAAGCAAGAAATTAATATAAGCAAAACTTAAGCATTACAAAATATAAAGAGAGAGCAAGAGCATGATCTTGATCTGAAAACCAAGATGCCTACATACATGGTAAATGCCTCCTTTTATAGGCCAAAATTCGGAACTATTGATTTGTTGACTAATTGATGAGTGGGTGGCCACATCTTGACTTGGTGACAATTCTTATCTTCTTATCTGCCAAAAACATCATTGATGACGTCATAATTTGAATAAACTTAAATCATAAAAGTTCTAGGAAATTGTCTCATCTTTCTAGGGTAAAACTTTGAGAGCATTTGGACTTCTAGAACTTGAGATATAAGCTGAACACTGAACAGTGTCTGGGCTGCAGGACAAATTCAGACTTCTTTGTTGTTGCTACAATTTGGACTTGAAAACAGCCTTTTTAAATCTTGGGCTCCGCATGAAAGTTGTAGGCCTATGTCTTATCTTTCCATCCATATAAAATGGACCTAAATCTAAGATCTACAGCTCCAGATATGACCCAATTACCGAACAGTGTTCCAGTTTGGACTGCACCAGCATCTCTTTTCTAAGTTTGGCCATCTCTTTGTCCTTTCAATTTCAGTACTTCAACTCATCAATCAATTCTTTCATTTATGTGATAGGCCTGCATTTAAGATGAACATTTACCATAAATTAAAGGTATCTTATATAATTAGATATGTTATTATAAAACATGCTTTAGTTAAGGAGTTATTGATACTTCAAGTGCAAAATGATGATATAAAACCTTGATAAAAATGCACTTTTAAGTACTAATCAAGGTTGGAGGAGCTCATTTCAGGTATTTCACTTTAGCAGAATACCTTACTACAGAAATTACAGTTACCTACAGGAGAGTCCAGCTCCAACCATGAGTATCCCTACAGCAGTCAAGAAGGAGTGTTATACAAGAATGATTGGCAGCAGAGTGGACATTACAAGTTCCATAAACCCAAACGAGATTTTCCATCCTTCGGAGGGGAAGACGTACACAAATGGTTGTATAAATGTAACCAGTTTTTTGAAATGGAAGAAGTTCCTAAAGTAGAGAAGCTTAAACTGGCCTCATATTACTTGGATGGTGTGGCCCTATATTGGCATCAAAATTTCATGCGTAGCAAGGGTGGCCAGCTAGTAACCTGGAAGGAATACGTGGAAGTCCTATATGGAAGGTTTGGTGGCCATAAAGAACCTTTGGAAGAGTTAAAAGATTTGAAACAAGAAGGCGATTTGGAGACTTACATAAGGAATTTCGATATCCTATGGAATAGAGCCGAGATTGATGAAAGGTACGCTCTGATTTTCTTCCTTGGAGGACTTGAGGCAGAAATAAAAAACTTGGTAAAAATGTTTGAACCAAAATCCCTTAACCAAGCTTATAATCTGTCCTGTTTACAAGAAAACACGAACCTCTACAAAAATTCCCATAAACAGCCATGCAAACAACCAACCTCACCTTTTGGCAACAATCAGGCCTCAAACCAGCAACAATCTTCTTACAAACCTAATAAATTCCTTGAATCAAACCCCCAACATTCTACTCTACCAGGGTTACTACCCATCCTTCAAACACATAATGGAATCCAGCTAATGAGAAGGCCCACCCGAACCATTCGGAGCACCGAAATGGAAGAAAGAAGAGCGAAGGGCTTGTGTTTTTAGTGTGATGACAAGTTTACATTATGGCACAAATGCAGAACATGAAAGCTTTATTCCATATGTTTAGTAGGAGATGATGAAGGTGATGCAGACAATATGGTAGAAGCGGGGCAGGAATCAGGGGTGTTGATAGACACAGATCCATACATTTCCATGAATGCATTAGAAGAGGTTCCAGGATGCTACATTCTCAAGGTGACAGGTAGGGTAGACAAACTACCAATCTTTATATTGATAGACTCGGGTAACACTCATAATTTCATGAATACTTGGATTGCTAGCCAACTACAGTGTGTTCTAACCCCCATCAACCTAGTAACTGTCAAGGCTGTCAATGGGGGGAAGATGTTATGTTCTTCTATTTGTGAAAATTTTAGATGGAAGATGCAAGGAATACATTGCGAGGCTGATGTATTTGTCATGGAATTGGAGGCCT
This sequence comes from Populus nigra, assembly GCF_951802175.1. Taxonomy (NCBI): domain Eukaryota; kingdom Viridiplantae; phylum Streptophyta; class Magnoliopsida; order Malpighiales; family Salicaceae; genus Populus; species Populus nigra. Next base: position 9,979,273 of record NC_084854.1, read on the forward strand.
GTGACATGGTCCTAGGGGTTCAATGGTTAGCCACCCTAGAAGACATTGTGTGCAATTATAAAAACATGTGGATGAGTTTTGAATGGTAAGGGCAATGAACCACCTTAAGGGGAGAAGAATCAGTGAAATTACAATCAATCCAATTCGGTCAGATGAGTGGTCTGCTTAGCAACAGGACTAGCATTGCAGGTATCAATCTCTGCAGCTAGATGATGATTTAGGACACCCCTAATGCTGCGACATCAACCACTGCAAAGAATCTCAACAAAGAGGAAAAAGCAGCCCTAAAACAACTACTTCACCTCTATCAGGATGTCTTCATTCCTATGGCTGGTTTACCACCTAGTCGGCCTCATGACCACACCATTCCTTTAAAGGAGGAAGCCCAACCTGTCAACCTTCATCCTTACAGGTATTCTAGCTTACAAAAGGATACGGTGGAAGCACTAATCTCTGAAATGTTAGAAGCAGGAACAGTCCAACCAAGCCATAGCCCATTTGCATCACCGATTGTATTGGTTAAGAAAAAGGATTTTTCCTGGCGATTGTGTATTGACTATAGAGTTCTCAACAGACTGACTATCAAAAACAAATTTCCCATTCCCCTGATTGAAGAACTGTTGGAAGAATTGACAGGAGCATCAGTATTCTCAAAGATTGATCTATGCTCGGGTTACCATCAGATTCGAATGAACTCAGGAGACATCCACAAAACGGCGTTCAGAACACACAATGGCCACTATAAATTCTTAGTGATGCCTTTCGGTCTCACTAATGCGCTGGCTACCGTTCAAAGCTTGATGAATGAGGTGTTTAGAACTTATTTAAGGAAGTTTATTCTTATGTTTTTTGACGATATTCTGATTTACAGTCAATCCTACAAGCAGCATCAAACACATTTGCAGGCCGTATTTGAGCTGCTCAGATCACACCAATTGGTAGCCAAGAAGAGCAAGTGTGTTTTTTTGTAATGACAGGGTAGAGTACCTAGGCCATATTATCTTTAAGGATGGAGTAGCGACCGATCCAGAGAAGCTACAGGCCATCAAGAATTGGCCATTGCCTTAGAACATCAAACAATTGAGGTGATTCTTGGGGCTCACGGGGTACTATCACAAGTTTATAAGAAGCTATGGCATTATTTATCGTCATCTGACCAGGCTTCTAAAGAAGGATGCAGTGGGCTGGGACCAAGAGGCAACGATGGCCTTTGAAGTTCTTAAAAAGGAAATGATGAACCCTCCAGTCCTAGCACTACCTGACTTGAGCAAAATTTTTATTGTGGAGACTGACGCTTCAGGTGCTGGTATTGGAGTAGTACTAATGCAAGAAGGACATCCAATTGCGTTCATTAGCAAGGCCTTGGGACCAAGGCAACAATCGTTATCTACATATGAGAGGGAAATGCTATCTATCATAATGGCAGTACATAAGTGGAAACAGTATTTGTGGGGCAGATCCTTCAAGATCAGAACCGATCATGTTAGCTTGAAATACTTACTAGATAAAAAATTATCCTTTCCCTCTCAGCATTTGTGGCTCACAAAACTACTGGGGTTTGATTACGAAATTGAATTTCGTAGTGGAAGGGAGAATGTTGCAGCTGATGCTCTTTCTAGAATAACGAGCAACGAACTCCATGCCCTCACTCTATCAACAATAAAGACTCTAGTACTGGAGAACATCAAACAGTCATGGCAAGAAGATAGCAGGATCCAAGCTATCATCTAGGATCTAATGAGGGACCCGGCTACACACCCTCACTATAAATAGAGCAACAACTACCTTTTCAGAAAAGGCAAATTGGTGGTGGGACACAATCCAACACTCCAACATCAACTCATTTCCATGTATCATGATACTTTCTTAGGAGGACATTCGGGTTCTATAGTCACTGCAACAAGGATTGCTAGTATGTTTAACTGGAAAAAACAGCAGAAACAGGTCAGGTAGTATGTTAGAGAGTGCCCCACCTGTCAACGCTGCAAAACAGAAAACGTGGCTAGCCCTGGGTAGTTGCAACCCCTTCCAGTGCCAACAACGCCCTTTATAGATATCAGTATGGATTTCACAACAAACCTTCTGAAATTAGAAGGCAATGAAGTTATCTTTGTAGTAGTGGATCGGTTTAGCAAGTATGCCCACTTTATGGCAATTTCACACCCTTATTTAGCTACCATAGTGGCCAAAACCTTCATGGATTTAGTCTACAAATTGCATGGGATGCCAGCAACCATAGTAAGTGACCGAGATACCATTTTCCTTAGTAAATTTTGGAAAGAGTTATTCGCCTTACAAGGGGTTAATCACCATTACTAGACCGCCTACCATCCCCAATCTGACGGCCAAACAGAAGTGGTCAACAAGTGCATAGAAGGCTACCTCAGGTGCATGACCAGCAACAATCCTTCACAATGGTGCAAATGGTTGGCTTTGTGTGAATGATGGTATAATACAAACTTTCATACAATCACAAAAACTACACCATACAAAATATTATATGGTTTTACCCCACCCATACACATCCTTTATTTCCCAAAAGATTCACCTTTGGAAGCAGTCGATCACTGCCGCATTACCAGGGAACAATTGTTGCAGACAGTTAAGCTTAACCTCACTAAAACACATAATCGAATGAGACAATTGGCCAACAAAAAGAGAAGTGACAAGGTCTTGGAAGTAGGCGATTCAGTCTATTTAAAATTACAAACTTACAAACAAAGATCCATGCTTCATCCACACCACAAGCTAGATGCCAAATACTATGGCCCCTCCATTATCATAAAAAGGATAGGGGAAGTCGCATACAAACTTAACCTCCCATCTTCATCCATTATCCATCTTGTTTTTCACGTATCTCTCTTGAAAAGAACCAGGGGTAATCGAATGGTACACCACAGTTTACCTGATAGTCCAAAAGAGCCTCTGCTACAACCTCAAGTAATCATGGATCGAAGGATGATCAAACGGGGGGCACAAGCTGCTACACAGGTTTTAATCCATTGGAAAGGGCTATCGCCCACAGAAGCAACATGCGAGTTCATAAATGAAGTTCAGTTAAAGTTTCCAACTTTGAACCTTGAGGACAAGGTGATTTTGAAGGATGGAGACTTGATACGAGAAGATTCAGGTTAAAGGAAATAAGGGAGGGAAAAGCGGTTACAAACAATTTAGAATTCTGTTACAACCACACGCACCGTTTTATTCACATGCATTACTCACGTCTACCTTTTAATACGCACCGTTTCAATAATGTAAACAGAATACACGAGAACTTAGCTTATTTCCATAATGGCTATATTAAGAGGTAGTTGTAACAAGCAACACACACGTGAAATAACAAGAATATCATTCTGTTCTCTTCTCTTAGTCCCCACATTCTCTCCTTAGCTCCTCATTCTGTTGAATTCTCTTCACCACCCGTTTACACCCTCATCAAATAGTCTTGCTCTAAAAGGAATCGGGAAGCAACGATAACGGCTTGTTTATTCATCTTTTGTAAGGAGAATAAGTTGCCAAGAACATTGAAGGAAACATGTAGTGCTGCATCTTGCAATGGAGAAGGAGGAGGATTAACAATGAAAGAGGCATGCACAATTAGAGGATATGACCATAGGGACCATGAATCATAGTGTGAGACGATTATGTTCCTATCATGGCATGGAAAACCATGCCATGAAAGCAGTGCATGAAGCTCTTGCAAAAATTCAAGAGATTGATATGAGGAGGAACCCCAAGTCTGTGCTGGCTGCTATTATTTACAGTATCACTCAACTTCCAGACGAGAAGAAACCTCTTGAAGGTCTGATTCTTCTCCTTTTTTTTTTGGGTAAATTTCTTAGAATACAATTATTTTTGGATTTTCTTTTCTTTTATGTTAGTTGCTAGTTTGATTCCAAACAAAATGTAGTGGATCAATCAATTTCATTGTCTTGTAAGTTGTTAGAAATACTTGTCATAGTATAGGAGTTAAATTATATTTCTTCTATTTTTTTTCTCTTGGCATTTATCCTCTCTCTAACTTGTCACAGATTTGTAAAGTATCTTGAATCGAAGTACAATCTTCCTCTTTTGGCCTAATAAAATTTACACATAAAACTTTGTAATTATAAAATGAAGATATTCTAATAAACTTTTTGTGTTTATTTATCATATAAGTACAATCAATTTAAAAACTTTGCGACTCATCATGCTTTTCTTTTATTACATGAGGTGAAATATTATTTGAAGTACAATCATTATAATATTAATGAAGTCTAGGATCGCGATCAAAAGTACAACTGCAAGTACCAGAAACAACACAATGTCCACTGGATCCTCCTTGTTTTTTAGTATCTCCACCATATTTTTTCTCACACAACTCATTGCATTTTTGTTCTGTGCAATCGGCCATTGGTTCTCCCCTCATGCAAATACGTGCTGCCATCACTTCACTACCTATAACAATTATTTTTTTATAAGCATAAAAGTCAAAGCCAGAGAAAAGCAAGTAAAAGGTAGCAAAACAAAATTGGCACGTCAAGGTAAAGAGCAATCACTACCTGTAATAATTAATGGTATCTAAATTAATTATCTTAAGTTTTAATTTCATTTAGAAGAAAAAAATTGATAAACTATAAGCAAATAATATAGTATCCTACCTAAATTATGTTTGTATCAACTAATTATCTTAATTTAATTGGATTTAAATGAGTAAAATTAATGAACTTTAAACAAACAATATAGTGTTCTAATTGTTAAAGCAATCTAAATTAACACAAAAAATACAGATGTAAGAGATAAGAAAATTAGGGTTTTCATTGAACATTTTATTATGAAGTTATTATTTTAATCTAAATACAAATAGATTATACATAGGCTAAATTAAAAATATTATTCTACCTTTAACAAATAAAACAAAAGAAATATATTTCTTAACACCTTCCCTCAAACTCATGATGCAGCAGTATAAACATCGAGAGTTTGCTAATTAGAAAACAAAAAACAAGAAATGGAATGCAACTTGGTAAAGAAAACTGCAATCTGCAAAGAAGAAGAAACAAAAAGCAAAGTAATGGTGTCATGCTTGAGATGATGACGAGTAAGATGACAATCGATCTCAATGTGCTTAGTTTGTTCATGAAAAACTGAGTTGTGAGCAATCTGAATAGAACTCTGATTGTCACAATATATAGGAATTGGATGAGAAAGGGAAACTTCCATATTCGCAAGTAACAACACAACCAAATAATCTATTTAGTAATAGATGCTATAGCGTGATATTCTGCTTCGATTGGAGATTGAGAAACAATAGATTGTTTCTTACTTTTCCAAGAAATAAAAGAATCACCTAAAAAGATATAGAAACCAGTAACAGACTTGCAATCTGTGGGATCACTACTATGATCAACATCAAAGTATGCATGCAACTCCAAAGAAGAGGTGGATAGAAGTATAAAACTCTGAAAGAATGTACTCTAAAGATATCACAAAATATAAAGAACAACTGCTCGATGAATGGTAGTAGGAGAAGCAATAAACTGATAAACAACATGAACAACATATGTAATATTTATACGAGTAATAATGAGATATACCAAGCTTCCAATAATAGTACGATATAAGGTAGGATCCGTCTAAGGTAAACCATTAGAAGAAGAATACATCACGTTAATCTCAATGAGAGTATCTACAATCTTGTTATTAGTAAGTCTAGCCCGCTTAAGAATATCTGCAACATGTTTCCATTGAGAAAGAAGGTAAGCTCTAGGTGAGTAAGCGACCTCAATATTTAGGAAATATCGAAAATAACCCAAATCCTTCATTTCAAACTGTCTAGCTAACTCTGTTTTCAAAACTAAAATACCATCAATGTCATCAACAATAATAATCACTTAATAAAAAGAGTAGAATCATGACTACTAGAAACACATCGAAAAGATGAGATCACAATATAGAATTTCTCAAACTAAGCACGAGGTGCTTATTTGAGACCATATAATGCTTTCTTGAGCTTATAAACATACCTAGAGTCATGTGAAACACCAGAAGAGGGTGACATAAACTTCTTCTTGAAGATCCCCATTCAAGAAGGCATTTTTAACATCAAGTTAAGAGATATGCCACTGACGAATTAAAGCTATGATAATAAGAGTACAAATAGTAGTTATTTTTACAACAGGGGCAAATGTCTCCTCATAACCACACCATATTATTGAGAGTATCCTTTTGCAACCAACCTAACTTTGTATCGCTCAATAGACCTATCAATATTAGTCTTGATCTTATACATCCAATGACAACCAACAACAATCTTACCAGGAGGTAGAGGAACCAAATTCCAAGTATTTATCTTATGTAAAGCAGAAAGTTCCCTATCCATAGCTTGCTGCCAAAGAGGATCAAGAATTGCCTCTTTATAGGAAGAGGGCTTAGAGAGACAATGAATAGAAGCTAAAAAGAAAGTAAATGATGAAGAATAACAAGAATAAAAAAAATCTGGTAGCTTTGTGGACTTACGGATACATGTGGATTGATGTAGAGGTGGACCCACAATCTCAGATGAAGCTTGAGAGACTGTAGATAAGAATAGAGCTTCAGGTGTGCTAGAGACTAAAGTGTCAATACCTGTAAAATGATAAGTATAAATTGGTCGAACATGGGAAGAGGTATCTGAGGTACTAGGAAACTGATATAATAAACTATTAGAATCCTCAGAAAAAAAATCTATACGAATAAGATCAGATTTAATTAAGCTATGAGTAGTGGATGGAATAGAAAAGAAAGGTATATGCTCAAGAAAGACAGCATGATGAGAAACATATATAAAGTTTTTGAGTTATTGGATCAAAATAATGATACCCCTTTTTACCTTCACCATAACTAAGAAAGACACAAATAACAGATCAAGACTACAACTTACTGTGTTCTATATGAGGACAAAGAACGAAATAAGTACAACAAAAAACTTTAAAGGAGGAATAATTGGGGCATGCCTATACAACTTCTTGAAAGGAGAAAAACCTAAAATGTAAGAAGATAAAATTGTATCAATCAAACTTAAAGCAATAAGAACAGCTTGTCCCCAAAACTCACTAGGAACAAAAGCAGACAATAAGGGAGAATGAGCAGTTTCGATAATGTGCTTATGTTTTCTTTCAGCAACTTCATTTTGCTCAAGAGTATCTATACATGAATTTTGATGAATGGTTCCATCTAAGGCAAACAACTCATAAAATTTATTAGAGGTGTATTCCTATACAAATCACACCTAAAACATTTGATAATAGCAGAATGTTGAGTTTTGATAAGAGCTCGAAAGGCTGTATATATCTCAAAGAATTCAGAACAATGTTTTATTAAATAAACCCAACAATAATGAGTATGATCATCAATAAAAGAAATATAATATCAAGACCCTTCTTTTGTGGTAACAGAAGAAGATCCCTATACATCAAAATGAATCAAGTCAAATGGGGAAGAAGAAACAAAAATACTTCGATTAAAAGGTAAAGAGAAAAATTTTACTAGTTTACATCCATTACAATCAGAAATATCACAAGTTTGCAAATTTTCTAAAGCTCTTGTGGATGTAAAAAATCTCAAATGAGAATATGAAACATGACTTAGACGAGAATGCCATAAATAAAAACTAGAAGAGGAAAGACTCAAACGAAAAGAAGACAAATCAACACTAGTAGTAGCAGCAACAACAACTAGCACTTTTAACTCATCCAAAATATATAGTCTATTCTCTATACGGCTTGTTCCAATTAGCTTCTGAGATTGCACATCCTATACACAGCAAAAAAAGAGAGGAAAAACTAACTAAATAATCACTAGAATCACATAACTGACCAACAGAAGCGATATTCCATTTGAGTTTTAGAATAAGATATACATTAGGGAGAGACAAGTGAGGTGTGACAATAGAACCTACACCTACTAAGGGTACGAAAATGCCATCACCAGCAATAATAGGAATAGAAGGTGAAGGGGACAGATAAGTAAAAGATGATGAATCTAGAGACATATGATGTAAAGCACCAGAATCCAAGACCTATTCAAAATATAACATACTTGAGGAACTATAATACAATTGACCTACGAAAGAAAAAGTGGACAACGTTTGTGGTTGTAAGGAGAAAAACTTCTGAAATTGCTCAGTCAAAGTACTAGGATCAGTGATAGAGCCTGATGAAACTACTGCTGCAATATTGTGGTGTGGTGGTTTATATCCCTAAGGTGGTTTATGAGCATTAGATTGTGACTGGCTGCCAGACTTTCAAGCTTGATTCTGCTATCTTAACTTGGGACATTAAGCCTTCCAATGACCTTTCTGCTTGCAAAAACTACACTCATCGAAGGCAACCCTTGTGTAAGACTTATTTTGATGATTAGAGAATGACTTAAATTTTATTGTTGTCAAAGATTATATCCTTTGTTTTTAAGGTTAAATTATTTGTCACTTATGTAAACAATTTTAACTTAATTAGCATTCTAAGATTCTAACAATACCACCTTGAAAGGTTGTTATACCTATCAAGATATGTGAACTACAAAATTGATTTTATTTTCTTTCTATGATAACCGAATAAGAACAAGATGATATGAAGAAAAGAAGGAAATAAAAAACAATAGTAAATAATAGAAAACTTTACTCAGGTTTTATTCTTTTAAACAATCCCCTTCATCTCCTATTTATATAGGTGATTTAGGCTGTCAAAATTAATTCTAATATTTTTTAATAACTATTGACAATATTTTAACACTTATCCTAAAATTTTAAAATAAAACCAAAATTGTTTTGAATTTTTTAAGTTTAATATTTGAAGTTAAAATAAAATCAAAACTTTTTTTATTTATTAAACAAGATGACAACTAATTAGACATGTATTAAACCTGACAGATTCAATGAGTCTAGATAGGCAATTTTATAGGTTGATGAAAAATATTTTTTTACATTAAAAATTTATTTTATAATTAACTTGAACACGAGCTTGAGTCGAGAATGCATGTGTAGTTTTAACACAAAGCCTACATTGTATAGGTCTTTTTCTTTATAAAAACTTTTGGTGCTTTACAAGACTAATTTTCACTTTCTTAGGCATTGCTATATAAACTATAAGAAATGCTTGTAATGTTTCAATATAGGATTGAGGCCTTTAGGTTTGAAGATTTTCTCAACTAAGAGTTTGTTGAGATTAATTTCATAATTGATTTTAGAGATGTTGAAATACTCATTTTGAAGAACATTTGTTGTAACCCATTTTTGGATCCCCACAAAAAATTAAAAAAAATATAATAAAAAAAGAGAAAAAACAGTGTTGTTTTGAGCGACATTGTTCCTCTTTCTCCTTTCCCTGGACATGTAGCAGGGGAAGGTAGGCAATTTTACTTCTTCTTCTTTCTTCATTAAATCCTGCGTGCTGTGTGCCCTGCAAAAGCCTGAAGCCCCACGCACCTTGATAATGAGAAATCAGGGGCGCCGTGCCTTGCCAGCCGCGCCCACCAACCAACCCGGCGCTGCCCTGCTCCCCATGAACATCAATAAAGAGCCCCCGCTCCCTTGGCCCTATAAATAGAGACTCCATGCCAACCCACAAGAGGGGGAGAAAAAAAATAGGGAACAAAGAGAAGAGAAAGAAATGAACAAAAAGGAAAGGGACCGAAAAATGAAAGAAAACAGGGAAAGCCGTAAACAGGGGAGAGAGACTGTGAGAGATAAAGAAGAGGGACTGTTGAGGGTTAGAGGAAAAGGAAAATGAACCAAAAGGGAGAGAAAACAGACCGAGAGGAACTATGAGAGATAAAGGAGAGGGACCGTGAGAGTTAAGGAAAAACAATACTGACATAGGAAGAAGAACGAGTTTTTTTTCTCTTCTCTGGGCCAGGCTGGTTCTGGTCCATCCATTTTGTTTTTCAGGCCAGGCTGATTCTGTCCCAGCCCTGATGTTTGGGCCAGGTCTGGCCCAGACTAAAAAGAGAGATTTGTTGGGCCACAATCGACCCAATCCCTTTTGGGCCGAGATCGACCTCACCCTTTTGGGGCTGAGTCCGACCTAGTTAGTTGGGCTAGCCCAGCTCAGTCCACCTAATATTATATATTATATATTATAATGTTTTTATATATATATATATATATATATATATATAAATAAAAAAAAATTTCTGAAAAATCCTTAAAAAATTGTTGATTTTCCTGCATATTTTTTTCAAAATTGCTTAATACTGGTTTGTATTTTTATACCGTAAAGATACAAATCCAGTATTAAAATACTCGGTTTTCATCAAGACATCAAAAAACAATATATATATATATATATATATATACATGTTTTGTTTTCATGCATATGGCCTAGTCTCCAAAATAATAATAAAAAAATCATCACATCATATTTTCATACAACAAAAAAAATTCAAAAAAATATATGTATTAGCATGCATTTTGACTTTAATAACCAGTTTATTCAAGCCATAAGAACTAGGCCAATATTTTAAAAATTCCGAAAAAATTATTTAATTTTCTTTTAATATGTGGGTTATGATCTTATACGTAAGACGTATTGTGGATATTAAATTCTTTTATTACGTCAGAATTACCCAAAAAGATAAGGATCTCCTTACCGAGGAGGACTTTTCTTGAACCATACCAACAACTAGGAAACACAACGAGACCTCGGATTTTATCAGACAAATAAACAATGCAGCTTACCTTAGGTAGGGCATATTTGGGGTGCTAATACCTCCCCTTTATGCAAAGCTTACCTTAGGTAGAGCATATTTGGGGTGCTAATACCTCTCCTTTATGCAACCAGTCCCCGTGCCCGATCTCTGAGACTAGTTAGGGTTTCTAGTGATTAAATTACTAGGTGGCGACTCTCATTTCATTTTCCACCTATAAAAGACTAGATCTTCTTGTCTCCCCATATTTGCTAGATATTATACATTCCTGATAAAGTGGAATATTTGCCGCTACACCACACATGTGCGACAACATTTTTCAACAAAGTCTTAACTACAAGTGGAATTCACTTTTAATTTGGCTTCAATTGTGTCAATTAAACATGTCAAAACCTAATTTTCTAATAATCTTTCATATAAATGGAAATTTTCTAACCAATATATAAAGATATGGGGATTTGTAAAGAGAAAATGAATTACTAGATCACTACATCAGGATATATAGCTTTAGGCTTTGAACCTTCTTTAGTGAATTATTATTATATTTACTTAACTAATTAGTGACGTGATGTCTTAACCTATTTAATTTTTTAATGGAAACTAATATAACAATGCTCATTTAGTTCTTTTATTAGAGTTTTCTTTTGTTCTTAAGATTGTGTTTATTTTAATCTAGAACTTAATGGCGGAGCCATGATTTTTTAAATGAGAGGGCAAATTGCTAACAAATATTTAATATATATTATATATTATGTAGACATGCATTATATAGAGAAATCAATTCAAAACATATCTATTAACTCATAACAAGCAAAATTAATTTAAAAATACTTTTAAAATGAGAAAATTTACATTATAATTGTCAATAACTTCATTATTAATCTTATCGAAGATATCTTTCTTAATGTATACAACCAAACTGTCATTCATCTACTTATCTCTCATCCTATTTCGCAATCAACTCTTGACAATATGCATAGCAGAAAAAACTCTCTTTATTATAGCAGTTGTAACTGATAGAAGTAATGACAATTTTATAAGTATATATACCAATGGAAATATCAAAATTTTCTTTGTTTTTACCATTTTCTCCGCAAGACTAACAATACCTTCAATACCAGAGAACTCATTAGCATCGCAAAGATCAATAATATATGTATCAAGTTGTCGACCAAGTACCGTAAGGTTCACTATAGAGAATTCATTAGGATAAAAAAAGCAAGGCGAATAAGATTTTCTTTGTTGAAAGTAGAGAAAGAGTCACTTGGGTTTAAACATGCCATACAAAGAAGTAATTGACACATGTTTAGAAAACAAAGCTTTATAACTACCTTAAGTGAACTATTAGTTGTATCTGACACATGTTGAATTGCAAGAAAACATTCAATTATATATCCATTATTGTCTACATATCATAGAACAACTTCAACTTGTTCCTTGATTGATATATCACGTGACTCATAAATTAAAATTGGAAATAATGAGTCACCTAGATCTTTGATAATCATATTTGTAATCTCCTTTGCAGCAGCTTGAGTAATGTCCTTTTGAATATGTGGAGAAGTTAATTTGTTCTGTCTAGGAGCTTCACTGAAAGTAACTCTTTTACTATCTTTATAATTTCTGGAAAGGAAATGCAAGAGCTCTAGATAATTTCTTTGATGGCTTGAACATTCACATATCAAGGCCATGAAATGGAAGTCCTTGGAGCAATAAAAAATAGACACACTTTATTAAAGCATTTAATCGAGTTCGATAATCACTTTGACTCTTGTTGTTTACTTGGATAACAAAGTCATGATTCTTTGTTTTTCATTCATTAAATTCTCATATTTTATTTAAGATGTATTGTGACTACTATTAGACTTTCTAATATGAAGATCAAATCATTCCTTTTTTTTTTAATTTGAAAATTCATCACCCACAAACAAATCAACAACCCTTTTTGACTTGAAAAGGTAACAGTACAGGCAAAAAGCAGCATCTTAGTGTTGATATATTCCCAAATTGTTTTTGAAGAAAATTATAGTGTGAAGGTTGACAAGGACCATTTGTAGATATGCTCTTTGGATTACATCCCTAACATTTAAATTATATTCATAAATTGGTCTTCTTAGGCCAGGGTCAGCAAGGAAAGTGTCGGAGTTGATTTCAATACGACTTTTCTTTGAACTTGATTGAGTTACATGACTTGAATCTTTGAATAACTCTTCATCTTCAAGGGATTTACGCTTGAAATACTTGTTTAGTGACATGCATGTTAATTTAATTGATGAACTTGCTGGTTTTTTTTTTTTATCATCATTAGTGTCCACATAATAATTAACACAACTACACAATAATGTGTTGTTAAACAAAAGTCAGTTGATATACATAATAATTTTAAATCTTTCAAGGACTATTGAAGTTCTTAGCAACAATTCTATGCTGACATATGATAAAAAGCAGCTAAAACCATAACTTAAAAGGATTATTATGATAAATTAATGTTATTTTTGTTAACTTGTTGTTTTCTACAAGTGAATGACGTTGTTAACTTGTTGTTTTCTAAAATTGATAAAATTTTATCATATAAAATGAATGAGGTAAATAGTGGAAACCTCAATCATGCCCCAACTTAATAGGATCAGAAGGTGATTTATTTTTCCTCAAAAAAAATTAGGGCCAAGGAAGTTTTTAACTCGTATAAAGATTAAACTATAATGCTTTTTACGCGGTTACTCAGACTCTGAAGGTTTGTCATGCGACTTTCAATATAATCCAATTAATATTAGTTGTCATCTGACTATAAAAATTAATCAATTAGAATTAATTGTCGTATAATTTTCACAGTAACATATATGTAATATTTTCTTCTCAATTCAGGAATCTCTTGGTTGTCGTGTGACTTGTAAAATACTACTAAATTTTGAACCAGTTGTCCTTGCTTTCTCTCCAAGGATTACCGTTGACTATTATTGGTATAAACTAATAAGTTATTATTAGGCTATTTTAGACGGACGGGAGCTCTGTTTTACCAATCTTCGCATCTTAAACGTTGAAGGTCTTTCTCATACTCGCAAGTCTTAATCTTTTTGATTGAAGAATAAAGATCGTTGAAGCCTCTCTCAATCATCTCTGGAGGTCTCATTTCTTGAATCCTTAAAAATTCTTAACTTTCTTGTCTTAACTGTTATTTTACCTTGTTAATCCATGAATATTATTTCCTGCTTCTTTTACTTCCAAAAATACACACCTGCTAAACATTTATTGTGTCGGGGGCAGGGATGGCTCTTTCCTTAAGCCGTTACGTTTCGCCATACCGTGGAAGGTTAACTCCCATTTTAAAAGAGAGGTGAGATCTTTTATGGCTATCATAATTTGGATTAATATATTTTTTTTTATGTGGGATTCCTAATTTACGTATTTGGCAAGATAACCTTTTTTTTTTTTTTTTGTAGAGACAAAAAGGAGCGGGAGATGTCAGTAGTAATGGCAACCATGACTGGTCATCCTTTGCCTGAAGATGTGGTAATTGAGATTTTATCACGACTGCCTGTGAAAAATCTATTGCAGTTCAAGTGTGTTTGCAAATCATGGTATGCTATCATTACAAGTCCCAATTTCATATCCAAGCATCTAAGAAATTACTATAGTAAAAGTGACGACAGCGATTGCCTCCTTGTTCAGTATTGCGTAACCCAAGCGGGTGAACTTGAATCTCTTGAGTTGTTGCTAGACGAGACACCTAAAGTTTTATCATACGCCTCGCTTGGTAACATGCCGTTTCACAGTCCATTTCTTTGTGGTCCTTGTGATGGAATATTTTATATGTATCGCGATTATTATAATTTTCGTGCTCTCTGGAACCCCGCAGTTAATGAATTCAAATTCTTACCTCCCTTACCCAATCCTCCATCCAATTTTTCTTATAGTCCACAATATGATGCTTATGGTTTTGGATTACATCCAGTAACTAAAGATTACGAAGTGGTGGTTATGAAAGATTACTGGCGTGAAAAACAGGAAGAAAGGGGAGGCTGCAGGTATCCTTTACGTGTATTCGTGTACTCATCTAGTACTGGTTCTTGGAGACATTGGGGAGATTTATCACGTTATTATTATTTGCAAAATAATAAATGTTACATTTGTATGAATGGAGTATTTTTCTGGTTGGGATCATATGAAATATTTGGAGATCCTGAAGTGATTATTTCTTTTGACATGGCTACGGAAACCTGCCAAGAGATACAGCTACCAGATTGTGGCAAGTCATATAATCGTCAGTGTCTTGCCACGTACCAAGACTCCCTGGCTATATTGGATGTTCATGAGAAGTTTCTTCATATGTGGACACTGAATGAGAGGTGTTGGGTAAAATTTTTTTCTATTGGGCCTCTTCCAGAAATTTCGTATCCGATTGGGCATTGGAAGAACAGTAAGCTGATTTTGGTTTCTGACTCTGGTGAACTAATCTTATGTGATCCCAGCACTCAAGAAATAAGTGGCCTTGGATTAACTAGGTGGGTTCGGTGTGTAGGAGTTTTTGCTTACAAGGAGAGCCTAGTTCTGGTGAATAATGGAAATGGCTGCGAGCGACACAAGCAGAAAGCTGACAGAGACTCTGATTTTGTAATCAGGAGTCGAAACGCTAGAAACGAGGAGTGTTTTCTCATGGAATCATATTATGATGGAATAAGTAATTTATTTGATTAATGTTCTATGTAATATTATGCTGTCATTAATCCTTTACAGGCAAGTTTTATCCATAAATAATGGAGCTAGATCTAGATGTCCTGAGTTTTAGCTTGTGTAACAATAAAAAAAATAAAATGAAATACCATTCTCTCTCATATCATATTACTGTTCTAAAAGAGAAAATCTCAATAGACGTGAACTTTGATTATAATATTCTTCATACATGTTTATATTAGTCTAGAATAATTTAAGAGACTTAAAAATACAACATATCTTTAATAACTATATATACATGTAGTAGGAGAACTAAAATAATACTTTAAATATATACTTCAAAATTATTTCCAACACTTTCACTTAATTTTAAAAATCTTGTATTTCTTGAAATTTAGAAAAATGTTGGAGGATTATTTATTTTTGGGGACGACCACATTGGTGTCACTATTTATGGATTTTCTATCTATGTCTTATTAAGGTCTTTCTTGCATCTTCCTCTAATCCACTCTTTTCATCATGACTAACTAATGGCATCTTCTCAATTTGCTTTTCTTCAACAATTGTTTTTGTCTTAGGATGACTATTCTTATTCATTTTTCTCCTTTTTCGACTACTGTCATATTTGTTTTGCCAAATATTTTTCTATTTTGGTTCATTGTTGATCAGGCTACTATCTTTTTCTTATCATGGCTCCTTGACCATTTTTCATCTCTTTTTTTATAAAGAAATTTCTTTCTTTTTTTAGGTGTGATCTCCTTTGTCCCACAATTTCTCTTATCCAATGACTTGTCAACTTGAACTAAACCTCTCCTTTTAGGTTTTCT
This sequence comes from Populus nigra, assembly GCF_951802175.1. Taxonomy (NCBI): domain Eukaryota; kingdom Viridiplantae; phylum Streptophyta; class Magnoliopsida; order Malpighiales; family Salicaceae; genus Populus; species Populus nigra. The sequence continues at coordinate 9,995,433 of NC_084854.1, forward strand.
ATATCTCTCTTAATGCAAGGGCTCAATTTTCTTATTAGACTCTAATCATCTTGCACCTTCAAGTTTTCAGATGTCACTTCTCTAACCACTCTCTTTTAGGATTTCTTTGTTTCTTCTACACATATCCTATAATCCATCTAAACACCCTTACTAGATCGAACTAGCTTTGATACTTTGTTTGAAATAATTGAAGGGAGAAGGGAAGCATGATGAAAGATCATTGTCTTTCATATCATATATCTCTTCTAAGAGAGGAAGTCCCAATGGACTTGGACTTAGATTATAATATTCTTAACTCATATATATATATATATATATGTATTAGTCTAGTGATAATTCAAGAGATTTAAAAGGATAAATATATCTTTAATAATTATAAATGCATGTTGGAAAACTAAAATAACACTTGGAATGTAGACTTTAAAAGTAATTCCAACACTAGGCTTTAACTTTTTTCTATTTGTTGAGTAATACCAAAGACTTATGAGTTTTAGACAGAAAGATAAGTATTGAGAGTTATGATTTATGAGTAAAATATATAGAGGATGGTTTATGATGTTATTAGTTACTTGGGAAATTGTCTTACTTATATGGGCATAAGTGTTTTTTTATAATAATTGAGGAATTTATTAATGAATGCTAGTGCCACAAGGATAATGGCAAACTAGCATGAAAAATAACACAATTGTCTATTTACTAAAAGAAGTAAAAATAAGAAACAACTAAGAAGTATGTACAAAACCATGCTTGCAATCAATACTGATAGAACTTTACTTATTTGTCCAAGAGATAATACCTTCTGAACCTCTAAACAAATCAAATCTCATGTATTGAAAGTTCTTGTCAATTGTATTCAACCATAAAGCTAGACGATGAGGAATTAACTCAAACATTGTATCCTAATCTGTAAACTCACTACAACATTATCCAGTTTTACCGACAGACTAATTCTGTCGGTAACAGTAATGAAATCCGTCGGTGAAAATAATACCGATGGACTCACCGACGGACGTGTTTCGTTGGTAAAACAGTCGTCGGTAAATCCTATTTCCGTCGCTAATTCTGTCGCAAATAAAAAAAAACACCCACCGACGGAAACACCGACGGTTTACAGACGGATACGCGCGCGCCAAAAAAAAAGTTTCCCGCGGGAACATTACCGACCGAATAAATCCGTCGGTACGTTTAACGATAATTACCGACGGAATTTCCGTCGGTAATTATGGCATGACTGGTAATTTTGTTGGAACTCTTTGTGTAATATCCGTCGGTAAGGCCGTCGGAATTTAATCACCGACGGATTATATCCGTTGGTGATGCCGTCGGTAATGATGGCATGGATGGTAATTGTTCGACAACTCTCTGTTAAATACCGACGGATAGTATCCGTTTGTAGGTATTTAAAATATATATAAAAAATAATTTATTAATTGTAAAAAGCCTTAATAAACAAATAGAAATGCATTAAACATTAATAATGTAAAAGTAATGTTAAATAATATTCATTACAAATTTAATGTGTTTAAAAAACAAAATTATACTAGAATAGCGACGAAGCTGGAGGAGGAGGCGGAGGAGGAGGAGGAGGCTGGTTGTTCCCGGGACCATACGGCCAAAAAGAAGCTGCACAAGTATCGTCACCCATCTTTGATCTCATCTCCATGACTATTTGACGGAGCTCATCATAATTCGTCGAGAGTTGTTGATATTGTTGTTTCAACGCAATGAACTCCTCAGACTGGGTGTTCGATACTGATGGAGAGCTTCCAACAGTTGAGACACTACGAGTCGAACGCAAATTGTCAGCCGTAGTGTTGGAGAGCCCGTAGATCCTATTTTTATCGGGTCCACCAGACGATCCCGCCTCCATCCACAAATCTGGATCGAAATCTGGATGGGTCGACGAATTGTCCCCATATCTCTCCCTCAACCGGCTATTATAGGTCTCCTGAAAATTCCATCGGTAAAAAAATCATCAAATGCAATTCAAGATGCAATTCAAGAAAATAATAACTTACAAAATAAAATGAATGAACGAACATACCACGAAGTGCTGAGCATGGTTGTCCACGAACTGCTGCACCCCCTTTTGGCGGTTTTGACTCCGCACATGCGTCTCTAGAAACAGCTCCATTGGACTCGGTTCACGTCCAAGAGACGCAGCCTGTAAGGAAAAAATAGGTTGAAAGTTAAATATATTAGAAGGAACGACAAATTAATTAACGATATATTTCATTAAAATTAATCTTACCATCCGCTTTGCATGTGCGCTGAATGGGACGGATCCGCCAGTGTGCGTGGTCACCGAACCATAAATTTGCCGGTTCCGGTTGTCGGCGCCAGACTGTGAGCACCGTGAGAACCGCTCTGAGGTCACGTGCTCAATATATGCCGTCCATATTTCCCCCGAGATGAATGGCGGTTTGAATTCCTGCCAAACCGCCACCTCATTCCATCCTTCAAGACCGTTATCCCTCGCATGTCTTTTTAATTTTTTTTGGGTGTCATACCAAAAATCATGCAACCTACTTTCATAGTAACAAATTAGAATTTAAAACATAAAATTATAAAACAAAAATAAATATTATTTTCGATGTTACCTAGTTGCCGCGTGATTCTCCCATACCCTCCTCACAACATTGTTGTCCACCCTATCCCACTCAAATTTTTTCTGTGTGTATAAATAATTCATATAAAATAAAAATAGTACAAGATATAAAATTATAAAAATCATTTATTAAAAATTAACACCGACCTGAAATCGCTTAAACCATGCATCGATATTAGGTTTCCACTCAGGATGGTTGGAAACCTGGCTCCATTGAAACAATGGAATCTCCATCGACGATTTAAACGCCAATGTTATAGTCCTTGCAGCCTCAATGTTTGTGAACCTGAAATTAAATAAAAGTAGTAATTAGTAGTAATTAATATTAATTAGTTGTTCATAAACTATGTTATAAGTATATAAAAAAAAAACTAAAACCTAAACAAACTTACATTGAGAGGTCATCCTTCCATTGTGCCTGGTACTTGCGGGTGAATTGACCCCGCTGTGAAGGCACACCGCTTCTGCGCTGTGAAACCGCGCTAGAAGAGGCAGCATCACAAGTTGGCGTAGATTCCTCGCCGTGATCAGCACCTAAGGATACGTCCTCCTCGCTTCTAGAAGAACTAGCTGCAACTGTCTTCTGATGACGTGCTGTAGATTTCATTCTACGCATCTACACAAATGTATACGAATAATTACATAATTAACTTCGATTATTTAAAATTTTTTTTGACAGAGTCTCCCCTATACTGGGGGGTCTCAAGTTGTCGACAAAATCATATTACACTTCCAATTTTATTTTATATCCCGATCCAATCATCCTGGATCTCAACCCAACTCATCATCATCAACACAACATTTTATTCAATAACATCATATAGAATTACAACTATGAACATTCAAATTTACGGATTAATATTACATTTTTAACATAAATTCAACAATAACAATTATAGCAATACAAACAATAATATCCTAAATTAAGATAAACTAATTAAATGCAATTCTATATATATAAATTAACATTTTTAAAATAAATCAACAATAACAATTATATTTATAAATTAACATTTTTAACATAAATTCAACAATAACAATTATAGCAATACAAACAATAATATCCTAAATTAAGATAAACTAATTAAATGCGATTCTATATATATAAATTAACATTTTTAAAATAAATCAACAATAACAATTATATTTATAAATTAACATGTTTAACATAAATTCAACAATAACAATTATAGCAATACAAACAATAATATCAAAACTAAAAAACTAAAATTAATAAATAAAATTAAAAAACTAAAAAACACTACACAACACACAACATAAACACAAAACAAACAATACACAAAACTAAAAAACATTATATCAATTCAAAATAAATTTGGGAATAAAAAATGCTTACCTTAATAATGTGTTGAATTTAAGATTTTATCTACAAACAATATACAAAACAAAGAACACCAAAAAAAATAATCATAATTAAAATAAAAAAATACAAAGATAAAGAAAAAAAATACATACCTTTTAAAACTACCACCAAAACAATAAAATCCTTCTAAAAGCTAAATATAAATGAGAGAAGAAGAGCAAGGGAGAAGAGAAAGGGAGAAGAGGAGAAGAGGAGAAGAGAAAGGGAGAAGAGGAGAAGAGGAGAAAATGAACAAAGTGGAGGGGGGGATGGGCGGTATATAAAGCAATATTTCTGATGGAATTTTCGACGGAAATTAATTGCTGTTGGTGCAATTAATTTCCATCGGTAATTCTGTCGAAAATTAATTGAAATTCGCACCAAAAAAGTTTGAAATCCCGCCAAACTTTTCGATCCGTCGGAATTCTCGTCGATAATGGTGCAGACGGACACGTGTCAGACATGTGTGATTCGTCAGTAATGCCGTCGGTATTGGAGTCGGAAATTCCATCGGTACTGGTGCGTGATCCGTCGGTAATGCCGTCGGTATTGGAGTCAGAAATTCCGTCGGTACTGGTGTGTGATCCATCGGTAATCGTGCAGACGGACACGTGTCAGACATGCGTGCAACAACCCGTCAGTGATTCCGTCGGTATTGGACGTTGGAAATTCCGTCGGAAATCCGTCGGTGAATGTGGCAAAATCCCGTAATTTTTTTTGCAACTCTTTGTGAAATACCAACGGTTTATATTCCGTCGGTATATCCGTCGGTGAAGTTTCTTTTTTTTTTTATGTAACCCTCTCAAAAAATCTTGAATTGCAATCTTACAGCACACACAACACAATAACAAAGGCTGACCCTTAAAGAAGAATAAATATTTCATGTTTCAAATTATTACATTATAAAAATAAGGCTTTATAACATGTTTAGTTAGTCGGAATTTTCATCTTCGTCCTCTATTGAATTGTTATCATCAGCTTCATCGCACTCTTCAATTTTGTTATCATCTTCTTCAACAACATTCTTTTTTCCACTATTAGAGCTCAGAACAACATTCAACTCCTCTGCGTCAACATCAACAAGACTATCGTTGAAAACATGAAAATTCAAATTTTCTTCTAAGTCAATCGACGGAGCAACTCGGTATGGTTCAACCAACTCACTAGCTTGAAAGACTTCATCTATCACACTTGTGTCTTCGTTCTCATCCTGAACAACCTCGACACGACCCTTGGGTTTTGTTTTTAAAATGGATAACCAATCAACTCTTGATCGGTTCTTTCTAAAGGAAGGGGTGTATGTGTAATAAACTTGTTGGCATTGCTTTGCGAAAACAAAGACGTCGTTTACGTTGCGGTGTCTAGCTTTTGAATTGATTTCAACGAGACCATAGTGAGGATTTACTCTGATTCCTCTGTCAGTTGTGTCATACCAATAGCATTTGAATAAAAACACTCTATTTTGCTCGCTATGATATTGCAGTTCGATGACCTCTTCCAATCTACCGTAGTAGTCAACTTCAAACTCACTAAAAGTCGATCCCTTAATACAAACACCGCTGTTGTATGTCTTTCTTCCATGCCCGTATTCTTCAGTATGAAAGACATATCCATTGACAAAATATCCATTATAGCACTTAACTTTTCTTTCAGGGCCCAGACATAGTAAAGACAGTGAAATAGCAGCACTACCTCCCATTTGATAAACCTAGCTTGTAAATTAAATACAACAATAATCAATAAACGGATATTATGTAACATTGACTACAATTAATTACATTGCAAGAGATAATGAGTTTGTGATAGGACTTACATGTGTTCTAAACCATGTGGCAAATTGTTCATCTTGTAATTGAAAGATCTGGGATTCGGTCAGCTGTGAGTTATTGGACAGTAAGTATCGTCGATGTTGCCTGCAAGGTTGTTCCAAAGTATATGAGTGTATGGTATCACAAAACATAAATAGTACACTCTTGACAAAGTTTAAGTCGAACATCCACTTACTTAATAAAAGGTCTCAGCTCATCACAGTTAAATAGGACATAATTGTGTGCTTGTCTGAACTCTATTTTAGACAAATATCTTCCCCTCACGACATTTTTAGGTGTGGGTCGTTCAGGATTGGAGAATATTGACAAGTTCCCACTTGAATGCACTTCACCACCATCATCATGCCATGGAACACGGTTTATCCTCGTTCTCAAATGAGGTTCGAAATAGTATGAGATAAATGTTGAGATCTCCTCAACAATATACGCCTCACATATTGACGCCTCAACATGCGCTTTGTTCTTAACCTTTTTTTTAAGATTGAACAAGTACCTGCATATATATTAATAAAAAATTATCAATTAAAAACATTAAAATAAAAATAAAAACATTTAATTATAAATGTCATAGCAACTGTAATATCTAATCTCTCGAATGGATACATCCATCTGTACTAGACCGGTCCTCCAACTTTTACCTCAAATGGTAAATGTACGGGTAGATGCTCCATTGAGTCAAAAAATGATGGAGGGAATATCATCTCTGACGATATTCTTTTCAAGCCTTTCAATGTGATCAACATTCAACTTGTTGGAGCATATGTCTCTAAAGAAATGACTAATCTCCGTTAGTGCATCCCATATCCCCTTTGGCAACAAATCACGAAAAGCTAATGGGATGAGTGTTTGCATAGACACATGGCAGTCATGACTTTTCATTCCATATAATCTGCATTCCTCCGTATTAACCAGCCTTGATATGTTCGAGGCATGTCCATCGGGGAAACGCAGACTCTTAAGCCATTTGTAGACTAGTAGTTGTGTGTTTTTCTCTAGCACAAAGCTTGCTCTTGGTTTTGCGACCCGTGACCCATCACAAACCAACTCCATATTTTTACGGTTACAGAACAGCGTTACATCCAATCTAGCCTTGATGTTGTCCTTTGTCTTCCCCTTCACATCCATGACGGTGTTGAAAATGTTCTCAAACACGTTCTTTTCAATGTGCATGACATCAAGGTTATGGCGGAGAAGATTGGTCTTCCAATAAGGAAGCTCCCAAAATATACTTCGCTTCACCCAATTATGGGTCAAACCAAAACCAGGAAACTTCTGCTTATCTGATTGGAGACCAAACACAATTTCACCGTACTCTGACACAACATCAAACAATTCTTCACTGGAAAGACGCGGGGGTGCAACATCATTTTCAACTCTGCCAACAAAGAAATCCTTTCTGTTCTTTCTGTACCTATGGTTATGTGGCAAGAAACGACGGTGACAGTAAAAAAAAGAAGCTTTACCCCCGTTTGTTAGCGTGAATGCCTTGTTGTTCTCCATACAATAAGGACATGCTAGCTTTCCATGCGTGCTCCAACCAGAAACCATTCCATAAGCTGGGAAATCATTGATAGTCCACATCAAAGCCGCTCTCATAACAAAATTTTGTTTCCTCGAGATGTCATAAGTCAAAGCTCTAGAGGACCACAACTGCGTCAACTCATCAATCAACGGACGAAGACAAACATCTATATTCCGCCCCGGACTGCTCGGACCTGGTATGACCATAGATAAAAACATGAACTCCGGCCTCATACACATCCCCGGTGGCAAGTTATAAACCGTCAGTATGACCGGCCAATAAGAATAAGGAGCAGCAAATGACCCGAATGGGTTGAATCCGTCTGTACACAACCCAAGACGCACGTTCCTTGATTCAGCTGAAAAGGGAGGATGCATACTGTTAAAGTGTTTCCAAGCTTCACCGTCAGAAGGATGAACCATCACTCCATCAACCGCATGGTGTGATTGGTGCCATGTCATGTGCTCAGCAGTCCTTGGTGACATAAATAACCTCTGCAGTCTAGGTGTGATTGGGAAGTATCTAAGTTTTTTATATGCCACGAGAGTCTTCCCTCTACTAGTTCTAGGTTTGTAACGGGAATGCCCGCATGTCATGCACTCGATCATCTCAGCATTTTCAAGGTAGTATAACATGCAGAAGTTAGGGCATATATCAATTTTCTGGTATCCTAAACCGAGGGGTTTCATCATGGACTTGGCAGCATAGAATTTCTCTTTCAGCCTGTTCCCTTCAGGTAAAATGCTTCTCGCCCATTCAATAATCTTGTCATAACCGGCCTCACTCAACCCATGATCTGACTTGATGGTGAACACCTGTGCTACGGCTGATAATTTACTGTGGTTCGTGCAGCCATCCCATAATGGTTCGTCAGAATCTCTCAACAGATCAAAAAACCTTGCTGCATCTGCATTAGGTTCTTCTTCTATGATTGGACATTCCCTGACATTACCTTCACTCATTCTCATTGCATCCATAACCATATTCCTGTAAGGATTACTGTTCTCATTTCCAACTTCATGCATGTTGCTAGCACTAGAAGTTGACCCAACCACCTGTTCTTCCATGCTCTCATCAGGAACAAATAGTTCTCCGTGAGCATACCAACACAGGTAATCTTCTATGAACCCTTTGGTTAGAAGATGCATTGTTACAACATCTTGATGCAGAAACTTTAAATTTTTACACTTCCTGCATGGACACCTAATACCGCCATCAGTAAAATTCCTCGGAATAGATGTTGCGAAATTAATAAAACCCTGGACACTGTTACAATAATCTATCCTCCGCAATCCTTGGGGTGAGTCCCGATACATCCATGAACGATCATCCATGACTTCTATTGAACCTCTATAAAACATAACAAAAATATTGGTTTTCCCCGACATTATCCAACAAACTAAAACAACACTTATGTTAAATATTCATTATCAGTTATCAACTATCAACGTTCATACATACAAATTTATACATATATAAATTTATAGAAATCACAACTTCGAAATATAATTGATAACAATTAAACAAGACACTTAAACAAGCTATTAATTATTTATTTCATCACAACGACACATTTAATTCGGTGTAATTCAAACAAAATTTCAACAATTTACAAACAAATATAATTTGACAAAATCTAAAACAAACTATAACAACTACAAAATTATACATTCATACTACAAGTTTCTTTGACAAATAACAATTAAACAAGTACAAACGTTAACAAAATACATATACTAAAACAATAAAATTCACAATTAAATATTAAAACTAAAAAGGATAGATTTACTTAAAAAAAAAATGATAAAATCTACAAGAAACGGATATTGTGACCACGTACAAGATATAAGAAACTTGAGTGCTCGTGTTGAGAATAGTGGAGAGTTTGGGATGGGTGTTTGGCTGCAGTTTGGGAGGGGAGCTGCAGTTTGGGAGGGGAGAGGTGGGATGGGAAAGAAGAAGGAGGAGAAACAGAGGAAGAAAGTGTCGGCAGATGGGTGCATATAATGGTTTTTTCTTACAGAATCACCGACGGATTTATTCTGTCGGTGATGCCGTCGGTGACAACGCCACGTCACTGTAGGGCTATCTCAGTTTGAATCCCTCGGTAATTTTTGTCGGTAAAATTGCCTGACGTCACCACGCCGTTGCATATTTCCAGACGAACTGTATACCCCGTTGGCGAAACCGTCGGTATATACCGACAGAATATTTCAGTCGGTAGATATCGACGGAATAAAGCCGTCGGTATATACCGACAGATTTGGAGACGGAATTATTTTTGTCAGTATAAATTACCGACGGAAAAATTTCGTCGGTAATTCCGTTGCTTTTCTCCGGTTTTCTGGTAGTGACTCTACTTGAAAAAACTTATTTGTTCCTAACCAACCAGATTCCACAAGCAGTACCAAAAGCTAGCATTAGAATTGCATTAGGCTGAAACTCTTATTTTTCAAGGAAGTACCATTTAAACAATAGTTCATCTACATGCACCATTGTAAGTTCAACCATATCAAAAATTGGTTTCACGGTTTCTAAACAACAAAACAATGTAAAAAAAGATGATCCGTAGTTTCTATTACTTCCATATAAAAAGGGTATATTGCTTCCTCCAAAAACAGCAAATGTCTTCGAACAAGAAACTCCTTAATTAGTACATACTCTTCCATGAAGTAAAATCCAAATAAAAACATCAACTCTAGGAGGTACTATTCCTTTCTATAACAATTTAAAAGGAATTGTAGACATACCGAGGTAAGCAATTTTATCAATGAAGTTGCAAGATTTGACAACGTAAACACTTCTTCTGCTTCCCAGCATTTAGAATCTGTTATATTGTGCTTTAACTATTTCCCTTCAATCAGTTTAAGATGTAGTAGCTGATTTAATTTTGTAGGCCTTAAGTTTCTCTTCCAAGATAAGTTTCAATACCATGATTCATTAAAGAAATTTCCTACCTCTAAAATGAGTGTTTGTAGTGCTTAGATAGTACAATCATGGAAATTGTAGCTTTAAGGATCCATATTCCAACTAAGAATCAATCCAGGAATGCATATCCCGTGCTTAGTTTGAGAAATTCTCTATTGTGATCTCGTCTCTTGACTTTGTTTCTAGTAGTCATGATTCTGCTCTTTTTATTAAGTGCACTGATGCAGGTCGTATCATTCTGTCTTTATATGTTGATGATATGATTATTACTGGTGATGACATTGATGCTATTTTAGTTTTGAAGACAGAGTTGACTAAACGATTTAAAATGAAGGATTTGGGTTATCTTCGATATTTTCTGGCTATTGAGGTAGTATACTCACCTAGAGGTTACCTTCTTTCTCAGTCGAAATATGTTGCAGATATTCTTGAACGGGCTAGACTTACTGATAACAAGACTGTAGATACTCATGTTGAGGTTAACACAAGGTACTCTTCTTCTGATGGTTTACCTTTGATACATCCTACTTTATACCGTATTATTGTTGGGAGCTTAATATATCTCACCATTACTTATCTAGATATTGAATATGCTGTTCATGTTATTAGTTAGTTTGTTGCTTCTCCTAATACTGTTTATTGGGTAGCTGTTCTTCGTATTTTGTGATATTTTCAGAGTATAGTTTTTCAGAATCTTTTACTTTCTTTCACCTCTTTTTTAGAGCTGCGTGCATACTCCGATGCTGATCATGGTAGTGATCCCACAGATCGCAAATCTGTTACCGGTTTCTATATCTTTTTAGGTAATTCTCTTATTTCTTGGAAAAGCAAGAAACAATCTATTGTTTCTCAATCATCCACCAAAGCAAAATTCGTGCCATGATATCTACTACCAAAGAGATTATTTGGTTACGTTGGTTAATTGCTGATGTGAGAGTTTCCTTTTCTCATCCTACTTCTATGTATTGTGACAACTAGAGTTCTATTCAGATTGCTCACAACTCGGTTTTTTATAAGCGAACTAAGCACATTGAGATCAAGCATGGCACCATTACCTTGCCTTTTGTTCCTTCTTCTTTGCAGATTGCAGATTTCTTTACTAAGGCGCATTCCATCTCTTGTTTTTGTTTTCTAGTTGGCAAACTCTCGATGCTTATAGTTGCCACATTGTGAGTTAGAGGGGAGATATTAAATAATATTTATGTAGTATTAATTATTAAGGGTAGAATAATATTTTCAGTTTAACCTACATATACTTTCTCTATATTTAGGTTAACACTAAGCATTTATAATTAATAAATAGATTATTGAGAATTCTAGCCTCTTTTATGTTTGATCTTAATTATTTTCACAGAATTCTATACACATTTCTAATTGTGATCATTTTAAATTATACAGTGATATAACAGCTTCAATTAATCCCATAGCCATGCATTATATGACAAACAAATAGTTGCTCTTCACTCAAACATCTCTCGATCGTGTTAAGTTTTTGAGCATTGCAATAGCTAATTAAGTTACTCTGCAGCCGATTCAAACCTATTTTTGCTTGGCCATGGAATCTCATAATCCCATTTTTTGTCTTTCTCATCAAATGCATACAGGCCATATACACCGACTCCCCACATACAATTTTGGTAACAGTTTCGTCTCCTAACCTCTTGCTTGTTGTCATACATCACGAAACGCCCTCTTCTTGGATGTCCTTTGTCGTTGAACTCCAAGTCACATTCAAACTTCGTCTGCCCGAAAAAGATATTCTCGTAGAATTTCCATTTGAATCCCTCTTTGTTTTCCACAATGCGTGTTCCCAATGAATTATCTTTGGACCGGCACCGAGCCATTAATTTTTCACCACTCTCCAACCAGTTTACAATGTGTAAATTTCTTTGGCCGAGGTAAAATCCCTGAGCTGGTTTACATGTAGGTATTAAGATTGCTATTGCAAGAAGAGTTGCAAAGACAGGACTCCTCTTGATTCGGCACATCTTCTAACTTGGGATTTTCTGTTTGCTGCTGTCAGTGTTTTTAATCTTGCAGAAACTGGTTTAAAATAAAAGGCAGATAAGAACTCAGGAAATCTTGTTGTTACAAAGAACAATACAGGAAATTTTGTCTAAACAACTATTTGAGTGAGTTTCGAGCATCACATATCGAGATTTGGATGAATGGTTTAAATTTAAAATTCCAGACGCTGTATATTTGTAAATCACATGGAAAGACACAGGAAACAAATTTATTTCCATCAACATCCAATTTATAATAGGAAAAACAAATTTCATCCAAGGCATTAGATTCAAACCTCCTAGTCATTGTAATCTAGATCAGGGAACAAGCAATCTTACGAGTTTAATTGAGAATTCTTCGCTACTCAAGGATTTAATCACCATAAAGAGATTTGGGAGATTTCAAAGGGCTAATTAATTAAAAACTGAATGATTAAAGAAAGAAAAATAAGGAACTACCTAAAAAATGTATGATTAAGTTAAGAAAATGAATAAGAGAAAAAGGACAATCTGAACATATTATTATTGTTGCAATGAAGAACGTAGGATTTTTACCAGGGTGTTTCATGTAATAACAAGACTGCTTCTGTAATGCTCCACCCTAAACCCTTTTTTTTTTTTTTTTAAGGAGAATCATCCATTTGAATGTCATTTATTCATCTCCAATTCTTCTACTTTTCCGCAATCTGTAGTTTTTGTAACTGATTTCCACGACTAGCTGTCGAATGGCCAGGTTGTCCTAACACTAAAAACTGTTTGGAATATTTGTAATAATGCATTATGTAGCGGAACTACCGGGAAATCTTGCATCAAGTACGAATATGAGAATCTTGGCAATAACACTTGCCATACCTTGGAATTTCTTTTAAAAATGATAGTAATTAAGAATTTCAATTTGAGATCGAGAAAATAAATATATTACATATTTTTAACATTTAAATTTTTTATTTAATTTTAGTCTTATGATATTTATTACATTTAATTTCAATCAATAAAAAAAATAAACAATAATATAAAGTTGAAAAAAAATTAAATTCTATAAAAATTATACAAAATTTGAGCTAATAAAGTGTTATTTTATGGGTATGAAATATATTACTATATATATATATATAGCTGTAATAACTACAACAACACATAATTAAATTTACAATAATATATTTAGATTAAGTATGAATAATTGAAATACCAAAGTTATTTTACCCCAACATAGACATTGAAGTGATAGTTCATTAGCCAAATTAGATAAAATAGTTAGTTTTTCCCTATATGAAGTCAATTGATTCTGGAGACTGTCAATTTTTTTAATAGTTGGATTCTCAAAAAAAAAAAAAAAAAACAAGTTCTGAGAAATCTTACTATATCAATATTCTTTTCTATTGCATGTGCATTATATTAATTGATATAATTTTCATAACCCAATTTTTTTTATCTCATTTTATTAATATATTTTTTTAAAATTCAAAAAATAGCAATAAATTAACAAAAAATCCAAAAAATATATTTTTGATATGTTTGTATCATTTTTGACAATTTTAATGTCTTTTCAAGATAATTCAAAAATAAAAAAATTATTTTCAACGGCATTCAACTTTTAATATGCTCATTTTAAAATTATTATTTATTTTTATTATTGAATTAACATTGACGTTGTTTTTTTTTAAATATGAACAATGAACAAGAGAATCAAAGATTAAAACAAAGAGACTAAAGTGTTTTTTACTTAATTAAAAGGATAAAAAAAAATTAATTTTGCCTATATATAAATAATTATACCACATAAGTGGAGAGAAATTTGAGGAGTCATTAACAAAAAGGAAAAAAATTACTTAGAGAAGACACGCACAAATGGCCTGACCACACCTAATAAAAAAACTCTCCTTCTCTCCCAAAGAAAAATAAAACGTGTCCTCCACACTAGGTAACCCTAAGCCACACACTTCCCATTTGTTTTCTTCTCCATTTTTGACACCAGCAAAACCTCCATAACTGAGCCACCACCAAAACCAGAAAAAAAAAAAAAATGCACGCCAAGAAAAAACAGAAGAGCACCCTCTCTCAGCCTTCCTAACGCACACCTATACCCTATCTACACCAAAAACACTCTCTCCTAAAAAATCACCAGCCGAGAGACCCATCCTCTCCACTGACCCCACATATTCAAAATAAAAAAGTAAATTCATTTAAGATGGTACCATCAACTACAACCATCTAATGTAACCGCTACTCTTCACACTATCACCAATTATTAGTGTTCACACTTGAAATATAATTTTTTTTACTTTTAATTTGAGTATAAATAGACTTGTTAAATTTATGCTATTACTGTGGAAAATATAAAAGAGAAACACCAAAGAAAAAGAGAGGGTGTGTTTGAGAGCTCCTAGTTATTTGTAAACTTCTTGTTGTTGAAATAAAATAGTTCATTTTATCTCATCTGAGTATTTCAAAGCCACCACCAGTGATTAATCACACCAACAATTGGTATCATAGCTTTGTTCATAAAAAAACAGAGGAGTTTTTGTGATACACTTGACTTTTCAAAGTGGTCAAAAACCTATTTTGATCATTCCACATTGTAGGGTTCATCAATACAAACTCAACGGTGCAAAAATCAGCCTCATCAGAGATATCGGTGGCATACACGTGCCGCCTGAAAGTCTAGTAGTACTATATTGAGCTTAGCCGCGCCGCCTAAGCTGAGCTGTTTTTCCAAGCCGAGCCGACAGCGGAGTCAAAAGAATATTCCTAGTTCAACCCATTTCTGACCCATTTTCAACCAAGTTAGACCGGTTCCCTATTATTTTGACCATTCTAGATCCATTTACAGTGTCCATTTTGCAAAATTCGACTTTTAAAAGGTGATAGAGTCATTCAAAGAATAAAATGAGTACATAAAATGGACAGACACTCATTTTGAAGCTAACCAAACATAATTATAATAATTGGTGTATCAGATTGAAGGCATTTCTTAGTTCACAAGAGTGTATAGAGATTGTAGAATATGGTTATGATGAACCAGAGTCTAAAGGAGCATAAGATTATCTATAAGAGGCACAAAAGCAAGTCTTCAAAACCAATAGAAAGAAAGACAACAAAGCAAATACCATCATCTATCAAGGTCTTGATGAAGCCATATTTGAGATTATTGCTTCTGTAGAAACATCAAAAGAAATATAGGAGGCTCTCTAATAAAAAAACAAAGGTGTTGACAGAATTAAGAAGATTCATCTCCAATCTTTGCGAGGTGGATTTGAATCATTGCAAATGAAGTCCTCAGAATCTATTTCTGATTATCACACAACAATTATGGTGATAGTCAATCAAATGAGAAGAAATGGAGAAGCCCTTACAAATGCTTGGATTACTAAGAAAATTTTGAGATCCCTAGATCCAAAATTTGATTTTATTATCATTGCTATTGAAGAGTCTAAAGAAGTGGACAAGTTAATGGTGGATGACCTTATGAGTTCTTTACAAGCTCATGAACAAAAGATTGTGAAAAGAAATGGAGATAAGGCAATTGAGCATGTCTTGCAATCAAAATTGTCCTTAAAAAAGAAGAAGATATGAGCAAGGGGAGACTTCAACAAGTGGATATACCATTCAAGGAAGTGGTCAACAAAAACCAGGAGGATTTCAGCGATTTCAAGGAAGAGGATCTTGGAATATAGGATTTAGAAGAAGAGGTGGTAAAAACACCACTAGAGAAAGTCGAGGACAACAAACATTTACTTCTAGAGGAAGAGGAGGCGATTACAATAACCGTGACAAGAGGAATATCCAGTGTTATAGTTGCAATTAATTTAGGCACCATAGCATTGAATGTCGAAGGAAAGCTCCATTAGAGGTACATGAACAAGCCAACCATGCAGAGGATGCCACCATAAGAGGATCAACTACATTATTTATCCAACAACGACTAGGCGAGAATCAAGAAAATGTTTGGTATCTAGATTTTGGAGCCAACAATCACATATGTGGATAATAGAATCTATTTGGTGATCTAGATGAGACCATACAAGGATAAGTCACCTTTGGAGATACCTCAAAAGTTCTAGTAAAAGGTAAAGGCAACATCCGAATTAGATTGAGGAATGGCGATTGTTGTAACCTATCCCCGCATAAAATAAGAAGAAGAAGGAGAGAGAGAGAGAGTTGGAAGAAATCCAAAATAATAATAATAGTAATAATAATAATAGTAGTAAGAATAGGATGTCGAAGCGCCTAGAAAATGATCAGAAATTGATTGAGGAGGTTCAAAAATATATAGATTAAAATTCGACAGTATATACTTGACTGACGAGAGCCTTGTTGAAAAAGAAAATTCAATTTAAGGAGAAAAGTCTAAAATCAGATGTTTATAGACTCAATTGGATTTTATTGAAGGGTTAATTGAATTTATAGAAGGTTTGATTGTAAGAAAAATTAATTTTTAAGTCAATTTGGGCTTTAATTGGAAGGAATTAAAGTTCAGAGGTCAAATTACAATTCTTAAGAGTTGATTTGGTCAAATCAAGGGCTTAATTGCATGAATATTGAAGTTTAGTGGCCAATTAGGGACTTCATTAAATAAATCCAAAACCAAGGACAAAACAGGAAAATACGCGTAAATAGAGGAATTGAAATTGACCGAATCAGGGACCAAATTGAAGAAATTTGAAGTTTATGGATTAATTGAGGGTCAAAATGCATATATTTAAAACCAAAGACTAAAGTGAAAAAGGTAGCTAACTTTAGGGCCGGCGATTGAAGTTCGCAGGGATGCAATTGAATTGACTCTTAAAATCAAAATTGCATTTGAGGACTTATATGAATAAAGGACGAATTGAGGACTGATTTGGAAGTTGACGTGTTTTGCCACCATTTTTATTTACATGAAATGACGTGTTTTTCCCAAAACGACGCCATTTCATGTAAAAAAAAAGAAAAAAAAGAAAATAAAACAGTGTCGTTTTAAGCGACATTGTTCCTTCTTCATCTTCCCCTAGACGTGTAACAAAGGAAGATAATTTTTTTTTATTTTTTTCTTCTTTATTTCTTCTTACCTCTCTCTCTCTCTCTCCCTGCGTGCTCTATCAAAACCTAAAGCCCGATGCCACCCACGCTCCCCTCATGATGAGAAATCTGGGGGTCGTGCCATGCAAGCGACGCCCGTTGGCCACCTCACCCGACACCGTGACAGGGCAGGAAGGCCCCACTCCCCATGCGTAACGATAGGGCGGGGATAGGGTCGATCCCGCTCCCCTTTACCCCTATAAATACCACCCAAAAAGATGAAAGAGAGAGGGACTGCGAGAGTGGAGAGGAAGATTCAAACTGAGGGAAACAAACCAAGAAAAAAGAAAGAAACAGTGACGAAGAGGAGAAAAACAAAGAAGTGAGAAAAACAGAGGAGGAGAGAGCAAAAAACAGAGGAAAATAGTGAAGGAAATAAAGGGGAGGGAAGACCAAACATGGAGGTTAAAAACAGAAACTGAAGCAAGAGAGAAGGAGCAATAGAAGCAAGAAAAACAGAGAAGAAGAAAAAGACAAGGAAATAGAGGAAGAAAAACCATTATTCCACCATCGTTTTTTCTTCTTGCCACCGCAAATCACCGTCGTTCTGCAACCTGCGCCATCAACACCACATCCAGGTTAGCCTCCCCATCTCTTCCTTTCCTTCTACTTCATTTCATCCCTCCCTGCCTAGCTCCACTGTTTTGCTAATGAATAGTAGAGAGTGAATTATAATTCACTCTCCACTGTTCATGACCGGACCAGGTCCGACCTAGTTAGTTTTTTTTTTTAAATCCTTTCAAAGTTGGTGATTTGTCCCGTGTATTTTGTTTATCAATTTTGTTTAAATACCGACTTGTATTTTTATACCGTAAAAATACAAATATGGTATTAAAACACCTAGTTTTCTCTGAAAATATTGCAAAAAAAATCTATCTTGTTTTCTTGTATACGATCAAGTCTCTCAAAGATTTTTTTTTAAATAACAATAAAAATAAAAATCATCACATTGTATTTTCATACAACAAAAATTCAAAAAATATATATTTTAGTATGCATTTTGGCTTTAATAACCACTTTATTAAAGCCAAGAGAACTAATCCAGTATTTCAAAAAATACCCAAAAATATTTTTTTATATAGTATATAGGATTATGAATTTATACGTAAAATATATTCCTGATATTTAAAAGATAGTTCCTTTTTATTGACGTTAGAATGATTAGGTTTTTACTCGATAAGATAAGGACCGCCTTACTGAGAAAGACTTTTCTTAAACCATAGATGAACCAATAATTAGAAATACAATAACACCTTAGCTTTTTATCAGACAACCAAACAATGCAGCTTGCCCTAGGTAAGGCGTATTTGGGGTGCTAATACCTTCCCTTTATGTAATCAGTCCCCGTACTCAATCTTTGAGACCAGTTAGGGTTTCTAGTGACCAAAATACTAGGTGGCGACTCCCATTCTCGTTTTCCACTGATAAAAGACAAGAATTTCTTGTCTCCCTATATTTCTCTTTTGCCAGATACATTTGAGAGTGGATGTTATTCGTCGTGACGCTGCACACGTGCGACAACAAACATAGCTACATTACAGATGTTTACTATATTCTAGCTATAAAGCATAACATGTTGAGTGTAGGTCAACTTCGGGAGAAAGGTTATACTCTTTTTATGAAGAATTGTCATCTAACAATCAAATATTACAATGGGAGATTAATTGCTTATGTGAAGATGTCCAAGAATGAGATGTTTCCTTTAAATATCCAATATGATGCAGCAAAGTGTTTAAGTGCCATCACCAATAATGAAGAGTGGCTCTGGCACCTACGGCTTAGACATCTGAATTTTACAAGTCTGAAGATGCTAGCAAGCGAGAAGATAGTCAAAGGTATGCCCCACATTGATCATACATATGAGTCTGTGAGAGTTGTGTCTTCAGCAAACATCACAAAACCAATTTTGCCAAAGAAGTCAACTGGAAAGCAAATAAGCCATTGGAGTTAGTGCACACCGACGTGTGTGGTCCTATAAAGCCAATGCCAATTAGACATAATAGGTACTTCCTTATTTTTATTGATGATTTCAGCAGAAAGACATGGATATACTTTCTGAAGAGAAAGTCAGAAGTGTTGAATTGTTTTAAAGATTTTAAAGCAATTGTTAAAAAGTAAAGTGGCTATAACATCAGAATCATGAAATCTGATCAAGGTGGAGAATATACATTAAATGAATTTGAAGCCTTTTGTACACAACAAGGCATCAAGCAACAGACAATGCCACCCTATACATCAAAGTGGCTATAACATCTCTCTTTGACATTCCTTTCACAAAACTAAGAATCCTTTGCAATTCCTTTTTGAACCTAATAAGTTTTTATTGGGAAAAACAATCTTGGCTAGGATCACACCCTATACCAGGAGGCATGAAAAGATCCTCAATGATTAAAAGTGCCCAAACAAACTGGAGGGCATAAAAAACCTCAATGATTAAAGGTGCTTAAATAAAGTTGGGAGGTATAAAAAAAACCAAAGGGTCTAAAAGGTTTAAGCATACCATAAAAATAACTAATATGACAATGCTTGAATCCAAATGAAGAAAACAAAGAGGAAAGGCCAAAGCCCAACACTAGGGAGCACGATGGACCATTTTGAAAATTAATTCCAAAGTCTAGAAATCCATGGACCTAAAAGAGATCAGGAAACAAACACTAATGATCCTAAGTCTTGAAATCCCTTAAACACCTTTTGAGCCAATAAATATCCCTTTTCTTCATAACCAAGAGCCTAAGCCCATGTTATATGCCAAGTCAAGCTCTTTCTGATCAAAGACATGCAATCTAGATTGGTAAGTAATGCTTTTTCATGCGAAACAAGTCATTATTCAAGCATGCAAAATGAATGCTTTGAAGACTGGTTCTTTGAAACCCTCAGATTAAAGCTTGAACCCATTTTGACCAATAAAACAACACTTTATATTTTCACCAAAACCAAAACAAAAATTTTCAGCACTTATGCAAAACTATCCATGAAAATCGTTTGAATTTTCCAGAACAAGTTCGTTTTGAACAAACATCAAAATGATTTTTTTAGAATAGTTTTGAAATTCCAAAAGTTCTCCGTGAAAACAACTTCTTATAAATAATCAAATCTTCTTTCACACGACCTTATCCCCAAAGAAAACCTGAAAAGAACACTTTGGGAAATCCAATAAACATATAATAGGGTTGGTTCTATGATTCTTTTTATATGAAAAAAAATGTAGGGTAGAGTTGGTGACTTTAAGATAAAGGCTGGTTAACATTATGCCCTTCCCAGAGGTCAAAATCATGAAATGTGACTTAAGTAAGCAATAGTGAAAGAATCATCAAAGCTTACTAACAGAGACTCAAATTTTTGAGAAAAGGAAAACTCCATGAAGAAAAGGGGACCTATATTTCTCAAGATCATGATGCATTACTTTCATCCCTGACAGATTAGTGTCTCACCATCATCACTTTTTAGGTGCGCCTTTGAGCCCTCATCTCTCGAGTAGTGTGTTTTCTAACCCTACCTCCTTTCGAGTGCATCTTTGGGCTCTTATCTCTCGGGTAGTGTGTTTTCTAACCCTACCTCCTTTCGAGTGCACCTTTGATCTCTTGCTTCTTGGGTAGTGCGTTTTATAACCCTACCTCCTTTTGAGTGCGCCTTTGAGCCCTCATCTCTCAAATAATATGTTTTTTACCCTATCTTTCTTCCCCTTGAGTGTGCCTTTGAGCCCTCACCATCGCAGCTCTCTACAGCCCTACATCTTCCCTTTTGAGTGCATCATTGAGCCCTCATCTTTTAAATAGTGCCCTTCACCGCCCCACCTCTTTCCTTTCAAGAGCTTCTTCGAGCCCTCCATCATCTTAGATACTGTGCTTTACAACCCTACTTCTTTTCTTTCAAGAGCTCTTTCGAGCCCTCCACCATCTTAGATAGTGTGCTTTACAAACCTACCTCTTTCCCTACAAGAGTGCCTTTGAGCCTTTGACCATCTTCGATAGTGTGATTTACAACCCTATTTATTTCCCTTTGAGTCCGCCTTTGAGCCCTCATCTCTTAAATAGTGTGCCTTTAGGCCCTATCATCTATTTTTTATGTGCGTATTATAACTCTCGCTTCTTAGATAATGCATTTTCTAGCCCTACCTCTTTTCAAATATGTTTTTAAGCCATCGTTTCTATGGTGGTGTGTTTCCTAACCCTACCTCCTTTCAAAAGTGGCTTTGAGCCATCATCTCCTAAGTAGTCTGTTTCCTAACCCTACTTCCTTTCGAGTATGCCTTTGAGTCCTTATCTCCCAAGTAGTGGGTTTCTTAACCCTACCTCCTTTTAAGTGTGCCTTTGAGCCTTTACCTCTCAAATAATATGTATTTAGGCTTTATCATTCTCCTTTTGAATGCGTCTTCGAGCCATAATCTCCCAAGTAGAGCGTTTCCTAACCCTATCTCCTTTCGAGTGTGCCTTTGAGTCCTCATCTCCCAAGTAGTGTACCTCTTTTCGAGTACGTCTTTGAGCCCTCATCTCTCAAATAGTGCGCCTTTAAGCCCTATCATTCTCCTTTCAAATACGTCTTTGAGTCCTCATCTCCTAAGTAGTGCATTTCCTAACCCTACCTCATTCGAATGCATCTTTGAGTCATCATCTCCTAGGTGATGCGTTTCCTATCCCTACCTCCTTTCAAGTCACATTTGAGTCCTCATTTCCTAATTAGTGAATTTTCTTACTCTATTTTCTTTTGAGTGCGCCTTTGAGCCTTTGATCATTTAAGATAGTGCGCTTTACAACTCTACCTCTTTCATTTGAGTGCGCCTTTGAGCCCTCGACCATCTCGAATAGTGCATTTTACAACCCTACCTCTTTCCTTTGAGTGCGCCTTCGAGCCCTCGACCATCTCGGATAGTGCACTTTTTAGCTCTACGTTTTTCCCTTTGAGTGCGCATTCAAACCCTCGATCTTTTAGATAGTGCACTTTATAGCCTTACCTCTTCTCTTTGAGTGCGCATTTGATTCTTCGACCATTTCAAATATTGCGCTTTCGAGCCCTTGACCATCTTAGATAGTGCGATTTATAGCCCTACCTCTCCTTTGAGAGCGCCTTCGAGCCCTCATCTCCTACATAGTGTGTTTTATAACCCTACCTCTTTTTGAATGTGCCTTTGAGACCTCACCTCTCAAATAGTGTGCCTTATTCACCTTTCAAATGATCCTCTAAACTCTCATCTCCTAGATAGTGCATCTTTGAGCCCTATTTTGCCATCCCTTCAAGGTATCTCTGCCAAATCCTTTTGCTAGACGAATCGTATTTTCACCACTTTGAAAAATCATTTGCATTTTTCACCACTTGGAAATTTG
Source organism: Populus nigra (assembly GCF_951802175.1). Classification (NCBI taxonomy): domain Eukaryota; kingdom Viridiplantae; phylum Streptophyta; class Magnoliopsida; order Malpighiales; family Salicaceae; genus Populus; species Populus nigra. The sequence continues at coordinate 10,018,068 of NC_084854.1, forward strand.
TTTTTGCATTTTTCATTTGGGCAGGTCGCCCATTATAATAAGATCACTTTGAAAAATCATTCGTATTTTTCACCACTTTGAAAAAATTTCACATTTTTCATCTGGGCAGGTTATCCATTACAATAAGGCCACATTGAAAAATCATTTGTATTTTTCGCCACCTTCAAAAGTCTTTTTTATTTTTTTCTGGATAGGTCCCTCATAACAATTCAATTACAAAGCTCTCAGAATTTCAGCAACAGGCGACTTGCCTACTACAACTTTACCACTTCAAAAGAAAAATCTTCAAGTTCTTTTTTTTATGAGTGTGCTTTCTAGCCCTCACTTTAAACATTTTTAGAAGGATTCACCATTTCTTGAATCCATTCATTTTTCTTCTTTACAAAACTTACTATCTAAAGTCTTTTACGAGACTTTCTGTAGTAAGTATTGTAAAGAGAAGGACAACTGTTATAACCCATTTATGGGTTATTCCCCAAATCCATTTTTTTTCTTAAAAAAAATAAAAAAATTAAATAAAAGCTGGCGATGTGGAGAAAGCAGACAAGGGGAGGATTACAAAAATACATAAAAATCAAGCTGCAATTTTAGAGGAAATTTAAGATCAAATTAAATGATTATTAAATGAATTTGCATAAAAATTAAGTCCAAGGACATGATTAAATTCATGAATGCATCTCAAGTTCAAAACTTGCCATTATGATTAATGGCTCAACAAGTTGAGATTTTGGATTGGAAAGAGATTTAAGAAATGGTGGTTAGCTTTCACCTTTTTTGTTTTATATAGGAGCGGAAGGATTGTAGTCCTATTTTAGAGAGCTTTTTAATTAGTTGGTTATTTCAAAGGAATAGGAGATTTTTTTTAGTCATCTACAATATACAAATAATACTCTAGTGTTTGCTCTAAATGATTACAATTCATAGCTATATGTTAAGAGGATCTTGAGATGGTCTAAGCTAGCTTCAGTTCTGGGAGTGAACTTTTACAAAATTTCATTTATTGGAATAAATATGGATGATGCTTATATGGTTGGTCTGGCAAATTCCATTTATTATATATGCTTATATATATGGTTGGAATAAATATGGCCTTTCTTTAGGATAAAATCACAAAAGCACATCAACATGAAAAATCTTTAGAATAATCTCTTGTATTAGAGAGAAAGATTAGGAAGATGGAAAGGAAAGCTTTTGACCCTAGCAGGTTGGATTTGTCTGTTGAAAAATGTGTTGAACTCTCTCTTACTATACTATGTGTCACTATTCTAATGCCAAAAGGGGTAGGGCAGGTCATCACTTCAATTGAAAGGAGATTTTTATGGTCTGGTACATATGATGTAAGAAAGATTAGCAAGGTGTCTTGGAATGTAGTAGCGCAATAAAAGAAAAGAGGCGATTTAAGAGTGCGTTCTTTGAAGGGTAAAAACAAAGTTTTACTTTTAAAATAGTCATGGAGGTTGGGTAATCAAAACAAAGGAGAATGGTAAAATATTGTTAACAGAAAATATCAAATTGTTTTTTAAAATGGTCTCCTTTTTATAAGCACTCTCTTTCTGACATATAGTCTGATATATATTCCATCATACATAATAAAAGGGTCTCTATAGTTTTGAAGAATTGTTGTTACTATATAGCGGGCAACAAGAAGGATATTCATTCTTAGACTGATTCTTGGTTGGAATATATATAGATCTTTAAAGCTACAATTTCCATGATTGTATGCTCTATCTAAGCACTACAAACACTCATTTTAGAAGTGGGAAATTTCTTTAATAAATCATGGTATTGAAACTTATCTTGGAAAAGGAACTTAAACCCTACAAAATTAAATCAACTACTACGTCTTCTTAAACTGATTGAAGGAAAATAGTTAAAGTAGAATATAACAAATACTAAATGTTGGACAATTTTGTTATTTTCATGCTCGTTTGCCATTATCCCTCTGGCACTAGCATTCATTAATAAATTCCTCAATTATTATAAAAAAACACTTATGCCAATATAGGAAAGATAATTTCCCAGGTAACTAATGACATCATAAACTTATCTTTCTGTTCAAAATAGAATGACCACTTAAAAAGTCAAATATTAAAAGAAAAATATTTGCTAAAGAAATATGACAGTAATCATAAAAGAAGAAAAATAAATAATAATAGTCCTCTTAAGACAGCATAATATTACATAGAACATTAATCAAATAAATTGTAACTTATTCCATCAGAATATGATTCCACGAGAAAACAATCCTCGTTTCTAGCGTTTCGACTCCTGATTACAAAATCAGAGTCTATGTCAGCTTTCTGATTGTGTTGCTCGCAGCCATTTCCATTTTTCACCAGAACTAGGCTCTCCTTGTAAGCAAAAACTCCTACACACCGAACCCACCCAGTTGATCCAAGACCACTTATTTCTTGAGTTCTGGGATCACATGAGATTAGTTCACCAGAGTCAGAAACAAAAATCAGCTTACTGTTCTTCCAATTCCCAATCGGATACGAAATTTCTGGAAGAGGCCCAATAGAATTTTTTTTTAACCAACACCTCTCATTCAGTGTCCACATATGAAGAAACTTCTCATGAACATCCTGTTAAATAATATTTATGTAGTCTTATTTATTAAGGGTAGAATAGTACTTTCAGTTCAACCTATATATACTTTAGTTGTATTTAGGTTAACATTATGCATTTCATAATATACAGATTATTCAGAATTCTAGCCTCCTTTTTGTGTTTGATCTTAATTAGGTTAACATTTTTTTTTTGGAGTGATATTTTGTCTTCCGCTTCTGCAAAATTAGGTATTTCGACAGTTTCTGTAATTATTTTGGTATTTCGTCTTCCCTTCAGCTTCTGCAATTTGGTATTTGCATTCAGTTTTTGCAAATTTGTTATGTGTTTTGGAGTAATCGTATAATTTCAAGAAGGGATTTGTTTAGTTTCTGCAATTTAGTATTTTGTTTTCCGCTGCTTTTGCATTCTGGTTATCTGTGATTGTTGATTATGGCTACTGAAAGAGATGATTCGCTTCAGTCTGTGAATGTGAGGTTAGTTGGAAAGAACTATTCGTATTGGAGTTATGTAATGAGAAATTTCCTTAAGGGAAAGAAGATGTGGGGGTATGTTAGTGGGACTTATATAATACCTAAGAATATTGAGGAGGGGGATGTTGTTTTGATAGATACATGGGAAGCAAATAATGCAAAGATCATTACTTGGATCAATAATTCTGTTGAGCATTCGATAGGTATGCAGTTGGCGAAGTATGAGACAGCAAAAGAGGTTTGGGATCATCTGCAAAGGTTATTCACACAATCAAACTTTGCAAAACAGTATCAATTAGAGAATGACATACGAGCTCTTCATCAGAAGAATATGAGTATCCAAGAGTTTTATTCTGCTATGACAGATCTTTGGGATCAATTGGCTCTTACAGAATCAGCAGAATTAAAGGCATGTGGTGCCTATATTGAGCGTAGAGAGCAGCAACGACTGGTACAGTTTTTAACAGCACTTCACAGTGATTTCGAAGGACTTAGAGGTTCAATTCTGCATCGTTCTCCACTGCCTTCTGTTGACTCTGTTGTTAGTGAGTTATTGGCTGAAGAAATACGCCTTCAGTCTTATTCTGAAAAGGGAATTCTTTCTGCTTCAAATCCTTCAGTATTAGCAGTGCCTTCTAAGCCATTCTCTAATCATCAGAATAAGCCTTACACAAGGGTTGGTTTCGATGAGTGCAGTTTCTGTAAGCAGAAAGGTCATTGGAAGGCTCAGTGTCCTAAGTTGAGACAACAGAATCAAGCTTGGAAGTCTGGCAATCCGTCACAATCTAATGCTCATAGACCACCTCAGGGTTATAAACCACAACATCATAATACTGCAGCAGTAGCTTCCCCAGGCTCTATTACCGATCCTAATATTTTGGCTGAGCAATTTCAGAAGTTTCTCTCCTTGCAGCCACAAGCAATGTCCGCTTCTTCTTCCATAGGTCAGTTGCCTCATAGTTCCTCAGGTATGTCACATTCTGAATGGGTCTTGGATTCTGGTGCTTCCCATCACATGTCTCCAGATTCCTCATCTTTTACCTCTGTATCCCCTTTGTCCTCCATCCCTGTTATGACTGCTGATGGCACTCATATGCTTTTAGCAGGTGTTGGTTCTGTTGTCACACCTCACATGTCTCTCCCTAATGTTTATCTTATTTCACAACTCAAACTGAATCTTGCGTCTGTTGGTCAAATATGTGATTCTGATGATTATTTAGTCATGTTTTCTGGTTCGTTTTGTTGTATACAGGATCTGCAGTCTCAGAAGCTGATTGGGACAGGCCATAGGGAGAATGGACTTTATATTTTGGATGAGTTAAAAGTACCAGTTGCTGCTACTACCGCTGCTACTACTACCATTGATTTGTCTTCCTTTCGTTTGAGCCTTTCATCTTCTAGTTTTTATTTATGGCATTCCCGTTTAGGTCATGTTTCGTCTTCTCGTTTGAGATTTTTGGCATTCACAAGAGCTTTAGGAAATTTGAAAACTTGTGACATTTCTGATTGTAGTGGATGTAAATTGGCAAAATTTTCCCCTTTACCTTTTAATCGAAGTATTTCTGTTTCTTCTTCACCATTTGATTTGATTCATTCTGATGTATGGGGACCTTCTCCTGTTGCCACAAAAGGAGGATCTCGATATTATGTCTCTTTTATTGATGATCATACTCGTTATTGTTGGGTTTATTTAATGAAACATCGTTCTGAATTCTTTGAGATATATGCAGCTTTTCGAGCTCTTATCAAAACTCAATATTCTGTTGTGATCAAATGCTTTAGGTGTGATTTGGGTGGGGAATACACCTCTAATAAATTTTGCCAATTGCTAGCCTTAGATGGAACCATCCACCAAACTTCATGTACAGATACTCCTGAGCAAAATGGTGTTGCTGAAAGAAAACATAGGCATATTGTCGAAACTGCTCGTTCTCTCTTGTTATCTGCTTTTGTTCCTAATGAGTTTTAGGGAGAAGCTGTTCTTACTGCTGTAAGTTTGATTAATACGATTCCATCTTCTCATAATTCGGGTATATCTCCTTTTGAAAAGTGATATGGGTATGTCCTTGATTATTCATCATTTAGAGTCTTTGGTTGTACTTGTTTGTTCTTCGTCCTCATGTAGAACGTAGTAAGCTATCCCTTAAATCCGCTATTTGTGTCTTTCTGGGTTATGGTGAAGGTAAAAAACGGATATCGTTGTTTTGATCCAATAACTCAGAAACTTTATATGTCCCGTCATGTTGTCTTCCTTGAGCATATACCTTTCTTTTCTATTCCATCCACTACTCATAGCCTGACTAAATCTGATCTTATTAGTATAGATCCATTTTCTGAGGATTCTGGAAATGATATCTCTCCCCATGTTCGATCAATTTGTACTCATAATCCTGCAGGTACTGGTACTTTACTCTCTAGCACATCTGAAGCTCCATTCTCATCTACAACCCCTCAAGCTTCATCTGAGATTGTGGATCCACCTCTACGTCAGTCCATTCGTATTCGTAAGTCTACAAAACTACCAGATTTTGCTTATTCTTGTTATTCTTCATCATTTACTTCCTTTTTAGCCTCTATTCATTGTCATGTTGAGCCCTCTTCCTATAAAGAGGCAATTCTTGATCCGTTTTGGCAGCAAGCTATGGATGAGAAACTTTATGTTTTGCATAAGACAGATACTTGGGATTTGGTTCCTCTACCTCCTGGTAAGAGTGTTGTTGGTTGTCGTTGGGTGTATAAGATCAAGACTAATTCTAATGGGTCTATTGAGCGATACAAAGCTAGGCTGGTTGCAAAAGGATACTCTCAACAGTATGGTATAGACTATGAGGAGACATTTGCCCCGGTTGCAAAAATGACTACTATTCGTACTCTTATTGTCGTAGCTTCGATTCGTCAATGACATATTTCTCAGCTTGATGTTAAAAATGCCTTCTTGAATGGAGATCTTCAAGAAGAAGTTTTTATGGCACCCCCTCCTGGTATTTCACATGACTCTGGATATGTTTGTAAGCTTAAGAAAGCATTATATGGTCTCAAACAAGCACCCCGTGCTTGGTTTGAGAAATTCTCTATTGTGATCTCGTCTCTTGGCTTTGTTTCTAGCAGTCATGATTCTGCTCTTTTTATTAAGTGCACTGATGCAGGTCGTATCATTCTGTCTTTATATGTTGATGACATGATTATTACTGGTGATGACATTGGTGGTATTTCAGTTTTGAAGACAGAGTTGGCTAGACGATTTGAGATGAAGGATTTGGGTTATCTTCGATATTTCCTAGGTATTGAGGTAGCATACTCACCTAGAGGTTAACTTCTGTCCCAGTCTAAATATGTTGCAGATATTCTTGAGCGGGCTAGACTTACTGATAACAAGACTCTAGATACTCCTATTGAGGTTAACACGAGGTACTCTTCTTCTGATGGTTTACCTTTGATAGATCCTACTTTATACCGCACTATTGTTGGGAGTTTGGTATATCTCACTATTACTCGTCCAGATATTGCATATGATGTTCATGTTGTTAGTCAGTTTGTTGCTTCTCCTACTACTGTTCACTAGGCAGCTGTTCTTCGTATTTTGCGATATCTTCGAGGTACCGTTTTTCAGAGTCTTTTACTTTCATCCACCTCTTCCTTGGAGCTGCGTGCATATTCTGATGCTGATCATGGTAGTGATCTCACAGATCATAAGTCTATTACCTGGTTTTGTATCTTTTTAGGTGATTCTCTTATTTCTTGGAAGAGCAAGAAACAATCTATTGTTTCTCAATCATCCACTGAAGCAGAATATCGTGCCATGACATCTACTACCAAAGAGATTGTTTGGTTACGTTGGTTACTTGCTGATATGGGAGTTTCATTTTCTCATCCTACTCCTATGTATTGTGACAACCAGAGTTCTATTCAGATTGCTCACAACTCGGTTTTTCATGAGCGGACTAAGCACATTGAGATCGATTGTCATCTTACTCGTCATCATCTCAAGCATGGAACCATTACTTTGCCTTTTGTTCCTTCTTCCTTGCAGATTGCAGATTTCTTTACCAAGGCGCACTCCATCTCTCGTTTTTGTTTTCTGGTTGGCAAACTCTCGATGCTTGTAGCTGCCGCATCGTGAGTTTGAGGGGAGATGTCAAATAATATTTATGTAGTCTTATTTATTAAGGGTAGAATAGTACTTTCAGTTCAACCTATATATATTTTAGTTGTATTTAGGTTAACATTATGTATTTCATAATATACAGATTATTCAGAATTCTAGCCTCCTTTTTGTGTTTGATCTTAATTACTTTAACACATCCAATGTAGCCAGGGAGTCTTGGTACGTTGCAAGACACTGACAGTTATATGACTTGCCACAATCTGGTAGCTGTATCTCTTGGCAGGTTTCCGTAGCCATGTCAAAAGAAATAATCACTTCAGGATCTCCACATATTTCATGTGATCCCAACCAGAAAAATACTCCATTCATACAAATGTAACATTTATTATTTTGCAAATAATAATAACGTGATAAATCTCCCCAATGTCTCCAAGAACCAGTGCTAGATGAGTACACGAATACACGTAAAGGATACCTGTCTCCCCTTTCTTCCTGTTTTTCACGCCAGTAATCTTTCATAACCACCACTTCGTAATCTTTAGTTACTGGATGTAATCCAAAACCATAAGCATCATATTGTGGACTACAAGAAAAATTGGATGGAGGATTGGATAAGGGAGGTAAGAATTTTAATTCATTAACTGCGGGGTTCCAGAGAGCACGAAAATCATACCAATCGTTATACATATAAAATATTCCATCACAAGGACCACAAAGAAATGGACTGTGAAACGGCATGTTATCAAGCGAGGCGTATGATATAACTCTAGGTGTCTCGTCTAGCAACAAATCAAGCGATTCAAGTTCACCCGCTTGAGTTACGCAATACTGAACAAGGTAATTTCTTAGATGCTTGGATATGAAATTGGGACTTGTAATGATAGCATACCATGATTTGCAAACACAATTGAATTGCAATAGATTTTTCACAGGTAGTCGTGATAAAATCTCAATTACCACATCTTCAGGCAAAGGATGACCAGTCATGGTTTCCATCACTACTGACATCTCCCGTTCCTTTTTGTCTCTAAAAAAAACAAAATGGTTATCTTGCCAAATACGTAAATTAGGAATCCAAAATATGATAGCCCTGAGTAAGAGATAAAAGATCTCACCTCTCTTTTAAAATGGGAGTTAACGAATCACGGTATGGCGAAGCGTAACGTCTTAAGGAAAGAGCCATCCCTGCCCCCGACGCAATAAATGTTTAGCAGGTGTGTATTTTTGGAAGTAAAAGAAGCAGGAAATAATATTCAACGTTTGAAAGAGGATTCAAGAAAGTTAAGAACTTTTAAGGATTCAAGAAATGAGACCTCCAGAGACGATTGAGAGAGGCTTCAACGTTTAAGATGCAAAGACAACTGGTTTGTACCAATAAAAGTCAACGGTAATCCTTGGAGAGAAAGCAAGGACATCTGGTTCTAATCGAGTAATATTTTACAAGTCACACGACAACCCTTGTAAGTTTAACGAAAAATATTCTAGGTCTACTTCTTCTATGCGAATAAGAAATATAATCGTTTTTTTTTAAACTTTTTAAAACTAAATTTTCTAAATCATTCATGAAATCAAGGCAAAAATTTCCCCTTAAACTTTTTTAAATACTTTTTATATTATAATATTAATATAGTAGTCTGGTGAGGGGTTGACACGTGCAAAGTTAATTATTATTTTTGACTTATAGCCTAATATAGTACATATGTCTAGCTTATTTCACCACACTTTTCCCTTTTTTTTCCTTTTCTTCCACTAACTAACCAAGAGCCCTTTTTTTTTTTTGAGCTGTTGTTCCCTGCCTCTCTTTTTTCTGCAAAATTTCTCTTCAAGTCCAATTAAGCAGGTAACCTTTTATGCTTTATGTTTTAGGTAAGTTTTCTTTATCTTTTCTATTTGTTTTATTATCTAATTTTAGTTTTATTCTTTTATAATTAGTTATTAAAAATATTATGGTTTATGATAATTTAGGGATTTTAATATGAATATATTTAGCACGTGCAGTTAGAAAAAGAAAAGCTAGTTTAAGTGCTCTACAACTCTAGCCAGGTTCGCGGTATTTGTAAATGTAGCCAGCCAGCCTCTTTGCCCAACATTCCATGTTCGTGACTTTGGGATATGATTGGAAAGCGTCAACATACTTATTAATGTAGTAGTCACAACCTGAATGATTTTTCCAAATATGTTAAAAAAAGATGTTTAAATATGCTAATTTAATCAATTAAACGTTTCTTTTATTATTATAAAGGATGAAACCAAAAGTTAAATTTAATTTGTGTGTCTAAACATAATTTAAATGTCTAGATATGATTAAGTATAATTTAATCAACATACTTATTATATGCATCTAGATATGAATTGAAATAGGTTTTGATGAATTGATGTGTATTTTGCTATGAATTTCATATGGAAAATGATGGTGATGAACTTAATAGTGATTAAAAATGAAGTACAGAACAACTCAAAAAATTTAGGACACAACAGAGAAATTAAAATAAAAACATTTAACATTTATGTTTAACCCACTTGTAGAAAACAACAAGTAAAAAAAAACAACATCAATTTGTCATGACAATCCTTTTAAGTTATGATTTTTGCTGCTTTCTACCATATATCAGTATAGAATTGTTGTTAAGAACTTCACTAGTCCTTGGAAAATTTAGAATTATTGTGTAACTCAATTGACTTTTATTTAACAATGAATTATTGTGTAGTTGTGTTAATTATTACTTGGAAGATTTATGCTGCTTTTTGCTTGTACTGTTACCTCTTCAAGTCAAAAGAGGGTGTTGATTCGTTTATGGGTGATGAGTTTTCAAAATGAAAAAGGAATGATTTGATCTTCATATTGGAAAGTCTAACAATAGTCACAATACATCTAAGATAAAATATGAGAATTTGATGAATGAAAAACAAAGAATCATGACTTTGTTATCCAAGCAGACAACAAAGAGTCAAAGTGCTTATCAAACTTGATTAAATGCTTCAATAAAGTGTGTCCATTTTTTATTGCTCCAAGGACTTCCATTCCATGGCCATGATGAATGTTAATGTTCAAGCCATCAAAGAAATTATCTAGAGCTCTTGCGTTTTCTTTCCAAAAATTATGAACATAGTAAAAGAGTTACTTTTAGTGAAGCTCCTAAACATAAAATCTTGACTTCTCCAGATATTCAGAAAGACATTATTCAAGTTGTTGTAGAGGAGATTACAAATATGATTATCAAAGATCTAGATGACTCATTATTTTCAATTTTAATTGACGAGTCACGTGACATATTAATCAAGAAACAAATGACAGTTGTTCTACAACATATATACAACAATGGACATATAATTGAATGTTTTATTGGCATTCAACGTGTGTTAGATACAACTACTAGTTTACTCAAGGTAGCTATTGAAGCTTTGTTTTCTAACCATGGGCTAAACATATCAAGATTGCATGGTCAGGGATATGACAGAGCTAGTAACATGGGAGTTCAATTCAATGGCTTAAAAGCACTTACAATTAGTCATTTACTTGTAATGTTTTTATTAGTTCTTGATGTGCTTGAGATTATAAGGGAGGATGGGATGAACTTAGAACAGAGAACGAAAGCAGTTGTTTTAATATATATTATGAAATCATTTAATTTTGTGTTCATGTTTCATTGTTTGAGAAGGATACTAGTAATTACAAATGAGTTCTCATAAGCATTACAAAGAAAAGATATATAGAAAATGCTATGAGTTTATTGAAAACATCAAAGGAACGATTTAAAATGATAAGAGAGAATGATTCAGAATCTTTATTGGAAGAAGTGTCGTCTTCTTGCATCAAACATGATATTGATATTCTAAGCATGGATGATGAATACAAGTTTTGTTGGCGTTCAAGGCAAAAATACCAAGGAATTACAAACCTACACCATTTCCATTATGAATTGTTTAGCAATATCATTAAAATGCAACTTATTGAGTTGGATGATCATTTCCTTGGGATGAGTACGAAGTTACTTTTTTATGTGGTATGTTTAAACCCAAGTGACTATTTCTTTACTTTCAACAAAGAAAAGCTTTATCTCCTTACTCTTTTTTATCCCAGTGAATTCTCTATAGTGGACCTTATGGTACTTGGTGACCAACTTGATACATATATTATTGATCTACACAATGATAATGAGTTCTCTAGTATTGAAGGTATTGCTAGTCTTGCGGAGAAAATGATAAAAACAAAGAAAAATTTGATATTTTCATTGGTATATATACTTATCAAATTGTCATTTTTTTTACCAGTTACAAACTGCTACAGTAGAGAGAGTTTTCTTTGCGATGCATATTCTCAAGAGTAGATTGCATAATAGGATGAGAGATTGAATGACAATTTGGTTGTATACATTGAGAAAGATATCTTCGATAAGATTGATAATAAAGTTATTATGAAGCGGTTTCAAAATATAAAAACTTGAAGAGAACAATAATGTAAGTTTTCTTATTTTAAAAGTATTTTCTAAATTAATTTTGCTTGATATGAGTTAACACATATGTTTCGAATTGATTTCTCTATATAATGCATGTCAACATAATATATAATATAAAGTATTTGTTAGTAATTTGCCCTCTCATTTAAGAAATCCTAGCTCCGCTACTGAGTTTTAGAGTAAAATAAACACATTTTAGAGCAAAAGAAACCTCTAATTAAAGAACTAAATGAGTATTTTTATATTTGTTTCCATTAAAAAAATTAAATAGGTTAAGACTTCACGTCACTAATTAGTTAAGTAAATATGACAATAATTCACTAGAAAAGGTTGAAAGCCTAAAGCTATATATCCTGATGTGGTGATCTAGCAATTCATTTTCTCTTTACAAATCCCCCCATCTTTATATATTGGTTAGAAAGTTTATATTTATATGATAGATTGTTAGAAAATTAGGTTTTGACATGGTTAATTGACACAATGAAAGCCAAATTAAAAGTGAAGTCCACTTGTAGTTAAGACTTTGTTGAAAAATGTTCTTCAATATAAGTATTTTAACATCTCAAAAATTAGTTATGAAATTAATCTTAAAGAACTTTCAGTTGAGAAAATCTTCAAACCTAAAGGCCTTAATCCCATATTGAAAGATTACAAGAATTTTTTATAGTTTATATAGCAATGCCTTAGAAAGTGAAAATTAGTCATGTAGAGCACCAAAAAGCTTTTATAAAGAAGAGACCTATACAATGTAGGCTTTGTGTTAAAACTAAGCATGCATTCTCGATTTGGGCTCGTGCTTAAGTTAATTGTAAAATAAAATTTTAATGTAAAAAATAATTTTTCCAACCTATAAAAAATTGCCTATTTAGACTCATTGAATCTACTAGGTTTAATACATGTCTAATTAGTTGTCATCTTGTTTAATAAATAAAAAAAGTTTTGATTTTTTTTAACTTCAAATATGAAACTTAAAAAAATCTAGATAATTTCAGTTTTGTTTTAAAAATTTGGGATAAGTGTTAAAAAATTGTCAACAGTTATTAAAAAATATTAGAATTAATTTTGACAGCCTAGATCACCTATATAAATAGGAGATGAAGGGGATTGTTTAAAAGAATAAAAACTGAGTAAAGTTTTCTATTATTTACTATTGTCTTTTATTTTCTTTTTTTCTACCTATCATCATGTTCTTGTTTAGCATCAGTTATCATAGAAAGAAACTAAAGTCAATTTTCTAGTTCACGTATCTTGATAGGTAGGACAACCTTTCAAGGTGGTATTGTTAAAATCTTAGAATGCTACTTAAGTTAAAAATGTTTATATAAGTGACAAATAATTTAACCTTAAAAACAAAGTATATAGTCTTTGACAACAATAAAATTTATTTTATTAATTTTCATCCAAACATTTTGCAAGTATTTTATTTATATTGATCTAAATTTTCATATTCTCTCTCTCACACACAAACACACATTTTTGTTGTTCCTTTCATTATATATTTATAATTCTGCAAACACACTGAATTATACTAAATAATATTTACCAACATCTTTTTCATCTGATTGGGGCATTGGAAGAACAATAAGCTAATTCTTGTTTTCTAACTCTGATGAACTAATCTAATGTGATCAAATTAAGATTAGAAAGAGTCTTTTGTATAATTGTGATGAATGATTGATAAACCAACCATCCCTTTGTATTTATACCTTTAGGGTTGTATACAATACAATGGTAAAATGTACTACACATGATAACTATCCCTATATATAATGTATTTACATATATGTGGACTCTTTCCTTAATACACCCCGTCAAGCTGAAGGTGGAGATTCCACCCGAAGCTTGGATCTAAAATAAGCAAATGAGACTGGAGGGAGAGGCTTGGTAAGAACATCCGCGAGTTGATCCTTTGAAGAGATGAACCGTACCTGAATTTCTCTCTTAGCAACGCGATCACGGACAAAATGATAATCAACTTCAACATGTTTAGTACGGGCATGGAACACCGAATTGGCAGATAAGAAAGTGGCCCCTAAGTTATCACACCATAACGTAGTCATGGACGAAGTGGAAATCCGAAGTTCTGCCAATAAAGAACGAATCCATAAAATTTCAGCGGTACCATCAGCCAAGGCTTTGTATTCTGCTTCTGTAGAAGATCTAGCAACAGTGCGTTGTTTCCCGGATTTCCATGAGATAGGTGTAGAACCAAGGTATACAAGATAACCACCTGTTGATTTTCGATCGTCAATACTACCTGCCCAATCAGCATCTGTGAAACCATGAAGAGTCAAAAGAGAGTCTCGAGTAATGTGCAGACCATAGGTTGTTGTAGCCTGCAGGTAACGTATGATACGTTTAACAGCAGCCCAATGATCATCAGTAGGGGCATGCATAAACTGACATACTTTGTTGACTTAACAAGATACCCATAGCTGTAGGTTTAACTTCAATGCCTAAGAAGAAATGAACAGAACCCATATCCCGAAGCTTAAATTCTGTTTGCAGTAAAGTAATCAATCTATGAAGCAAGGTTGAGTTACTCCCGGTCAGTAAAATATCATCCACATACACAAGCAGATAAATCATGGCACCATTGAGAGAGAGAATAAACAGAGAAGTGTCAACCTTGGATGCCTGAAATCCAATGGAAATGAGGAACTCGCTCAACCTGTTGTACTAAGCTCGAGGTGCTTGTTTCAAGCCATACAAAGATTTATGAAGACGACACACATGAGATGACATAGCTGAATCAGCAAACCCCGGTGGTTGTGCCATGTATACCTCCTCTTGAAGAATGCCATTCAAGAAAGCATTATGAACATCCAACTGGTGAATATTCCAACCATACGAGACAGCAATAGTGAGCACAAGACGTACCGTTGTAGGCTTAACCACTGGGCTAAATGTCTCCAAATAATCAATCCCCTCTTGCTAAGAGAAGCCGTGGGCAACCAACCGTGCTTTATATCGGTCAATCTGACCATCGGCGTGGCGTTTAATCTTGTAAACCCACCTACTACCAATCACATTCATAGACGGATGAGAGGGCACCAATGACCAAGTATGATTAGAGTGAAGTGCCCGGATTTCCTCCTGCATGGCATTATGCCAAACCAAATACCTGTTGGCATCCTTAAAGAACAGCGGCTCCTGTTGAGGTAACGTTGCAACCCGTGAGGAAGTTGCAACACTGAAGTTAGCATCCTTTGGTGGACGTGGTCGAAGTACCATAGGATGGAGATGTGTCGGCTGGGAGGAGTTGTTATCAACACTGGCCGGTATCTGCTGAAGCTGGAATTTCGACAGATCAACACATAGATTAATTCTATGAGAGGAATCAGAGGAAGAACCTGATGAGGAGCTCAATATATGTGCAGGCCGTGGGGTAGAACCAGCTGTAGAATCTGCTGGAGTCACTGCCAGAACAGGGGAACCAGCAGGAGAAGAACCAGGGGAGCTGACAGGAGCGATCTGAACTTGTACTGCATGCGAGGGTGGCAAATCTGAACCTGTACCTACAACATGATCATGATAATAACATGCAGATAATGGTAAGGGAGCCAAATGAGATGTAGGTGGTGTGGGGGGTAACGGTGGAAGGGCTGAAGATGGTGGCTTTGGATGATATAAAGTAACCGGTATAGTGGCGGCAGTAGGATGTGTAGGTGGGACTGCAATCTGTTCAGATTTACCGAGAGGAAAAACATGTTCATGAAACCGGACATGACGAGCAAGATAAATACGTTTGGAAAGACATTCGAAAGGAATCTTATAATTAAGAACTGGAGTTGGCATGCGATTAATCAAATAAATAGAGCTTTCAAAGGCATAGCTCCAATATTTAAGGGGAGCGTGACATTGCCCAAGAAGGGTAAGTCCAGTTTCGACAATATGTCTATGACGACGTTCAACCATGCCATTTTGTTCATGGGTGTGCGGGCAGATCACACGGTGATGAATACCTATTGTTTTAAAATACGTATTGAGTTTTCGGTATTCACCACCCCAATCTGTTTGAACAGATTTTATTTTTAAAGAAAATTGGCGCTCAACGAGCGCTTGAAACTGATGAAAAATATGAAAAACATCAGACTTAGCAACCATCGGATAAAACCAGATAAACTTTGTATGGGCATCCACAAAAATAACAAAATAGCAAAAACCGTCTGATGACAACATAGGGGAGGGACCCCAGACATCACTAAAAATTAAATCAAGAGGAGCTAGAGTTTGATGACCCGTAGTTTTTAGAGTCAGACGACACAACTTGCCCAAAGGACACGCAGGACAATTGAAATTAAAACATTTTGTCGTACATGACACTTTTTTATTTTTCACCAACAAATGCAGAATGCGTGGGTTTGGATGCCCAAGTCGACGATGCCAGATATCAGCGGAAGTAGAGAGACATGTAGATGAGAAAGCCTGAGGCAATGACATGGCAGACGACTCGGACAAAACATATAGACCATCTCTACTCTGACCGGAAAGAAGCACTTCATTTGTCATGAGGTCCTTAATATAAAAGAAACAGGAATGAAATTCAAAAAACACGTTATTCTCAAGGCAAAATTTTTGAACAGATAGCAGAAGCTTTTTAATGGCAGGAACATGTAAAATATTGGATAAAGTAAAGGTGCGTTTTGGGGAATGAATTTTAGAGTGAGCAATATTGGAAATAACAAGGCCCTTACCATCACCAACATGCAGATGATCATTACCAAGGTAAGGTTCTAAATTCGTCATACTCGCAATGTCTGGTGTTACATGATGATTTGCGCCCGTATCAGGAAACCATGTGATAGGAGATGTTGCAGGAGCATTATTAAAAGCGAGATTGGCATTGGCTTGAAGAGAATGATTAGCCAACTGAGAGCACTGTTGGGCAGTATGCCCATACTCATAACACAGCTGACATTTTACACTGCGATTATACCCACCAAAGCGATTACCTTGCTGCCCAAATTGTCCTGATAGCCGAGAGGGAGATCCAGAAAACTGTCCTGAGGAGAATCGGTGTCCTTGTTGCCCAAATTGCTGACTTGAGGTATAATTGTTGTTTCCATTATTTCCACGATAAACATTGTTGCGATTATTATTATTTCTCCAGCCCCCACGAAACCTGCCTCGTCTAGCATTATTGAATCCCGAGTGATTCTGCACAAAGAAAGCAGCTGGTTGCTGCAGTGGGGTTGGTAACAGAGGTGCTGTTACTGCTGGTTGGAGAGCAGCTTTGTGAAGAAATTCATGTGTAAGTAGACTGCTATGGAGATCAGTGTAGGAGATGGGGTCAGCCTTGGTAGACAAGCTGGTGACAAGATCTTTAAATTCGCTACGTAACCCCCGAAACACATATAGGTTGAATTCTGCCAAGGAGATTGGTCTACCAGCCGCAGCAAGTTCATCAAACAATGCTTTTGCCTTTTGCAAGTAGGTGCTGGCAGAATCATCTTGCTGGCGTAGCTCTTGGAAGGAACCGTGAAGCTGCATGATCCTGGAATTTGAAGGAGACGCAAGAGCTGTTTCCAGCATTCTCCATATATCATGGGAGGTGCTACAATCCACCACTAAATGCAGAACTTCCACCGAGAGAGAAGATAAGAGGGCACTCATGATTATGTGATCTTGCTGCTTCCATGTCAAGTAGGCAGGATTGACAGAGGATGAAGATACTGCAGCAGATTCCAGATGAGGAGGAGGACATGTTGATGTGCCATCAACAAAAGAGTATACGCCTTGGCCCAAGAGGAACGGCTTCATCTGCATCCTCCAATACAAAAAGTTGGTATTGGAGAGTTTTAAAGACATTACCTGTTGCGTGTTAGGAAGAGATATGATGGCAGCAGCAGGGGACACACCATAGGTGGTTGTCGGCGCCATAATGGAGAAAGAAGATTGGGGTGCAGATGCAGCAGAATAATGAAGTTCTTGATTGTCCATAGGAGGAAGAAGATTGGCAGAACACGTTCTTGATATTTGCTGGAAGAAGAGAACCGGATGTAAGGGAGAAGTATGAAAGAAAGCTGCTGGGAAAGGAGACTGCTGGACGATAGAAGGCTGCTGGATGTTTGTTTTTGCTCTGATACCAAATTAAGATTAGAAAGAGTCTTTTGTATAATTGTGATGAATGATTGATAAACCAACCATCCCTTTGTATTTATACCTTTAGGGTTGTATACAATACAATGGTAGAATGTACTACACATGATAACTATCCCTATATATAATGTATTTACATATATGTGGACTCTTTCCTTAATAGATCATAATACCTAATAAATGAGTGATCTTGGATTTAGGTGGAATCAATGTGTAGGAGTTTTTGTTACAAGGAGGCACCTAGTTCCACTCAAGATAGAAATTGATGCTTATAAGAGGAAGAAGAAGTAATATCTAACTATTGAAGTGGTCTTATTTATTGATCATTCAATCAAAATGCTTAAATTATCTCTAGTACTCTTGTTGTTGAATGTTTTAATGGAGTAAACGACTAGCCTAGGTGTTTAGGTTGGGTTACTATCTTGAGATAGAAAACATGGAGACAATTAGGATAGAGGAGACAATACAAAACACGAAACAAAGATGAAATTGTGTTTAGTATTGGTATACAGGACAAAAAAATTATTTTTACAAGCAACACTTTTTTGATATGTTAATGATACAATGATTTTTTTCCCCAAATGATGTGCAAGTCCTAATGAATGTTAAAATCATTCTTAACTAGTTTCAACTATGTTCAGGTTTGGAAGTTAATTATCATGAGAGTCTTTTGATTGATGTTAATATTGAGTTGGTATACTAAAAGGGTGGCAAACACTTTGAGATGTAACTCAAGTTGCTTACCTGTTAAATATTTATAGCTTCATCTGAAGGTTAATCCAAGACTCTGTTCAATTTTGAAAACCAGTTTTGGAAATGTTAGGTCTTTTTTTCGGACTTGGAATGGTAGGATTCTTTCAATAGATGGAAGACTCTATTTAATAAAGTCTGTGTTGTCTAATCTTCCACTTTATTATATGTCCTTGTTTAAGATTTATTTTGGAGTGACAAAGAAGATTGTATTCATACAATGAAGTTTTTTTATAGAGTGAAAATATGAATACTAAAAAAATCAATAAGGTAGCTTGGAACTTTCTAATTAGGCCAAAAGGTAGAGGGGGATTATGAGTCGGATCTATCTTGAAAAAAACAAGGCAACATTGTTTAAATAGTTAAGGTGATATAATAATAATGTTATAACAGCTTAGAGGAATTTTATAAATATGAAATATTTGGTTGATAATAGTGGGATGGTGCAAACATTTTGGGAACACATTCAACTATTTAGAGTAGTATTTTGGGCAAAATATAATGATGTGTTGCTATTTGGGTGAAATTTAATGATGAGAGTTTTTACTATACTAGGTCAGATTTACTCAGTGCATCAAATGGTCTTCTTATGTTGATTAACAAGACAAATATGATAAGTGATTCTTCTTGGCTATCTCCTCCTATAGATATGTTGAAGTAGAATGTTAACGCATCTTGGAATGGCAAACTAGGGTCTTTAGGAATTGATGGTGTTCTTAATGATCATGAAGAGAAAATTCTTAATTTTTTCTTGTTCCATAGGTAATATAGAATCTAATGAAGATGAGGTCTTGGCAAATCCAAAAGCTATGCTTTTGAGTATTGATTGTTGTTAAGCTCTTACAAATCAATAGGTTGTGGTGTTAGATTTTTATAATGCCATTACTTGGATGAAAGGAACTAATGTTAGGTTTTCTTTTGTGTGTTTTGAACATGTTCATAGAAAAAAGAATTATGTTGTAGATCAGTAAAAGATTTTTTAAACAAGATGACTTATAATATCTTTAATTTAGAGTCTATTGCGCTTGATTCTAATTGTGGGTTTAGTTTTGTTCCTAAGTTTTTTTAACTCTTTTAAATTTGTTTTTGTACTGTACTCTCTACTCTCTGTTAAGTCATGCTTTTAATGACTAAAATAGCTTATTAATAAATATCTCATATTTCATTGAAAAATACAAGACAACATAAATATTTTTTTTATTTTGTTTGCTTGATGAGGGACAAAACTCAAGAAAACATACAAATATTTTTTTGTACCTTTAATTTGTATTATCATTGAACTTGTAATGTCTGAAATAATAAATAAAGATCATTATTTTCACTTTAGTTTATAAGTAGTATTAATTTTATTTTTAAATAAATTAAATTGGTAATTTCTCTACTCATTTAAATCTTTTTTTTTACAAAAAATTGTAATAATCGTAAAAAGGATAATTCATTACTAAAAATATTTATCATCTACTCATTCATTAAATAATTTCTTCAAGTATATTTAATAATAAAATAAATAATTAAATGAATTATATGTCAAATAATATATTGAATTAACATAATGTTAAAGTTTGACATATAGTTTGAGTGACAATGGATTTTCTACGGATTTAACTTCTAAAAAAAAAGTGAGAAAGTAAATTTTTGTACTTGTTCAAGCTAGTTGGCATGCTGATTACCTTTTTAGTGAATATTGTAAAGAAGAAATAATCATGACATATAAAGTTTCTCTCTCTTTGATTATTATTTTTTCTTATATTTATAATCTGTTAGTAAAAATCACTCCCTAAACTTTAACACAGTAAAATATAGACCTTACGTCTCAGTTCGATTAAAATATTTTATTGAATGTACATGTGAATAACAATTATCCCATAATAATTACCTCTCAGCACATTATAGATGTGGAGGCCCATGTACTTCCCAAATAAATTGGTATCTAAGCCAAGGTTCCGGCTTGGGACAAGTGATAATTGTGGATAGGCTTCCATGACTTTGTTCGCTTTTCTATGATCGAGAAAAAGAGATCAGCGAGCTCTAAACATTGTACTCAGATTGTTATATTACATCCATCCATTAGAGAGAAAGTTGTATTCAAATCTGCTGGGTTCACATGTGAGAGGGAGATTTATTTTTTATTTTTTTATTAACGTGGATGTTCGGGTTAACTTGCGTGTACTTCGACTAATTTCACGGATCCTGAAGTTAACGATTATATAAGCTTTCAGTGGATTTGAGATTTGTAAAACTCGAACTAGTAACCTATAAAGAATAAATTTAGAATCTTATTAGTTAAGTTATACCATTTAGGATTGTTGTGAGAGGGAGATTTTTTTTTTTTTGATTATCGTGGGTGTCCGGGCCAGCTTGCGCGCACCTCGACTAATCCCACGGGCCTTGAAGTTAACGACCATGTAAGCCTCCAGTGGCCATCATATGAGCAGCCATAGGGTTTGAACCTGAGACCTAAGAGGGAGCAAACCCCTTAGTCCCAAGCTCTTACCACTAGGCCACCACCTAGATGGTTGTGAGAGGGAGATTTATTGAGTGTACAAGTGAGTGATAACTATCTCATATTAAAAAAGGTATTTAAATATATAAGATGAACTCACAACTCATTATTCTAAGCTTTTAAATTGAAGGTAATGTTTATCCTTATATTCAAATCTTTGTATGTGCAACTCCAATGCGGACACAAGAGTTCCATATATCATATATACCATCTCCCTAACAAGTCCAAATCTTTTCTTTTTTTAAAAAAAATGTCCCAATATTTTGGTGAGAATTAACTGGAATTCTTGGCCACAGTTGATCAAAGTCTTACACCATATATACCATCTCAGTAACTGTATCCAAGCATCTATCAATATATTTAGAGTTTCCAAAGTAAGACACTTTATAATGGAAAGTTACATCTTTTGTGCATAATATATTACTCGACATGGGCTCTTGTTATGCCGTGGGTCCACATTTTTTTCCATAAAAAATGATGTCTAGGTGCATGCTGCAAGCATATTTCAAATAAATAAGAAAAAATAATTATTTGAGTTATAACTCGGATGAAGTTTAATAAGTTGCTTTCTTTTCTCAGATGATAAAAAATACGCAACGATAGCAAACAAACGACGTTTTTTTCTAAAAGATTACAATAAATTGGAAAAAAATGTTTTGACGCATTAAATGGGATAAAAAAAGGACAAAAAAAATTGCTTGAGCAAAGTCGAGATAACATGATAGACATGTAACCTGAGTAATAAGGAGCGAGCTATCTTGGGTTAATTCTCGAAACCTATGGTCGATGTCACACATGTGCGGCGTTGCGACGATCACCCCCCACCTCTCATCATCAGGTGTGGAGTGTTTATCTTGGAAAATATAGGAAGACAAGGAATTCTTGTCTTTTATCAGTGGAAAAAATGGAATGGGAGTCGCCACTTAGTATTCTGGTCACTAGGAACCCTAACTGGTCTCAGAGATCGGGTACGGAGACTGGTTGCGCAAATGGAAGGTATTAGCACCCCAAATACGCTCTATCTAAGGTAAGCTGCATTGTTTTATTGTCTGATAAAAAAATCTAAGGTCTTATGATGTTGGTCCGTCTATGGTTCAAGAAAAGCTCTCCTCAGTAAGGAGGTTCTTTTCTTATGGGGTAAAAACCTAACCGGTCTAATGTCTATAAAAGAAATACCTTTTTAATATCGGGAATACATCTTACGTATAAATTCATAATGCCAGACATTAAAACAAAACAAAATATTTTTTGATTTTTTTGAAATATTGCCCAAGTTCTCATGACTTTAATAAACTAGTTATTAAAGCCAAAATGCATGCTAAAATAATATTTTTTTTTAGTTTTGTTTGTTGTATAAAAAATACAATATGATTTTTAGCTTTGAGAGACTTGGCCGTATGCATGAAAACGAAAATATTTTTTTTGAAAACCTGGTATTTTAATATCGAATTTGTATCTTTACGATATAAAAATACAAACCGATATTAATCAAAATGGCGTAGAAAAATCTATGGGAAAATCACAATTTTCAAATATATATATATATATATAAACACACAAAAGAAAAAATGAAATGAACTAGGCTGGGCTTGTATGGGTATAGCCACAAGGCTGGACTCAGCCTAGCCGCGTGGGCTGGGCTGATGTTCCAGCCCACAACAAAAAAGGGTTGGACTGGCTGGGCTGATGTTCTAGCCCTCAGCAACCATAACTGGTTACTGTGCATGAGCACACTAACCAGTTAATTAATTAGCCAGTTACTGTGCGCATATATAGTAACCGACTAATTATTCTTTTTGCATGAAGAACGTGCACAGCGCACGTTCTGCATGCAAGAAGATGAATAATGACCGGCGACTATGAGGGGGAGAAGAATTACCTGAGGCGATGATCTCGGATGGCTGAGCTGACGGTGATGCTAGTGACTATTCTCGGTGGCGCTGCGGTAGCAGACTGGGAAGCCCAATGACAGCGACGGTGTTCCTCTTCGCGGCGTAAAGACATCAGTCTATGTCTTCTCCCCTCTACCGGTTTGCTCCTTCTGTCCCTTTTTCTTCCTTCTCCCCGTCTGTCGCTCTCGGTCTCCCTGTCGATAACCCTACTGTTTCGATCCCTTCTCTCTCAACATTGTCGGTCTCTCTCTCTCGATCTCCCTTCCTGTTTTCTGCAGTTCTTTTCCTCTCCATTTTCTTCCTTTCAGGTCATTATTTATAGAGGCAGGGGGAGCGGGGTCAACCTTGCCCTATCCCATTGTTGCCCATACATGGGGCGCACGTCTCCAGCTCTGCCACGGCGCCGGCAGAGGTGGCCAATGGAGGCGTCGCTTGCGGGGCACAGCTGCTCTGACACCTTATCATGAGGCAGGTGGCGTCTAGTTTTGGCTCTAACAGAGCATGTGGGAGGGAGAGAGAGGAAGAAACAAACAGAAAAGAATAAAAACTTCTCTTCCCCTGTTTCATGTCCAGGGGAAGAAGAAGGAGGAACAGTGCCGTCTAAAACAACACTGTTTTCTTTTTCCTCTTTTTTTTTTGAAAATGAATGAAATGGCGTCGTTTTTGCCAAAACACGCCGTTTCATTTCAATGAAAACTAGCGCCAAAGTGCCAGATTTTAAGTCAGTCCTTCCTTTTACGCGTGTTTTGCATTTTGGTCCTTAGTCTTAGATTTCTTCAATTAAGTTCCCGATTAGCCATCAAACTTCAAATTTTGTGCGATTTTACCCATGAAGAACTTCAATTTAAACCCCAGATTTTGTCGCATTTTTCCCTTTGGTCCTTGGTTTTGGATTTATGCAATTTGACCCTTAATTGATCAATAAACTTTCAAAAATTATAATTTGACCCTAGAACTTTAATTTCTTCCAATTAAAGCCCAAATTAACTCCAAAATAAATTTTTATTACAATCAAACCCTCCATGAATTCAATTAAACCATCAATATAATTTAATTGAGTCCACCAACATCTGATTTTGGACTTTTCTTCCTCAAATTGAATTTTCTTTGTCAATAGAGCTATCATCAGTCAATAAAATACTGCCAAATTTTAATTTTTGTATTTTAAAACCTCCTCAACCAAATTTTAACTATTTTCTAAGCATTCTGACATCCTCTTTTCACTGTTATATTTTTTTATTTTTTTGTATTTTTTTTAAGAGAGGAAAAAATATGAATTGGGGAATAACCCAAAAATAGGTTATGACAGTCAAAATCTTGAGATCAGAATAACATAATAAAAAATAAATTGAAGAAAACTACAAGGCCAATTTTTTTTAAGAATAACTAATATCGAACAACAATCAAAAAATAAAATAAGCCGATAAAGGATGTTGATTCGCATTTACTTTTAAAACTTGTGACCTAATTCATTAGACCGAAAATACCATACATGAAAAAAACCATGAAGGCCAATCCCTAGCAAATCAAATGTTAAAGGATGAAATCAAGAAAAAAAATCAATTACACAAAAGACTCTAAAATAAAAAATAGTAATTAAAAGAATGAGGGTTAAAATCTAAATAAAAAGTAAATTAGATGGAAATTGAAAATTTTCTATTAGAGGACTAAACTGAAAAGAAAAATAACTTTTAAAAAAGAAAAACAAGAATGAGGACTAAATTAAAAAAAATAATACTATAAACTTGGATTGAATGATAGAATTGAAAACCAATAAAATTTTTAAAAAAGGGATAAGTAAAAAAAACTAGAAATGAAAATAATAAGGACAAAATTGAAAAACATAATATATGACAAATTGGAATTAAAGGACTAAATTGAAAACAAATAAAACTTTTACAATAGAGCAAAAAAAAAAGAAGAAATAAAAACAATAAGAATTGAAGTTGAAATGTCAATAACAAAGAGAATCAATCTATAATTTTCAAAGGAAGAGAGCAAAAATTAAACAAAAAAGCTGACCAAACATCAAATCACCTCCACTAACATTGACACTTGTTGTACCAAGAGGAAAAAAACATAGCAACGCTTCCAGTGACAAGAAAAAAGAGCATATTTGGCCACTGGAAGGCATCACACGAGCCGTCTAGAATGCACAGGTGCCTTCCACACATCAACAACCTTTTCTATTTCAATATTTATTAATCTTGATTAAAAAGATCAAATTGCACTCAATAAACTTAAAAATATAAAAACCTATCTTGAAAAGATGAAAATAACCATGGTTTGAAGGCAAGGGTATTTGTTTTTTACTTTACAAGCATTTTAGTGACTTTACTGTGAATTCAGAAGTGAAAATCTAAAACTACCCTAACACATGAGGCCAATTTTTTATTATCTCCAAAGGCATTTCTATCCTTAAAATGTTCATAAAAAAATCAAAAGGCCTTACTACCCCCATCAACCAGGCCAAAGTTTTTTTAGATTGAAGGGATAAATCATAAATTGATTATTGCAATCCATAATGCATTTAAGTGTAGAGCTACAATAAATGGACACTATTCAAAAATGAATTAATTTTATGTGAAAAAATTATTTTTTCCAAAATTATTTTTTCTCATGATTGTTTTTTAAAAGAATGGCTACTGTTCCGGCTAAATCTAGCTGGAATATTTGAATCTGGATGGAAATTGGTTTTTTGGCTGAAATCCACCATTGAGTTTATATATATAAAAAAATGGTTTTAGATGGTTGTTACAACCACTAGCAGTGGCACCAATGTGGCAGCGCGCCTGGCTTGCTAGACGTATAGCCAGTTGCCGCTGGTAGAAAGCCACAACAATGCCAAACTAGGGCAGCACGAGAGCTGCTTCCCTCTGCTGTCACCAAGTGCACCAACATCACTGCCACCACTATTGAGGGTTGCCCATACCGGTAGTAGCCACAACAAGGGTGCTACAACAAGAAGAAGAAGAAAAAAGGGGTGGAAATTACGATTATACTCCTATAGCTATTTTAGGGTTTTTAGGGATAAAATTATGATTGTACCCTTGAAACATATATCTAATTACTTCTAGATCTATTTGGAACTAAAATTTCAATTTTAGCCCTCCATATATAAAATAATAATTTTATATTAAAATTGAAACCCTAAATTAAATTAATTATAGAATTAATTTTTGTAATTAGATTACGATTGAATTAAAAATAGTTTTTCTAAAGCAAAGAGAGTTTTTTAAATCAAAATTTTATTTAATTAATCCAAAAATAGTTTAGGATATTAATAAGAATTTTAATGTGTTTAATTTTCTTATTAAATTTTGAAAATTGGTTTTCAAATAAAATTTATATTAAATAAAAATTATTATGTTTGGGAAAATATCAAATTGAATTTGGTTTAATATTTATAAATATTAGAAATATTATTTCTTTATAAAAAATTGCACTTAAAGCTAAGAATTATAATTGAAGCATGCCATAATTTTACTATTCATATTAATATGTTACTATGCATGATGGATGATTATGGACATTAAAAACCAACGTGATTATGCTTTTATTTGATTTTTTAATGGTTGCAATTTTATTAAATAGGGCTTGTGTGTCTTGACTTATCTCTATTTTTTCTTTTGGGTTGTAATTCTTTTCTCATATAATTCCACTCAAATGTAACTTGAGGTTTCTTAATTAATTATGGAAATGCTATGTTATTTAAAAATGTAGGAATTTACATAGAAAATTATTATGTAATTTAAGATGAAGAAAAAAATGATGAAAGCTATAACTGAAGTGCTTGCAATGGACTTATGAAGACTTGCTACAATACCTAGGATTTGACCATCTAATTCCCTTCAATGGTTCGAGATAATTAGCTTAGATATGTACATAATCATTCAATTAGAATGATATACTAGGGTGTATGTTTGTATATAAATTGTTGTGTATACAATATATATTTGCTATATCATGTTTTGAATGAGACTTGTTAATTATTAAATTGCTAATTAAAATATTAAGTACATGTTGAGAACAAG
Organism: Populus nigra; assembly: GCF_951802175.1. NCBI lineage: Eukaryota > Viridiplantae > Streptophyta > Magnoliopsida > Malpighiales > Salicaceae > Populus > Populus nigra. Next base: position 10,044,952 of record NC_084854.1, read on the forward strand.
AAAAATTAATTGAAATATTGGATAACTTGTTGAGTTACTCAAGATTACTGTTAATTAAATATGTTTAATGTTATAAAATTGGGTTCTACTTAACTAATCTATATGATTTGGAAGAGTTACTCATGATCATATGAGGTTAGAGGTATGGGCTAGGCGAAACATATGAGATATGTTTAGATAAAGAGTTGTCACCTAACTAATTTAGGATTCACATGAAGATGTGATTCATAAACTATGTTAGCTACCTAATTTAATTTATTTTGATTTGTTGAGTTACTCAAGGTCAGATAAATTAAATAGAATCCTAACCCACTAGAAAAATCTAAGCGAGATTTTCTAAATTAATAGGGAAGGCTATTAATTTGCAAGAAAATAGTGGGAGACTAAATTAGAATTAAAGACCTTATCTAATTTTGGATGTAAATATATATGCATTAAACTAATACTTATTATCTTTACATTAATAGATTTATAGATAAAATAAGTAGTAACATATTCATATAAAGCATACTTGATGCTAACAAATTGACTAAACCAAGTTTCTTGGATTGGCACTAAAATGTGAGAATTGTTCTCAAGCAAGAAAAAAGGTTATATGTTCTTGAAAATCCAATTTTAAATGCCCTCACTGAGGATACTAAAGAAGTTAGGAATGAACATCAGTGTCATATTGATGACGATGAACAGCCTGCATGTGTGATGTTAAGCATTATGTCACCTGAATTTCAAAGACAACATGAGAATATGAATGTTCATGCTATGATTATGCATCTAAAAAAATTGTTTGATGAGACTAGTAAGACTAAGAGGTATGAGACCTCTAATGAATTGTTCCGCTATAAGATGATAAAGGGTTCTTCAGAGAACACCCATGTTTTCAAAATGATTGGCTATATTGAGATATTAGGTTAATTGGATTTTGTTATGGACCATGAGTTAAGTGTTGACTTGGTCTTGTAGTCATTACCCCAAAGCTTTCCGCAATTCATTATAAACTATCACATGAACAAGTTGGATAGTACATTGCCAGAATTGCTTAATATGCTTAAGACTATTGAAGAGGCCCTTAAGAAGGAAACAAACCTAGTTCTTATGGTGTAATCTTCTAGAATGTCTTAGAAGAATATGGATGTTTTCTTTAAAGCAAACAAACCTATTGGGAACATCAAGAAAGACATGGGCACTTGTTATCATTATGGCAAGGAAAGACATTGGAGAAGGAATTGTAAGGAATACCTTACAACTATGAAGGAAAAGAAGTTTAATTAAGGTTTTACTTCAGGAACTAAAGAAAAGTAGAAGATTAGTTAAAGGCAAACTAGACCTACGACTCAGTAATGAAGCAGGAGTTGCTACATTAGCTATAGAAACTAAGAACATATAATTTTTTAAAAATTAATTTCAATTAATAAACATGGAGATCTATGGTTCCATCACCACGCCCATCGGTAGATTCATTCTGTTTGTTTGGCATACAAAACAGATGAAAAGATTCTTTTTTATTACATATATTTTTTAAAATTCTTGTTTTATAATTAATATGTTTAACTAACAACATTTTTTTTCTTACAGACTATAGTTCTTGAACTCAAACCAAGACCAATGGAGCTTTTTGTAGAAACTCACATGTGAAATGATGACTGTCAGAAAGGGGTGCAATAACTCGTGGATAGTTGAGCTTAGAAGTTTGTGGTATGCTGGATTTCACCAATTTCTTTTCTTAAGTTTTTTTTTTAATTTGCTGACTTTTGTTTTTCCAAGAAATATATAACAGTTAGTTGTAGGAGATATACGGGGATGATCCTTTGAATCATTAGGATCTCGATCTAGATTTATAGTTAGAGGCAAGATCATCTTGGGGACCTGATATAAATTGGTACGGATATAAATTGGTACGGTATCTCAAATGATATGCCCGAGGAGTTGCGGACGACAAGAAGTGTTTCAACAGTTAGATGCTCACATTTGGTTCTAAGCACTTAATCTTTAGAGTTCCAAGCAACTTTATACCAAATTTTTCTTTTTCCTTAAAAAAAAAAACAAAAAGACTAATAATTTGGCAAAAGTAGGTTGAGAAAGGTTTCAAATGTATGAAGGAATCCAGTTGGAGTTTTGAACAAAATTGAAAGCCTAATCATACAACATTGTACTTAAGACTAAAGAGAAAATACAAATTCAAGGTTAAATTAAATGATCATTAGATGAATTTGCATAAAAATTTAAGTGTATGAACTTAATTAGATTTTTAATAGGCCAATTTAATTTAATCATGGGCCAAAGTAAGGGTTCAATTATATTTAAAAATTAATTTAGGTCAAATTAAAAGATTTAATTAGTTGCAAGGACTTAACTATACTTTTGATGAGTCAAATTAACTTTATAAGGAACTTAATTGGTGAAAAATTAAGTCTGGAAGCCTAATTTGGGTTTAATCGAGAAGATTGAAATTTTAAAGGATCAAGTTTAATATTTACAAAGTCAGTTGGTTGAAATTAGGGATAAAATTGCAAGAAAATCAAAATTTAGGATCAATTAAGTGTCAAATTGAAGAAATTCACAACCAAGTATCTTTTTGAAAGAGGTGTTAAACTTCAAGGACTCAATTTGGTTGAAAACAGGGGTGAAATTGAAGCAAATTGAAAGCTAGTTAGTCAAAGAGGTGTTAAACTTCAAGGATGCAATTTGGTTGAAAACAGGGGTGAAATTGAAGCAAATTGAAAGTTAGTTAGTCAATAGAGGATCAACTTGTATAAATCCAAAACCAATAGTCAAAATGAAAAAGCGTTGAACTTCAGGGTTAATATTTGAGTTTAATAATGGTAAAATTGTATAAAATTAAAAGTTTAAAGTTAATTAGGGATGTAATTAAAAAAAATCAAAAGACAAATAACTAAATTGCATTTTAGTTAAATCACTACCAGAAATTTGCTCAATAGCAACGGATTTACCGACGAAATAGTTCTGTCGGTAATTTGAGGTCGAAATTACCGACAGAAACTTTTCAGTCTGTAATTCAGTCGGTAACTACCGATGGAAAGTGTCTGTCAGTAGGTATCGACTAAATTACGGACAGAAAATGTTCCGAATTAAAAAAAAGTCGGGTCGCTGACGTGGAGGTTTTGGCGGGGTTATTTTTACTGATAGAATCACCAATGGATTCAAAACGACAGCCCGTACAGTGACGTGACTGGTTCCCCTTTTAAAATGCCGACGAAATTACCAAGGGATTTGAAATGGCAGATCCGTATGGTGACATGTTGATTTTTCTGTCAGAATTACCGACAGAATCACCAATGGAAAATCCGTTGGTGAAACCATCGGAAAAAGTTAATATATGTCCTATATGCCGACCATCTCCTCCCCTATTTCTCCTTCTTCTTCCTAATCCCAACTCTCCCTATCTGCAAACAACCAGCCCCACCTTCCACTCAAACAAAAATCTCCCTCATCTCAGCACAATAAGTTATTTAAAATTAGTTATTTATACACAAAACAAATTCTGCTAGGACAGTGAGCATAATACTGTTGCGAGGAGGGTGTGGGAAAATCACGCGGCAACTAGGTAATATCGAAAACAATACAAGATTTTTTTAGATAAAAAATTTATGTTTCGAAATGTAATTTTTGGTTGCATGAAGTAGGTTGCGTGATTTTTGGTATGAAGCTTAAAAAAGGGCAAAAAAACCGCAAGAGATAAGGGTTTCCAAGGCTGGAACGATGTTATGGTTTGGAGAGATTTCAAACCGATATACATCCCAGAAGATATATGGCCGCACTATCTTGAGCATGTGACGTCTGAGCAGTTCACACGACGCTCACAGTCCGGTGCTGGCAACCGGAATCGGCCAATTCATGGCTCGGTAACAACGCACACTGGTGACTCTGTTCCATTTGCTGCATATGCGAAACATATTGTAAGATTAATTTAAATGAAATATATCATTAAATTAAGTTTTAATAAATCTTTTTTCATTATAGGCTACGTCTCTTGGACGTCAGCCGAGCCTGATGGAGCTGTTTGTGGAGACGCACGTGCGGAGTCAAGACCGCCAAAAGGGGGTGCAACAGTTCATTGATAACCGTGCTCAACATTTCATGGTATGTTTATTTAACCATTTTATTTTGTAAGTTATTATGTTTATTGAATTGAAGATGATGATTACTTTTTTTATTTTCAGGAGATCTATAATAATCGGTTGAGGGACAGATACGGGGATGATATTTTGACTCATCCGGAATTCAATCCGGATTTGTGGATGGATGTTGGATCATCAGATGGACCCGATAAAAATCGAGTTTACGGGCTCTCCAACACTATAGTTGACAACTTGCGGATGGCCCGTAGTGTTTCAACCGTTGGGAGCTCCTAGTCAATATCGAGCTCCCAATATAAGGAGTTCGTGACCTTGTAGCAACGCATGGCTCAGCTCACCGAAAAATACGACCACCTATCAATAAAGTACGCACAACTCAAAGTGTCTCATGCACAACAAAGAGCGGATTCTACACAACAAAAAGCGGCTTATGAATAGTTTTGCGAAGTGGTCATGAACATGGCAACACAGAGTGGAACATGTGCGCCTAATCCTTTTTGGCCGTATAACCACCAGTCTCCTCCTTCAAGATCTCCTCCTCCTCCTCCAGCTCCACCTTTATATTAATTTGTAATAAACATTATTTACCTTCAAAATTTCATTTTATATTTTTTTTGAAACACATTCAGTTTGTAATGAATATTATTTAACTTTGATTTTTTGTTTTTGATGTTTAATATAAATTTTATTTGCATAATTGGTTTTTATTACCATTAATTTATATAATTTTATATTATATATTCTAAATAATTTTTTAAAAACAAATTTAGAAAAAACTTACAAAGGATTTTACCGACGGAATAAATCTGTCGGTATTTGACAGTAGCATTCATCGACGCATTTACAGATGGATATATTCGGTCAGTATTTTAAAAACTAACCGACAGATTAACCGACGGACTTAATCCGTCGGCATTTGACAGTAGCTGCCATAATTACCTATGATTTTACAGACGGATATATTCCGTCGGTATTTTAAACACTCACTGACAAATTTACCGACAGTATGTATTTGTCGGTAAATCACGATATCACTGATGGAATAAAAATCCGTTGGTATATTTCAAGCAGGAAACTTTTTTTTTGGCGCGCAAATTCCGTTTGTAAAACCATCAGCAAATGGTTTTTTTGTTTTTCCGACCGATATAGGGACGGAATGGGGAATCATCGATGAAAGAAAAGTCGATGGACATAATCTGTCGGTGAAGATGTCAGTAAATAAATCACCGACGAACTGCTAATCACACACCGACGGAATATGTCCGTCGGTAAAACTGTGAAATCTTGTAGTGAATTCTATATTAAAACATTAAAGGTGTCAAAACGGTGTCATTTCATTTTAATGAAACAATACGATTTGACCAAAATGGTTTGTTTTGGTACAAAACAACACCGTTTTGAATAACAAAAAAAAAAGTGACACGACTTATCATCTGGTCACTGTTTATCATCTTTAATATTTTGTACTCGAAAAACTCGAAAAGCTAGTTGGGTGGCTACTTTTCAAATATTTAATGCCTCATCTCTTTACCAAATAGAACAAACAAAACATCATTTTCATGGCCTGATACCGTATTACGTCCCAACATGATTCTCGCTGATTGGTCACCTCTGTAGTCACCGTAATGCCACCCCAAAAAGGCTAATTTGATCAACCTTTGTAGCCTAGTTTTGTAGCTTGTGATGATGACTTTTAAATGACAGTCATGCCAGCTTTGCCCTTCATAATAGTTAGCTTCGCCCCTTTTTTCATTATAACTCAACAACAAAGCCAATCACTGTGTGAGCAGTGTTGGAAGCTCCTTCTTCCAGCAACATCAGCCTACTCTCTAGACCAGTAACAAGAGCTCCAGCTTCCAGCAAAAGCTTAGTCAGCTCAGCCTCAGCTCCTCCACACCAGCCCAGTCAGCCATAACCATCATGAGCAAGCAGCAGCCTGGCTGCACTCCATTTCAACCGTGGACAGCAATAATAGCAAAGGTGGTCTTCCTCCCAGACCAGCACCGTGAATCACTCCAACATCTCCACAACCTCACAGCAGACCAACAATGGCAACCAGGCGACCACCCCTTGCGCCAGGTAATCTTCCTTCCTAAGTAACGCATTTTGTTTTTCCTTTTTATGATGCATGCAAGACGTGAATTGATTCACGTTCTTCTGCCTCTCTTTTCCAACAAACAGAGATGGACTGGACCCTCAGCCCAACTGATCTTCTCTTTATAAAAAAATAAAAGAAATTGTTGGGATCCAATCAGACTGGGCTTCGGCCTTGAAGTCAATCCACCCAACCCTACACTAAAGATGTGTTTGCCTAACACAATTTAATATCTTTTCTTTAATTTTTCAATTTATTTTTATTTTAATGTTTAGCTAAATAACCGAAATAAAAAGCCAAAAATTATTTTTAAAAAAATTTCAAGGACCAAATTATGGGCTTGTAGCTTGTTTTTCCAACAATTTTACCTAATATTGAGTTGTAAACTTACACTATAAGATATGAATTTTTTATTAAAAATATTTGATTTTTCTTTAAAATTTCAAAAAAATAAAACAAAATCCCTCATTTCAAAAAATACAAAAATATATTTTCTTTTATTCACAAGATAAAATCCTAAAATTGATGGATTTCTCCTAAAGCCTAACCTAGATCAAATAGGGGGGATTTACGACGACATTTTTTTATTCTTAAATGACCTGTTAATGTATAACGAAAGGTTGGTGGATCTGAAAACCGTGTCTGATTATTGGTATTGACATGCAAGAGTCCAAACGTGCAAAGTGTTCATGGAAGCCCATTATTCGGTACCGAAGTACAGATTTACAACACATTTTTTTTTGCTGAAAAAGTATGAGGACTAACTCTTTTGCATTACCTAATCTCTCCTGCCTGCCTTCTCGTCTACATTATATAAATAGTATTCACATCAAATTCAAGTCATCAAATTCAAAATCGCGCTTCTCTCTTCCATCCAAATTTTTTTTAGTCTACCCATTGCATAGCAATAACAACAGCACAAGACAATGAAAGCAGGGCTGCTAGTCTCTCTGATAGTAAACTTTCTGGTGGTTGCTTCTGCCGGCAGCTTCTACAATGATTTTTATTTCAACTGGGGACATGACCACGGTAAGGTATACGACAATGGCAATAGTCTGAGCCTCATCCTTGACAAAAATTCTGGATCAGGGTTTCAATCCAAGAAAGAGTATTTATTTGGTAAGATTGATATCCAGCTCAAGCTTGTCCATGGCAATTCGGCCGGCACTGTCACAACATTTTATGTGAGTTTCTTTCATGTATATATTATATGTTTGCTTCAAAGCAATCAATCATCTTTTAAAGACTAACAAACTAACTAGTATATTATTTGTGGCAGCTATCCTCTCTAGGGCCATACCACGATGAGATAGACTTCGAATTCTTGGGAAATACAAGTGGTCAGCCATACACTCTTCACACTAATGTGTTCAGCCAAGGCAAAGGTAACAGAGAGCAGCAATTCTATCTTTGGTTTGACCCCACTGCTGATTTCCACACGTATTCTATCCTTTGGAATCCACAACGCATAATGTAAGTACAAACAATTCCTCAGACCTTCATTAAATCGGTATTATTTCTTACAGGATCCTTTTCCTTGTTTTCTGTGTTTTCGCATTTTAGTTTTTCAGTTGATGGCATTGCAATTAGAGAATTCAAGAACTTAGAATCCATTGGCGTTCCATTCCCTAAGAACCAACCAATGAGGATTTACTCCAGTCTTTGGGAAGCTGATGACTGGGCAACATGTGGTGGAAGAGTTAAGACAGATTGGACAAAAGCACCCTTCGTTGCTTCGTTTAGGAACTTCAACGTCAATGCCTGTGCTTGGTCTTACGGAGCATCTTCTTGTAAATCAAAATCTGGCTTTGCTGACTCCATCAGCAACTCATGGATCTGGGAAGAGCTCGATGTCGGACGCAAAGGCCAGATGAAATGGGTGCGGGACAATTACATGACCTATGACTATTGCAAAGATTCCAAGCGATTCCCACACGGCCTCCCTCGTGAGTGCTATGTCACCAACTTTCCCTGAACCAACCTCGAGAAAAAGAACTGATTGATGATGAAAAATGAAATACATATCCTAATTTTCACTTATATTGTTCAATTATTATTTTCATCGGTTTTGACAATTCTGTTTTCCATGTTTATTTGAGTATTTCCTTGTTCCTAGTGATCAAAAAATATGATCACATAATTTTTTTATATATATAAATAACATTATTACAGTTTGATTTGTCGTGTGAAGTTTATTAGTTTATATATTTGCATTACTAGATTTAACAGTTTTACTGACTGAAATTTATGTTAATATTTACACTCATAATCTATCAGTACGTGTATTACCGTAAGCATTGTTCAAATGAACATTTATTAATCTGTCGGTACATATATCGGTAAATATAACATATCACTAACATAATACCAATAGCAGTGACATTTACAATAATTTTATTTCAACTCTCTCTAAAATATAACAACGAATTTGTTCCGTCGGTAACCCCGTCAATAATATTTGAAAAATATATTTTTAAAAAAATACATTGAACAAAGTAGAAAAATAATTAAAATAACATAAAAATCAAATATTTATTACAAAGTTAAATATTTATATGTTTAAATACAATAAATCTAAAATAAAGACGACGCTAGAGGAGAAGGAGGAAGTTGATCGTCGTCAGTACCATGGTGCCAATTAGAAGGTGCACATGTACCATCTATCTATGATCTCATCTCCATTACCAATCAACTAAATTCTTCATAATCATCAGTGGGTCATTCATATTTTTCATTAAGATGGATCATCTGAATCTATACTCGTTGGTCTAACATCAGCGCGAACTCTAGAGTTAGAATCGATTGCAAGCATCTAATGGTGAAGCATTATGGACCATCCACAAGTTTACAACCATAGTATTAGAGAGTTTATACACTCAATATCTATCAGGTCCACTAGACAATTCTGTCTCTAACCACAAATTTGGATCGAGATCTTGATGGGTCAAATGATCATTCTTGTATCTCTCCTTCAACTGACTATTATATATATCCTAGAAAGAAAAAATAAATTCATGAAATTCAAGGAAAAAATAACTTAAGAAAAAAATAGTTAAAAACCAACATACCACAAAGTGTTGAGCTCGACTATCCACGAATTGTTGCATTTCTTTTTAGCGGTCATCACTTCACCCATACGTTTCAACAAAACATTTCATCAGGTATGCTTGCGTCCAAGAATCATAGCATACAAGATAAAAATGTTGTTTAAATATATTTATAAAAATCACTTTATAAAAAATGGATGTAATTAAAAAAATCCTACTATCCGCTTTGCATGCGAAACAAATAGAATGGTGCCACTAGTATGCATGGTAACAAAACCATAAACATACCGGTTCTGTTTTCCCCACTAGAATGTGACCGTGGCGTGAAATGCGCAGATGTAAAATGTTGAATGTGTTTCACTCATACAACCTATAAGACATACAACGATTTAAATCCTTCTAAACCCCCATGTCATTCTAGCCTAAAAGCTCTCTTTCTTTTGCATATTGTTTTTCTTTCTTTCATGCCTCATACCAAAAACACACACACCTACATGGTACAAATTAATTTTTTGTTAGTAAATGAACAATAAAATTTTAATAATTGAAATAAAAAAATTATCCTAAATTTGATTTTACCTAATTGCAACGTGATTCTCCTAAAGCAACATTATTGTCAGCTCTCTTTCATTCAAAATTTCCTTTGAAGTAAAAATTTATAAAAGAAAAATTTCTATAATTTCAATAAACTAACCAAATTAACATAAAAAAAATTTAAGTTAATGCTAACCATAAAAACCATGCATCAACCTGCAATTTCCATTCAGGATGTTTGGAAACCTGACTCCATTGAAACAATGAAATTTCCATCGATAATTTAAAGGTTGATGTTATTGTTCTTGTAGCCTCAATATTTGTAAACCTGAAATTGTATTCGTTAAATGAAATTATTTTTTAAGAAATTATAAACATGTCATTGCAATAGTAAAACAAACTTACATTGAAAGATCATCCTTCCACTAGGCCTCGTACTTACAGGTAAATGGATCCTACTATGAAAGAGAAAAATATAGAAAGACAACATACCTTAGGATAAGAAGAAAAGAAGATGCTTGATTTCAGCTCGCGTCGTAAACAAAAATAAGAGTGAAGAAGAAGAGAGAAAAAGAGAGAGAGACAACATTTTTTAGTACGGGTCATCCAAGATGGGAGAATAATAATATGTTCCCACTTGAAGGCACTTCCCTATCATCATCATGCCTTGGAACGTGATTGATTGTTTTTCTTAATTAAGGCTCAAAATAGTACGAGATAAATATGAAGATTTCTTTAACAATATAGGCCTCGCATATCAAAGCCTCAACATGTGCATTGTTTTTTTTTTTACTTTTCTCTTAAGGTTAAAGAAGCACATGCATGGAATTAAATGAATATTTTGAATTATGCAAAGAAAGACAAAAAAAACTTTAATTACGATGGATGTGTAATCTCTAACCTGTTGAATGGATATATCCATCTATATTGAATTGTGCTTCCAACTTTTGCCACAAGCCGTAAATGTATCGGTAGATGCTCCATTAAGTCAAAAAATAATTGAGGGAATATTATCTTAAGTTTGCATATTGTCTAGTTGATATTCTTTTCAAGCTTCTCCATATGTTATGTTTATAACTTGTTGGAGCATATATCTCTAAAGAAATGAATGATCTCCATCAGTGCATCTCATATTTTCTTTGGCAATAAATCTTGATAAACTAATGGAATGAGTATTTGCATAAACACGTAACAGTCATGGCTCTTCATTCCATACAATCTACAACCTTTCAAATTCACCAACCTTGATATGTTCGAGGCATGTCCATCAGAAAAATACAGACTTTTAAGCGATAAGTAGACAACTAATTGTGCATTGTTTTTCTAAGGAAAAGCTAGCTTTGGTCTTTGCGACTCGTGACCTAACATGAACCAACTCTATATTTTTATGGTGACAAAACAAAGTTATATCCATTCTAGCCTTGATTTTTTCTTTTGTTTTCCCCTTCATGTCTATAAACATGTTGCAAATATTCTTAAACATGTTCTTTTCTATGTGCATAACATCAAGGTTATGATTGTCAAACCAAAACCATGAAACTTCTGCTTACCGGATTAAAAATCAAACATAATGTCATCATACTCCAACACCACATCATATAATTCCTCACCTGAAAGAAGTAGTGGTGCAACATCGTTTTCAACTCTTCCAACAAAGAAGTCATTCTTATTTTTTCTGTACTTGTGATTCGTTAACAAGAACCACCGGTGGTAGTAAAAAAAATCATTTTTATTCTTTTTGTACTTGTGATCCATTGGCAAAAACCACTAGTGGCAATAAAAATAAGATGTTTTACTATTGTTTGTTAATGTAAATGCCTTGTTATTTTCCATACAATATAGACATTCTAGTTTTCCATGCATACTTCAACCAGAAACTATTTCATAAACAGGAAAATCATTGATAATCCATATCAAAGCTGCCTTTATCAGAAAATTTTGTTTCCTCAATATATCATAGGTCAAAGCTTCAAATAACCACTATTGGTTCAAGTCATTAATCAAGGTTAAAGACAAACGTTTATATTTTAACCTGGACTATTAGGATCGGGCATGACTGTAGATAAAAATATGATTCCCGGTGGAAAGTTGTAAACTATGAGTATCACCAGCCAACAAGAAAAAGGAGCAGCAAATCATTTAAATGGATTGAATCCATATGTATATAACCCAAGATGCACGTTCCTTGATTCCATTGAAAACTAAGGATGAACATTGTTAAAGTATTTCCAGGCTTGATCATCAGAAATCTATCACATCATGTGATTCGTGTCATGTCATGTGCTTAACAGTCTTTAGTGATATGAATAACATTTGTAGTCTAAGTCTGATTAGAAAGTATCTAAATTTTCTGTGTGCGATAAGAGTCCTTCCCTTGCTAGTTGTGGGTTTATAATGAGAATGCTCACATGTTTTGCACTTGGTCGACTCTATATTTTCAAGGTAGGACAACATACAGAAGTTTGGACCCATGTTAATTTTCTAGTATCCTAGACCGAGAGGTTTCATTATAGATTTAGCAGTATAAAAGTTTTTTTTTTAACTTGTTACCTTCAGGTAAAATGCTTCTTACTCATTCGATAATTTTGTCATAACTGGTATCACTCAAACTATGATCTGACTGAATGGTGAACACATGTTCAATAGCCGATAATTTACTATGATTTGTGCAATCATCTCATAATGGTTTGTCAGAATCTTTCAAAAGATCAAAAAACCTGGTTGCGTTTGCATTAGGTTCTTCATTTATGATTGGACATTGATTTTTATAACCCTGATTCATTCTCATCGCATTCATAACCATATTCCTAAAAAGATCACTATAGTCATCTACAACACCATGCATGTTGCTAGAACTAGAAATTGGTCCAACTATCCTTTCTGCCATGGTATCATAAAAAATATATGGTTTTCCATTTGCATACCAACAAAAGTATTTCTCCATAAACCTTTTTTGTAGAAGATGCATTATTACAATATTTGGATCGAGAAACTTTTTATTCTTACACCTCTTACATGGACATCTAATACTCTATTCACTAATATTTTTCGGATTAGATAGTATATAATTAATAAATCCCTGAACCCCATTACAATAATTCATCATCCGCAACCCTTAGGGTCAATCTCTATATATCCACAAACAATCATCCATTACTTATATCAAACTTATATAAAATAATGATGACAACATGTATTAATTAACTACGTTAACTAAATAAATTTTCTAAAATATTGGTTTAGCTCAATTTTATTCAATCTATTTTAATAGTTCTTTTAATTCATTATAAATTATATATCTATATAAATTTAAATTTCTATACATTTATTGAAAATTATAACTCCACAATAAAATTGACACAATATAAACAAACCCGTTAATTAAACCATTATTTATTTCATCACAAAACACCAAAGTAAAAAATTCAACATAAGTTTCATTAATTTACAAACAAATATAATTTTATAAAATTTAAAACAAACTATAACATGTACAAATCATAAATCCATATAATAAAATTGTATGAGAAAAAACTATAAAATTGGTAAACACCCAAACAAAATACATATAGTACAAAAATATGAAAAACAAATAACATTTAAAAATTGTTTTACAAAAATGATAGATTTACTTACTTAAAATGGAGTATCCTCAATAAAATTTGAATCAGAACACAGATGATGACAAACTAAGTGTTGTGGTGACCGTATTTGTTTTGAGAGATTGAATTGCGTTGAGATTGAAAGGGGGTGGTTGTTTGTTTCAGAAAAAATGTATAAGGAAGAAAGAGAAATAACGGAGGGGGGAGAGGAGGCTTTATCATGAGGTCATAAATTAAATATTTTCAATAGATTTACCAACAATTATTTTATAAAGCATTTCATTGGCCATTCTGTAGGTAAAAAGTGCGGCATCACTATATGATTTGAGTTTTTGAATCCAACAATAATAATGTTTGTAATTTTTTCAGTATATACCGAGGGATTATTTTCATTGGTATATTTACGGATGAACTTTACGGTTAGGTTTATTCCATCGGTAAAGCTGTCGGTAAAAGTTACACATTTTCATACTTTTCTGGCTTTTTTATTCCTTCTTTTCCGACTACAATTCTCTCGGTATATACCAATGAATTGTTTCCATCAGTGTTTACCGATAAATATATCGATGGAAAATTCTTTTCGTAAAATTCACCACAATCTACCAACAGAAAAATTCTGTCAGTGTTTCCATTTGTATTCATAAAATTTCTAGTAGTGGATAACGCGCTTTATTGCCTTATCTCTTTTTCTTTTTTAGTATGTATTTTATCCCTATCTTGTTTCTTTTGAGTGCGCCTTTGACACCTTATCTCCTAGTGAGTGCACTTTATAGCCCTTTTTTTTCCTTTCTAAGTGCACATTTGCTCATCCTTCATACAATGCGCTTTCTAGCCCTATCTCTTTCTAAGTGCGCCTTTGAGCCCTCACTTCTAAATCTTTTATAAGGATTAACCATTTCTCAATCTAGTAAATCCACAATCTCTCATTTCTTTTTCTTCTTTACAAGCTTACTATCTAAAGTTCCTTATGAGACTTTCTATTGTAAACATTGTAAAGAAAGGACAGCTATCATAACCCATTTTAGGTTTGCCCTCAAATTTTCCTTTTTATTTTTAAAATAAAAAAATCAAAAATAAAAATAATAATAACAAAAAGACTAGTAATTTGGCAAAAGCAGGTTGAGAAGGTTTACAAATCTATTGGTGGAATCAAGCTATAGTTTTTAACAAAATTGAGAGCCCAATCACACCTCATTATACCCAAGACTGAAGAGACAATAAAGATTCAATGTTAAATTAAATGATTATTGGATGAATCTGCATAAAAATGAAGTTAAGGGACATAATTAGATTTTAATAGGCTAATTTAATTTAATCATGGGCCAAATTAAAGGCTTAATTATGTTTAAGAATTAATTTGGGTCAAATTAAATGATTTAATTACGTGTAAGGACTTAACTATACTTTTAATGGGTCAGATTCGCTTTATTAGGAACTTAACTAGTGAAAAATTAAGTTTGGAAGCCTAATTTGAGCTAAATCGTGAAAATTGAAATTTTAGAGGATCAAAATTAATTTTTACAAAATCAATTGGTTGAAATCAGGGACAAAAGTGCAAGAAAATCAAAGTTTAGGCTCAATTAAGGGTCAAATTGAATAAATTCACAACCAATAACCTTTTTGAAATAGGCGTTAAACTTTGAGGACTTAATTTGGTTGAAAATAGGGGTGAAATTGATGCAAATTAAAAGTTAAATGATCAATTGAGGATCAACTTGCATAAATCCAAAACTAAAGATTAAAATCAAAAGGCGCTGAACTTTAGGGCTAATATTGAAGTTTAGAAAGGGTAAAATTGTATAAAATAAAAAGTTTTTCTA
The DNA here is from genome assembly GCF_951802175.1 of Populus nigra. NCBI lineage: Eukaryota > Viridiplantae > Streptophyta > Magnoliopsida > Malpighiales > Salicaceae > Populus > Populus nigra. Next base: position 10,060,144 of record NC_084854.1, read on the forward strand.
GTCAATTATGATGCAATTAAAAGAAATCAAAATACAAAGCACTAAATTGAATTTTAGTTAAATCCCAAATAAAAACTCTACGGGTGTCAAAAAGGTGGTTTCATTTAAATGAAATGGTGCGTTTTGACCAAAATGGTTTAATTTACAATGCTGATTTGACCAATAACCAAAAAAAAATGGCTAACTACTTGTCGTTTGACCACTATTCATCATCTTCAACTTTTTATACTCGAAAAACTTCCTAAGTGGCTACTTTTAATGCCTCTTCTCTCTACTAACAAGATAAACAAGACATCACTCTCATGGCCTGACACTATACTATGCCCTATTATGATTCTTGCTGGTAGGTCGCCTCTATAGCCGCTGCGACACCGTCCCAAAAAGCTGACCCAATCAGCCTTTGCCACCCAATTCTATAACTTGTGATGATGACTTTTGGTCAATGATTGAGATCCTTTCTATTTGAATCAAATGTCAATATTTATTCTTATTAAAGACTAGATGTCCCTTTTTCATCCTCTAGGGGTGAATTTCATGCAAAAATAGAGGAGAAATCAGAGTGAAAATTGAGCCAAAAAAACCATCATTTACGCACTTTTTTTTTTTAGGTGCCCAACCAGCCTTCTTTCTCCTCCTACAACAACCACTGCGAGCCACCCACAGTCACGCCAACTCTTCCCTTCATAACAGTCAGCTTCGCCCCTTTTTTTAGCAACACCCAACAACAAAGCTAGTCACCGTGAGCAGTGTTGGAAGCTCCTTCTTCCAGTAACGCCAGCCTCCTCTCCAAACCACTAACAGGAGCTCAAGCTTCCCGCAACAACTTCGTCAGCTCAACCTTAGCTCCTCCATAACCATCATGAGCATGCAGCAACCTTGAGCAACATTGGGTGCTCTTCCTCTCCTCCATTTCAATCGTGAACACCAACAGTAGCAAAGGTGGTCACCCTCCCAGACCAGCACTGTGAATCACTCCAGGATCCACCAGCACCTCCACAACCTCACGGCAGACCAGCAACATCAGCCAAATGGCCATACCTTGCGCTAGGTAATCTTCCTTCCTTAGTAATGCTTATGATGCATGAAGCATAGTTATCAAACCCAGCTCGGGGATTGACTCGGTTAAAGAGCCGAGTCTCTGGTTTTATAGACCAACCTGAAAAAAATTTAAAATTTTAATATTTTTTATGAAAAAATTATATAAAAAAATTCATATAAATATAGGCTATACATGTTATAAATAATAAATTTTAAAAAATATATTTTAAAATTTTTTTATTCCACAATAAAAAATACTATATTATTTTTTAAAAAATAAAATTAAAAAAAAAACATATAAAGCCCTAAAATTTTCCCTATCTCTACCAAAAGTGAAAATAAGCTGCGACCCCTTCTTCTTGCTCTTTCCCCTCCTTCAAGAGCACACCCCCACCTAATTGATTCGGAGACCTACAACACCAAGTAAAACAAATAAAAAGTTAAAAGCTAGTGAGGAATTGGTACGTATAAAAACCATAGCACCCACATAATTACCTTGTCATCACTAAATTTGGCCCAAGAATGAGCATTGGCTTTTTGGTAAGGATATTCAGGCAATAAAGGAGTTTGCTTCCATGTCTCTTCAATGTATTTCAAAATGACTAGTGATTCACAAATGGCCTTACTCAGCTCTCTGTTCTTCGGCCAGCTATTAGCAGCAGCCGAACACAGTAGCGTTCCTCACTTTCTCTTCCTCTCTACTGCTAACAACAGCTCATTGTAGAGAAGATGAAGAAATGAGAAGGGAAGTTGAAGGATAGAAATCACATTTGAAGAAAAAAAATCGAGTTTCGTCTGGATTCGCCCGGGTCATGGGTCAACCTGCCGGGTCAACCAGGTTTTGCCAGGTTGTTGCACCGGCCGGTTACTTATGAAACCCAGACTGATCTAACCACTGGATCGGCTAGATCCCGAGTCAACCTGACTAGCTGGTTTGGGTTTAATAACTATAGCATGAAGGACGTGGATTAATTCACATCTTGCTGCATCTATCTATTTGCAAGCAAATAAAGAAGGGTTGGACCTTTAGCCCAACTCACATTACTAGGCTGAGCCCAACCCATTTTCTATATATATATATATATAAAAAGAAATTGTTGGGTCTTTAGTCTAGCCAAACTAAATAGATTGGGCTTGGGCCTTAAGGCCAATTAGCCCAACCCCTAGACTAAGGATGGTTTGCTTAACAAACCATAGTGTCTTTCCCTTAATTTTTATTTTGTTTATATTTTAATGTTTGGCCAAACAAGCGCAATAAAAATCCAAAAAATATATGGAAAAAATTAAAGGAACATTTTGAAATTATTTATGGGTCTGTTGCTTGTTTTTTAAATAATTTTGTCTAATATTAAGTTGTAGATTTATATTGTAAGATAGGAACCTAGTATTAAAAATACTTGATTCTTCTTTGAAATTTCAAAAAATACAAAAATATATTTTGTTTTCGTGTATATAGCCAAATCCTAAAGATTTTTTTTCAAGCATATTTTCTAAAAATGACAAAATCACTTTTTTTATCATGTTTTAAAAATACAAAATGAATATCATAATCAGTTTATGATTATCTATTAGGGTTTGACTAAAATACCAAAAATCTCAACCCAATTAATTTGTTATTTAGAGTGTTAGGATTTAGGTATAGACTTTAATATTTGAGAGTATAAAATTACATTATAAAGTATACCCTCAAGTATTAAAGATAAAAAATAAAAAATAAATGTGATGCTAAAATTAGGATTTTTAAATGATTAAGATTTAATCTAATAAGGTAAAGACTTCTTCATGAATAGAGATCTACCTGGAACCTTAGATGAGACCAACAAATGGAAACATGTCTTATATTAACAATCAATCAATAATGCAGCTTAACGTAGGTAAGGGTGTATTAGAGGTAATGCGTCTTCTCCTTATATAACTAGACATAAATCACCAATTAAATTACAAATGAAAATTTTATCGGGTGATATGCTATATTCACCTATAGAAATCCCGATCGAATGATGTCAGCTAAATATTTTTGTTTGGCATGTTTTTTTTTCTATAAATCCGTTGGTGATTATATTACAGACAAAATGACCAACCACTACCGGAATTCTTATATTTAGAAACAGAATTTTTCATTGGTATTTGTATTATCATTCTGTTGGCAATAAATTTATTGACAGAATCACAGACAGTAATGCTTCGTTGGTAAATCTTTCATTGGTAATTTTTTGTTTTTTGGTAATAAAAAAATATTATTATAGATGGATTTACTGACGGGAAAAACACGCTAAAAGAACTTACCCGTTTCATTTCGTCGGTATTTCCCTTTAGAAGCTTTTCATGTAACCAACAAAAATATTGTATGCTATACAATCGGTGATTATTTAAAAAAAATTTTAAAAAATCTATTTTAAAAAAATAGAAAATAATTAAATTAATATAAATCAAAACTCCATAACATTTAAAATTGAGTTGCTTGGAAAAAAGAAGAAGAAAATCAACCCAAACAAATTTGAAACAAATAAATAACATAAAAAATAAATAAATCAACTAAAAATAATTTAAAAATTGCTAAAAATTTAAAAATCACGAATGGTTATGATTGCTAAAAATTTAAAAATCTTATAAATAAATCAACTAAAAATTGATCTCATATGAAAACAAATCCTACAACAACATTCATACAATTATTAAGAACAAAAAAAATAATGAAATAACAAATATAATGAAAAAAACACATAAAAAAAAGAAAAATCTTACCTTAATGTAGTTGCAGGTGAAGCTGAGAAGAGAAAAAAAATTCATAAAGTATGTTAATTAAAAAAAAAACTAAGAAGAGAAAAGAAGAAATTAAAGAGGAGAAGACATACCTGACATGGAGAAGAAGAGAAGGAGTTGAGGAGAGAAGAGAAAGAAAGAAAGAAAGGGATGTTGATGTTTTTTACATTAGGGGAAGAAAAAGAAGAAGAAGAAGAAGAAGAAGAAAAGGAGGCTCGTCTGTTGTGAAATGAGGGATTCTAGTCTTTTTATTGAGATATTTTACCAATGAATAATAAAATATTAATATTTTTAACCATTCCATCGGTGATTCTATCTGTAATATTTAATTTAAATTTTCAATTTAATAAAATAATTTCAGAAACCGTCAAATATCACTGACAACATTTCAATCAGTCAATGATTCCATCTGTAATATTTAATTTAAATATTCAATTTAATCAAAAAATTTCAGAAACCCGTCAAATAACACCAATGACTTTTCAATCCGTTGGTGATTTCATCTGTAAAGAACAGTAATTAACAATTTAATTCTTTTTTTTCCACTATAATTCCTTTGGTATATACTAAGGGGATATTTATGTTGGTAAAATTCATTGCAATTTACTGTTAGAAATATTTCGTTAGTATTTTTGTTTGTATTTATCAATTTTCTAGTTATATAAAAAAAAAGAAATCATTGAAAATAAATTTTCCAACAAACAGTAACCATTTGTGATTCGTGTTGACGGATTCAAAGTCTAACTACTGAAAGAATATTCCGTCTATAAATTACAAAATTCTGGTAGTGACTATCCTAAGCTCTCGCTCTTTTGGTTATACTTTTTTCCCTCTTGTGTAAGCATCGGAGTATCTTAATTTTGATTGGGAAGTTGTGCTTCTAGGAGAGTGCATAAAATCTATAACCAAAACATTAGGATCTCCATGAATCCTTGTAAAACTCTTACCGAGTCATTCAGAATGATGATAAAGTTTCCACTCTTGATATTTTAACACCGCTTTAGACCTTAGATAGCTTATATCCTCCTTTGACCTGTGTCGCTAGAGTGATTGCTACTGACTTCGTCTATCAATTAGTCCAACCTTGCTCTAATATCATATTACGTAGTTGATATAGAGATAATGAGAGGTTTGTTAACTCTAAAAAACCCGTAAAATATAAAGAACACATTCATAGTTGAAGGGAAAATCCAAAAACTCTAAAACGTTTATTAATTAATTCAACTTATGTCCATTGTCAAAAAGGCCACAACTTTCAAATAAAAATTTAAGAAAACTTTAATAGTGAAAAATGAAAAATAAAATAAAACTAAAAATAGAAACCTAAATCATTATTTTTTTAATAAAACTTATCTAATTAAAAAAATAATCAATTCTATAAATTTTTTAATAAATAATTAAATATTACAAAGAAAATAGTTGAAGAAGAAATAGTGGGATTCCCATGTCATATATATATATATAACATTGATTGACAAAGGTGGGAGTCGAAAACTACTCCCATCTTGTAAATACCATTCAGCAACAAATTCATTAAGCTTCAAGACTTCGACATAGTTTTGTGCTTTACTATAGAAAGCTTGTGTCTATTTATTTTTTTATGAGAACTACGTTAGACTATGTTTGTGGGGAACATGTAGTACTGTTGACTACTCATTGTGCTCGCAATCAAAATTTTAATATCATCCCGTTTTCTTTTTCTTTTTTATTTTATTGAGATGTAATTCTATTGAAATTCAGTTGCCTTCAAATGTTGATGGATTTCTCCTAAAACCTAACCTAGATCAAATATGGGGAATTTAAACGACGACATTTTTTTATTCTTAAATGACCTGTTAATGTATAACGAAAGGTTGATGGATCTGAAAACCGTGTCTGATTATTGGTATTGACATGCAAGAGTCCAAACGTGCAAAGTGTTCATGGAAGCCCATTATTCGGTACCGAAGTACAGATTTACGACTCATTTTTTTTTGCTGAAAAAGTATTAGGACTGCTCTTGTGCATTTCCTAATCTCTCCTGCCTGCCTTCTCGTCTACATTATATAAATAGTATTCACATCAAATTCAAGTCATCAAATTCAAAATCGCGCTTCTCTCTTCCATCCATATTTTTTTTAGTCTACCCATTGCATAGCAATAACAACAGCACAAGACAATGAAAGCAGGGCTGCTAGTCTCTCTGATAGTAAACTTTCTGGTGGTTGCTTCTGCCGGCAGCTTCTACAATGATTTTTATTTCAACTGGGGACATGACCACGGTAAGGTATACGACAATGGCAATAGTCTGAGCCTCATCCTTGACAAAAATTCTGGATCAGGGTTTCAATCCAAGAAAGAGTATTTATTTGGTAAGATTGATATCCAGCTCAAGCTTGTCCATGGCAATTCGGCCGGCACTGTCACAACATTTTATGTGAGTTTCTTTCATGTATATATTATATGTTTGCTTCAAAGCAATCAATCATCTTTTAAAGACTAACAAACTAACTAGTATATTATTTGTGGCAGCTATCCTCTCTAGGGCCATACCACGATGAGATAGACTTCGAATTCTTGGGAAATACAAGTGGTCAGCCATACACTCTTCACACTAATGTGTTCAGCCAAGGCAAAGGTAACAGAGAGCAGCAATTCTATCTTTGGTTTGACCCCACTGCTGATTTCCACACGTATTCTATCCTTTGGAATCCACAACGCATAATGTAAGTACAAACAATTCCTCAGACCTTCATTAAATCGGTATTATTTCTTACAGGATCCTTTTCCTTGTTTTCTGTGTTTTCGCATTTTAGTTTTTCAGTTGATGGCATTGCAATTAGAGAATTCAAGAACTTAGAATCCATTGGCGTTCCATTCCCTAAGAACCAACCAATGAGGATTTACTCCAGTCTTTGGGAAGCTGATGACTGGGCAACATGTGGTGGAAGAGTTAAGACAGATTGGACAAAAGCACCCTTCGTTGCTTCGTTTAGGAACTTCAACGTCAATGCCTGTGCTTGGTCTTACGGAGCATCTTCTTGTAAATCAAAATCTGGCTTTGCTGACTCCATCAGCAACTCATGGATCTGGGAAGAGCTCGATGTCGGACGCAAAGGCCAGATGAAATGGGTGCGGGACAATTACATGACCTATGACTATTGCAAAGATTCCAAGCGATTCCCACACGGCCTCCCTCGTGAGTGCTATGTCACCAACTTTCCCTGAACCAACCTCGAGAAAAAGAACTGATTGATGATGAAAAATGAAATACATATCCTAATTTTCACTTATATTGTTCAATTATTATTTTCATCGGTTTTGACAATTCTGTTTTCCATGTTTATTTGAGTATTTCCTTGTTCCTAGTGATCAAAAAATATGATCACATAATTTTTTTTATATATATAAATAATATTATTACAGTTTGATTTGTTGTTTATGAGTTTATATATTTATGCTACTAGATTTAATAGTTTTACCGACGGAAATTTATATTGGTATTCACACTCACAGTCTATCGTTATGTATATTATCAATGGGCTTACGGATAGAAACAGTCCGTCGGAAAAACTCATGTCTATAATTTATAGTATGTCGGTGAGTCAATCGGTAATAAATACACCGATGGATTTACTAACATAAAAGTGCGCCAAAAAAATTTACCCACTTCATTTTGTTTGCATCTCCATCGATAACAGATGCATTTAGAGTTATTCTATTTTATCTCTCTCTGAAATATACCGACGGAGTTATTCTGTCGGTAACCCTGTCAATAATATTTAAAAATATTGTTTTTAAAAAAATATTGAACAGAGTAGAAAAATAATTAAAATAATTTTAAAATCAAATATTTATTACAAATCTAAATATTGTACATTCAAATACAATAAATCTAAAATAAATGCGATTTTAGAGGTGGAGGAGGAGGCTGGTCATCGTCGTGATTGTGGTGCTAATTAGAGGGTGCACATGTATCATTCATCTGTAATCTCATCTCCATTACTAATCGGCGGAGTTCTTCATAATCATTAGTTAATTGTTCAAATTTTTCATTAAGATGGGCCATATATGCCTCTACTCGTTGGTCTAACATCACCGCGAACTCCGGGGTTTGAGTGTTCGAAGTTGATTGCGAGCATCCAATTATCGAAGCACTACGGGTCATCCATAAGTTCTTGACCGTAGTGTTAAAGAGTACATACATTAAAAAAAAGTTTTTTCCACCAGATGATTCTATTTCCAACCACAAAACTGGATCAAGATTTTGATGGGTCAAAAGATTATCATCTTATCTCTCCTTCAACCAGCTATTATATGTATCTATGAAAGAAAGAATGAATTCATAAAATTCAAAGAAATAATAAATTAAGAAAAAAAATGGTTGAAAACCAATATACCACAAAGTGTTGAGGTAGGCTATCCACGAATTGTTGTTTCCTTTTTTAGCGCTCATCACTCCACCTATACGTTTCAACAAAAACCTTTATAAGGTTTGGCTTACTTCAAAGAACCATAGCCTACAAGACAAAAATATTGTTAGTTAAATATATTTATCAAAAACACCTAATAAAAAATGGATGTAATAAAAAAATCCCACCATCCGTTTTGCATGCGAAATGAATAGAATGGAACCGCCACTGTGCGTGGTAACGGAACTATGAGCACATTGATTTTGACTTTCTGCATCAGACTATGACCATCATGTGAAATGCGTGGATGTCACATGCTGAATGTATTTCGCCCATACAGTTTCTGAGATGTACATCGGCCTAAAATCCTTCCAAAGAGCCATGTCATTCTAGCATGAAAACTTTCTTTCTTTCACATATTTTTTGGCTTTCTTTTGCACCTTGTACCAAAAATCACGCAACCTTATAGTACAAATTAATTATCTATTAGTAAATAAAAAATAAAATTTTAATATTTGGAATAAAAAAATTATCTTGAATCCGATCTTACTTACTTATAGCGTGATTCTCCTAAACTCTCGTCACACTATTATTATCAGCTCTCTCCCTTGGAGTAAAAAATTATAAAAGAAAAATTTATTAATTTCAATAAACTAACTAAATTAACATTAAAAAATTAAGTTAATTCTAACCTTGAACCTTAAAAACCATACATTTACCTATAGTTTCTATTTAAGATATTTGGAAACCTAACTTCATTGAAAAAATAGAATTTCCATCAACAATTTAAAGGTCGATGTTATTGTTCGCTCAACCTCAATATTTGTAATCCTGGAATTGCAGTCGTTAAATGAAATTATTTTTTCAAAAATTATTAAACATGTCATTGTGAAAACAAAACAAATTATATTGAAAGGTCATCCTTTCACTAGGCTTTGTACTTGTTGGTAAATGGATCCCTTTGTGAAAGGAACCCCCCTCGACTTTGCGGCATCGCCCCTGAAAAGCCTCAAGTGCTTGTTTTTAGTTGGCTCTTAATGACTCGTAGTTGTCAACATCACTGTTTAAAGAACTAGCAACGATTATATTCTCGCGACATGCAATAGACTTTCCCCTAGGCATCTACACAAATTAACTAATAAAAAAATTAAATGATTCCTATTTGAAAAAAAAAATCGGCAACACCTCCCCTATTCATGAGACTATCCAAAAATTTTAAACTTGCAAATACACAACATATATGTCACAAACTAGTTAATTTTATTCAATTTCTTCTAACACGTTAGAATAATTCAATTTCGTAGAAAATTTTCATTTTCTACATGATAATATTTTTAATCCTAAATTTACAAAAAAAATATTCTCAATATACAAAAATTCAAAATAATAATTAAAATTAATCCTACACATTTAATTGAAATTGAACAATAAATTTGAAAACAAAAACTCAAATTCAACAAAATAATGCAAAAATTATTTCAATAACAACTAAAATTCAACACATTTATTAATTCATAAAATTATTAAGAGCACAAAATTAAAAAAAAATAATGATAGAAAAAAATGCAAAACAAAAACAAAAATAAAGGAAGAAAAAGGAATGAAAATTTCTTACCTTAACGATGTGCTTAATTTTGACTGATAATTAAAAAAAGAAAAGAAAAGAAAAGAGATTGTTAATAAACTTAAAAAAAAAAAAGACAACATATCTAAGGATAAGAATAGAAGAGAATGCTTGATTTTAACATAGAAGGAGAGTGAGAAATAACTTTATAAGGGAAAATAGAGAAGAAAAAAAAAATAAAGCCTCATATGTTTTGATTCTGGTTTTTTAATTTGAAATTACCAATGAAATTACCGAAGGAATATTAAATATTATTATTTTTAATATTTTCTTCAGTGATTCTGTTTGTAAAGTCAAATTGAAATTTAATGGTTTTGGTATTTGGGCGCTTTTTACCAACAAAACTGTAGATGAAAAATTAAATATCAATATTTTTAATATTTCCATTGGTAATTCTGTCTATAAAGTCAATTGAGAATTTTTAACTTGCATGAAAATTTTCAGAAAGCCCTTCAAATATTACTAACGACTTTTCATTCCGTTGGTGATGTTGTTGGGAAAAAAGTTAATAGTCAAAAGAACATTAATTATCAGTGCATTGAAAAGTGAATAGTTTCATAGTCTCTGGAATATACCGATGAACATATCATGTCCATATATCCGTATGTAATGAACACCATGAATAGTGCCAAGAAGAAGGGGGAAAGTTCACATAATCACTAGAATATAACGATGGATACCTTCCGCCGGTATAACCATATGTAATGTATATAGTTTATCGGTATTCCAATAGGTGTAAAGTTATGGCTAATGCCAAATTGTATCTATATTCCATATCTATCAATCTTGCAAATATTTAAATTCAGAGTTGCACACACAACACAATAACCTTAATTCACATCACATAATAATAAAATAAATATTTCCTTATCATTCAATAATAAATTAACATCATTGTCATTACATTTAAGTGAATTTTGTCCAGAAATATTATATTACAGTTTATGACATTACACATTCATGTTGTGTATGTTAATTAGAATTGTCTTCCCATTCATCAATTGAATTGTCCTCGTCTCCATCACAATCTTGTACGTTGATTTCATCATTATCATCTTCATTGACTTGTGTATGTCTGTTGGAGCTCAAAACATCATTGAACTCCTCAATATCAACATTAACAAAGCAAAAATTTGAGTTTTCTTTAAATTCATTAGACAGAGCAACTCGAAATAGATCAACTAACTCATCAGGTTGAAAGACATCATCTCCCATAAATAATTAATTGTTGTCATCATGAACAACCTCAACACGACCATAGGGTTTGGTTTTCACTACGAATAACCATTCAACTCTTGAATAATCCTTTCTAAAGGAATGAGTGTATGTGTAATAAACTTGTTGGTATTGCTTGGAGAAAACAATGATATTGTTGACATTGTAGAGTCTAGCCTTTGAATTAATTTTGACCAAACCATGATGGAGATTTACTCTGATTCCTTTGTCAATGGTATCATACGAATAGTATTTGAGTAAAAATTCTCTATTATGCTCACTCTGATATTACAATTCAATAACCCTTTCCAACTTTTCATAGTAGTCAACTTCAAACTTATTAGAAATCGATCCCTTTATATAAGCCCCAGTGTTATATGTCTTTCTACCGTGCCCATATTCTTTAGTATAAACACATGTCCATTGACGAAATACTCGTTGTAACACTTCACCTTTCTTTCAAGACTTAGACTTAGTAAAAATAAAGTAACACTAGGATTCCCTCCCAATTGATAAACCTGGTAAATGAAATACAACCATGAACTGTTAATAAAAAATGTGTAATGAAATTAAGTATTTCAAGAGATAGAAATAAATAAAAAGTACTTACATGTGTTCTGAACCATGTGGGAAATTGTACATCTTGTAATTAAAAAATTTGAGATTCAATTAGTTGTAAATCTTGGGATAGAGAGATAAATTGTTTGATAATAATTACATGTTAAATAGCATAGTTACTGAATAAAAGGTCTCAAATCATTACAGTTAAATAACACATAATTATGTGATTGTCAAAATTCTATTTTAGACAAATATCTTCTCCTCACAACATTTTTTGGTATGGGTCATCTAGATGGCAAAATATTTACAAGTTTTCACTCGAAGGCACTTCTCTATCATCGTTATGTCTTGGAACACGGTTGATTTTTGTTTTCAATTGAGGTTTAAAATAGTACTAAATAAATGTTGAGATTTATTTAACAATATAAGTCTCGCATATTGAAGCCTTAACATGCGCCTTATTTTTTACTTTTCTCTTAAGGTTGAATAAGTACTTGCATGGAATTAAATAAATGTTTTGAATTATACAAAGAAAGACAAAAAAAATTAATTACAATGGATATGTAATCCCTAACCTCTCGAATGGATATACCCATCTATATTGGATTGAGCGTCCAACTTTTGCCTCAAATGGTAAATGTATGGGTAGATACTCAATCGAGTAGAAAAATAATGAAGGGAATATCATCTCAAGTTCGTATATTGTCTGAACGATATTCGTTTTAAACTTCTCCATGTGTTATGTTTACAACTTATTGGAGCATATATCTATAAAAAAGTGACTAATCTTTATGAGTGCATTCTATATCCCCTATAGAAATAAATCTCGATAAGCTAATGGAATGAGTGTTTACATAACATATGGTAGTCATGGTTCTTCATTCCATACAATCTACAATCCTCTAAATTCACCAACCTTGATATGTTCAACGTATATCCATCAATAAAACACAGACTTTAAAGTCATTGGTAGACAAGTAACTGTGTATTTTTATCTAAGACGAAACTGACTTTGGGCTTTGTGACCCATGACCCAACAGAAACCAACTTCATATTTTTACGGTACCAAAACAAAACTATATCCATTATAGCCTTAATGGTGTGCTTTGTCTTCCACTTCACATCCATAATCGTGTTAAAAATGTTCTCAAGCACATTTTTTTCTATGTGTATGCCATCATAGTTATGGCGGAGGAGATTTGTCTTTCAATAAGAAAGCTCCTAGAAAATACTTTATTTTACCTAATTATGGATCAAACCAAAATTAGAAAACTTCAGCTTAATGGATTGAAAACCAAACATAATGTCACCACACTTTGACACCACGTCATACAATTCTTCACTCGAAAGAAGTAGCGGTACAATGTGCCTTTTAACTCCCCTAACAAAAAAGTTTATTTGTTATTTCTGAACTTGTGAATCGTTGACAAGAACCACTAGTGGCAGCCAAAAAGATGTTATATCGTTGTTTGTTAACTTGAATGCGTTGTTATTTTCCATTCAGCATGGACATCCTAATTTTCCAACTAGAAACCATTTCACAAGCTAGAAAATCATTGATGATCCACATCAAAGCTGCCTTCATCAGAAAATTCTATTTTTTCAATATATCATAAGTCAAAGCCCTAAATGACCACAACTGCTTCTCACCCATTTGATAATTCTATTATATCTAGCCTCACTCAACCCATGATGATGAGCACATATGCAACGACCAATAATTTATTGTGATTTGTATAACCATCCCATAATGGTTTGTCAAAATCTTTCAAAAGATCAAAAAACCTGGTTGCGTCTGCAATAGGTTTTTCATCTATGATTGGACATTGACCGACATGACCTTAATTCATTCTCATCGCATTCATAACCAAATTCCTATAAGGATTACTATTGTCATCTACAACTCCATGCACATTGCTAGAACTAAAAGTTGACCCAATCATCCTTTCTACCATGGTATCTTAAGGAATATATATTTCTTTGTGTGTATACCAACACAAGTATTTCTCTATGAACCTTTTTTTTGTAGAAAATGCATTATTACAACATCTGGATTGAGAAACTTTTTATTTTTACACTTCTTGCATAGACATCTAATACCCTTTCCACTAATATTTTTCAGATTAGATAGTGCGTAATTAATAAAACCCTGAACCACATTACAATAATCCATCATTTGCAACCCTTAGGGTGAATCTCTATATATCCATGAACGATCATCCATTACTTATATCAAATCTACATAAAATAATGATGACAACATTTATTAACTAACTACATTAACTAAATAAATTTGTAAAAATAATTATTTAGCTTAAACTTATTCAATCTATTTTAATAGTGCTTTTAATTCATTATCAATTATCTACATAAATTAAAATTTATACACATTTACCAAAAATTTCAACTCGGCAATAAAATTAACAAAAATAAAATAGACTCGTTAAATAAGCTATTATTTATTTCATCAAAAAACACCTAAGTCAAAAATTTGACATAAGTTTCATCGATTAATAAACAAATACAATTTACAAAATCTAAAACAAACCATGACATGTACAAATCTTAAATCCATACAACAAATTTGTATGAGAAAAAACTATAAAACAAGTAAACACCCAAACAAAATACATATACTACAAAAATATGCAAAAACAATTAACATTTTAAAATTAAGTTCAAATAATAAAAGATAGATTTACTTGTTTAGAAACTGCTTGGGAACGCGTGCAAACCGCGTTTCCAAAAAATTATAATATTTTTTTGCTAAAATTTAATATAATTTGTATGTTTTAGATTATTTTGATATATTAATATCAAAAATAATTTTTAAAAAATAAAAAAAATTATTGACCTTCGCTATTGTAATGAGTTTAATATGGACTTCGCTCATGTTGTTTTTTTGACTCTCAAGAAAATAGCCCTCCTTCAAGTGGCTGGTTAATTCTCTTTCTAAAATAAATGGCCTCCGCTTATGAACCGACTTTATTCCTTTTAAATCATTAGCCCTTACTCGTACGATCAACATTTAACCTTTTTAAATCAACGGCCCCCGTTCATACGGCCAGCTCAATTCTTTTCTTCCTTTTTTGTTACTTTGTTTCCTTTTTCTCTCATTTATTTTAAAAAACTAATTAGCCCTTATTCATATGAAGTACTTAATTATTTTCACAAGTTACTAGCCTTTACTTGTGCGGTTGGCATAAATATTTTCTCAAATTAATAATCCTGTTTATATGGCCGGCTTATTTCTTTCCAAATATGCTTTTCTACATTTGTTTTTAAGACGCATTTCACATATATACATAAATACATAAATATAGCACTGAAATTACGATAATAAAAAAGTGAGGTGATAGAACCACCTAGTGTTCCAGTATATGTGCCCCATTACTGCTAATCCAATCTCGGATACCTTTTCTAGTTTTCAAGAAATTATTTCTAATTAGTATTAAATTCACTTTATCATATTTTTCAACGCATGATCTGTAAACCCCTATAAATTTAACAATAAATAACAAATGAAATAAAATAAAAACATATGAGAAAATCCCGATTGAAAAATAATAATACTATTATTAAATGGTAATAAATTCATAAATGAACTAAAAAAGAAGAGGAAGTAAAATTAGTGTTTAGAATAAAAAGACGGTCCAAAGGTTTTAGTGAAATAAATTATTTGATCCATATAAAGATAACATAAGAAAATTTAGATTTTTAACATAAAATTATTTATTGATCAGTTTTATATTATTGAGCCTAACTCTCATATTAATATTAGGATAAGTTGAGTTTAGAGCCGAATACAAAAATAATTACTTGTATACATATTAATAGCATTTTTATAAATAAAAGATTTAAAAGCTTGAGTTTAGAGCTTGATAGATGAGATAATAAGTGTCTAAACACAAATTATGAAGAGATCAAGTGAGAAAATGAGGAGCTAGAGAGAGAGGTCATATATATATATAAAAGCTTGAGTCATGATAAATGAGTTCTTGGTATGGAAATCTTACTTTGTGAATTAGGGTTCATTGTTGAAAATTGCGGAAAATTGAGTGTAGTTGAGATCAATCGATAAAATTGTTAGGAGATTTATGTGGAATAGGATTAGGATGTATGTCTGGGAATATCCCTCGAAAAGGTAAATTTTATATCGTTTGCAAAAGGGAAAAATGTTATTTTTTCATTTTTTTTATTTCTACTTTCCTATTTTATTTAAAAAACATTAAATTGTAGATTAGTGTTACAGCCTTAAAAACATAGATTAGTGTCAGATCCTGTTGAGTTAAAGAAAATAGGAAAGTAAAAATAAAAAACCTGGTTAAAAACAATCTATACAGTTGCTCTGGATAGGATCTTAAGATTTTTACGTTTTGGATTTTGGGCCAGACAGTTCTATATAGCCTTTATATCTTTGGTGCATGAAAATTTATTAATTAATTAAAATATTATTTTATCAATAAATAAATAATTTATAAATTTATAAATTATATAATAAAAATTGAACGTATCAAAGTATTGTTTATTGTTTTTCCAAAACACTAAAGTTAATACATGCATGAATGTGATTATAAGAATATTATCTAATTATTTAATTATGTATTATTATTATTTTGTATATTTATTTAACCAAAACCAGTAATTAGTCATATTAAATAGAAGTTATGTATCTATTTATTTTTAGACCAAACTAAAATTATGCTCGTTGTAATATATGCATCATGAATATTAAATCAAACAAAAAATATAACATCTATAAAAAATATAACATCCCTAACTTTTAAACATATAAATTTTCATAATATTACTTTTTAGGGATATATATATATATATATATATATATATATATATATATATATATATATATATATATATATATATATATAGAAACAAGATAATGTTTTTATCACTCTACTAAAATTTTAGCAGAATTTTTTACTATATTTGGACTATATCAAATTATTGGCATCTTTATACATATATCAAGTCATCCTCATATATATTGCGAATTTAATATCACAATCATGATCCAACCATCCTGAACCTTATTTTATATCACCACAACTCAAGAATGACATACATTTATTTTCCATTCAATTTAAACAATATAAGCAAAAAATAATTGCCTCAAATTTTACATGGTATGCTTATTTAAACAATGCAAAGAAACATTAGAAAACATCTTTAAAGTTTTATATGAAATAATATAAATTTCAACAACAATTTACAAATTAAGAAAATAATACAAAATAATAGCAATCATGATATTATAATTCTAATTACTAGTCCAAAATAAAATACTAAAAGTTATATTACATATCAATTTAACATTTACATATTACAACATTTATATCTATATCAAAAGGTAACACTATAAAAATCTACTAGCATGCTATGTTATGAGAGAAACTTAACAATTAAATCATTTCATCATATTATATTATATTATACTATAATAATTTTATAAATAAAACACACACACACATATAATGTTCAACTCATTATATATTGTCACTAAAAGCATGTACTTAATCCTTAAAACAAA
The DNA here is from genome assembly GCF_951802175.1 of Populus nigra. NCBI lineage: Eukaryota > Viridiplantae > Streptophyta > Magnoliopsida > Malpighiales > Salicaceae > Populus > Populus nigra. The sequence goes on from NC_084854.1 coordinate 10,077,284, forward strand.
TTCAATATCCTAGTGACCACACTTATTAATGTCACTAGCTCTTTTTGATCAGCTAGTCTAAATAATTTTCTCGGTAATTTGAATATAGATATCATTAGCTCTTTCCTGATAGCTAATATAATTAATTTATTCCTATCATTTTAACATATATGTCACTAGCACTTTTCAGATACCTAGTCTAATTAATTTATCTCGCTCATCTAAACATGTATATATCACTAGCTTCTTTTAGATAATTGGTATAATTAGTTTATCCCGCTCATTTAGACTCATATACCACTAGTTTTTTTTAGGTAACTAGTCGAATTAATTTATTCTAACACAAATATTACTACCTCTTTTGGATAGCTTATCTAATTAATTTATCCATTTTTAAAAGTACATACCACATATAATGAATAAATAACATGCATTTAAGGAAAATTGAAATTATAAACTTTTAGAGATTTTATATATTTAGAGGAGATGGAGGACACCTACATGGTGCCTATGCTCGTGCTATAAGTCCATCCTAGAGCCTCTGTTGCACCAACAACACTACAACATTATCCAGTTTTACCGACGGACCAATTTCGTCGGTGACAGTAATGAAATCCGTCGGTGAAAATAATACCGACGGACTCACCGACGTACCACGTCCGTCGGTAAAACGGTCGTCGGTAAATCCCATTTCCGTCGCTAATGCTGTCGCAAATAAAAAAAACCACCTACCGACGGAAACACCGACGGTTTACAGACGGATACGCCCGCGCCAAAAAAAAAGTTTCCCGCAGGAACATTACCGACGGAATAAATTCGTCGGTAATTTCAAGGGTAATTACCGACGGCATTACCGACAGCAAATCTGTCGGTAATTATGGCATGGCTGGTAATTTTGTTGCAACTCTCTGTGTAATACCGACGGATTATATCCGTCGGTGATGTCGTCGGTAATGATGGCATGGATGGTAATTGTTCGGCAACTCTCTATTAAATACCGACGGATAGTATCCGTCTGTAGTTATTTAAAATATATAAAAAAAATAATTTATTAATTGTAAAAAACCTTAATAAACAAATAGAAATGCATTAAACATTAATAATGTAAAAGTAATGTTAAATAATATTCATTACAAATTTAATGTGTTTAAAAAGCAAAATTAAACTAGAATAGCGGCGGAGCTGGAGGAGGAGGCGGAGGAGGAGGAGGAGGCTGGTTGTTCCCGGGACCATACGGCCAAAAAGAAGCTGCACAAGTATCGTCACCCATCTTTGATCTCATCTCCATGACTATTTGACGGAGCTCATCATAATTCGTCGAGAGTTGTTGATATTGTTGTTTCAACGCAATGAACTCCTCAGACTGGGTGTTCGATACTGATGGAGAGCTTCCAACAGTTGAGACACTACGAGTCGACCGCAAGTTGTCAGCCGTAGTGTTGGAGAGCCCGTAGACCCTATTTTTATCGGGTCCATCAGACGATCCCGCCTCCATCCACAAATCTGGATCGAAATCTGGATGGGTCGACGGATTGTCCCCATATCTCTCCCTCAACCGGCTATTATAGGTCTCCTGAAAATTCCATCGGTAAAAAAATCATCAAATGCAATTCAAGATGCAATTCAAGAAAATAATAACTTACAAAATAAAATGAATGAACAAACATACCACGAAGTGCTGAGCACGGTTGTCCACGAACTGCTGCACCCCCTTTTGGCGGTCATCCTTCCATTGTGCCTGGTACTTGCGGGTGAATTGACCCCGCTGTGAAGGCACACCGCTTCTGCGCTGTGAAACCGCGCTAGAAGAGGCAGCATCACAAGTTGGCGTAGATTCCTCGCTGTGATCAGCACCTAAGGATACGTCATCCTCGCTGCTAGAAGAACTAGCTGCAACCGTCTTCTGATGACGTGCTGTAGATTTCATTCTACGCATCTACACAAATGTATACGAATAATTACATAATTAACTTCGATTATTTAAAAAAAAAAATCGACAGAGTCTCCCCTGTACTGGGGGGTCCCAAGTTGTCGACAAAATCATATTACACTTCCAATTTTATTTCACATCCGGATCCAATCATCCTGGATCTCAACCCAACTCATCATCATCAACACAACATTTTATTCAATAACATCATATAGAATTACAACTATGAACATTCATTGTTAAATTGGTACTAATATTAGATTTAAGTCATACAAATATCCTAAATTAAGATAAACTAATTAAATGCAATTCTATATATATAAATTAACATTTTTAAAATAAATCAACAATAACAATTATATTTATAAATTAACATTTTTAACATAAATTCAACAATAACAATTATAGCAATACAAACAATAATATCCTAAATTAAGATAAACTAATTAAATGCAATTCTATATATATAAATTAACATTTTTAAAATAAATCAACAATAACAATTATATTTATAAATTAACATTTTTAACATAAATTCAACAATAACAATTATAGCAATACAAACAATAATATCCTAAATTAAGATAAACTAATTAAATGCAATTCTATATATATAAATTAACATTTTTAAAATAAATCAACAATAACAATTATATATATAAATTAACATTTTTAACATAAAATTCAACAATAACAATTATAGCAATACAAACAATAATATCAAAACTAAAAAACTAAAATTAATAAATAAAATTAAAAAACTAAAAAACTAAAAAACACTACACAACACACAACATAAACACAAAACAAACAATACACAAAACTAAAAAACATTATATCAATTCAAAATAAATTTGGGAATAAAAAATGCTTACCTTAATAATGTGTTGAATTTAAGATTTTATCTACAAACAATATACAAAACAAAGAACACCAAAAAAAATAATCATAATTAAAATAAAAAAAATAAAAAGATAAAGAAAAAAAAATACATACCTTTTAAAACTACCACCAAAACAATAAAATCCTTCTAAAAGCTAAATATAAATGAGAGAAGAAGAGCAAGGGAGAAGAGAAAGGGAGAAGAGGAGAAGAGGAGAAGAGAAAGGGAGAAGAGGAGAAGAGGAGAAAATGAACAAAGTGGGGGGATGGGCGGTATATAAAGCAATATTTCCGACGGAATTTCCGACGGAAATTAATTGCTGTCGGTGCAATTAATTTCCGTCGGAAATTCCGTCGGAAATTAATTGAAATTCGCACCAAAAAGTTTGGAAATCCCGCCAAACTTTTTGATCCGTCGGCAAATCCGTCGGAAATTCTGTCGGTACGGGTGCAGACGGACACGTGTCACACATGCGTGATCCGTCGGTAATGCCGTCGGTACGGGACGTCAGAAAGTCCGTCGGTAATCGTGCAGACGGACACGTGTCAGACATGGGACAACCCGTCGGTGATTCCGTCGGTATTGGACGTCGGAAATGCCGTCGGAAATCCGTCGGTGAATGTGGCAAAATCCTGTAATTTGTTTTGCAACTCTCTGTGAAATACCGACGGTTTATATTCCGTCGGTAAATCCGTCGGTGAATGTGGCAAAATCCTGTAATTTGTTTTGCAACTCTTTGTGAAATACCGACGGTTTATATTCCGTCGGTGAAAAGGTAAATTTTTCTTATTTTTTTAATGTAACCCTCTCAAAAAATCTTGAATTGCAATCTTACAACACACACAACACAATAACAAAGGCTGACCCTTAAAGAAGAATAAATATTTCATGTTTCAAATTATTACATTATAAAAATAAGGCTTTATAACATGTTTAGTTAGTCGGAATTTTCATCTTCGTCCTCTATTGAATTGTTATCATCAGCTTCATCGCACTCTTCAATTTTGTTATAATCTTCTTCAACAACATTCTTTTTTCCACTAGTAGAGCTTAGAACAACATTCAACTCCTCTGCGTCAACATCAACAAGACTATCGTTGAAAACACGAAAATTCGAATTTTCTTCTAAGTCAATCGACGGAGCAACTCGGTATGGTTCAACCAAATCACTAGCTTGAAAGACTTCATCTATCACACTTGTGTCTTCGTTCTCATCCTGAACAACCTCGACACGACCCTTGGGTTTTGTTTTTAAAACGGATAACCAATCAACTCTTGATCGGTCCTTTCTAAAGGAAGGGGTGTATGTGTAATAAACTTGTTGGCATTGCTTTGCGAAAACAAAGACGTCGTTTACGTTGCGGTGTCTAGCTTTTGAATTGATTTCAACGAGACCATAGTGAGGATCTACTCTGATTCCTCTGTCAGTTGTGTCATACCAATAGCATTTGAATAAAAACACTCTATTTTGCTCGCTATGATATTGCAATTCGATGACCTCTTCCAATCTACCGTAGTAGTCAACTTCAAACTCACTAGAAGTCGATCCCTTAATACAAACACCGTTGTTGTATGTCTTTCTTCCATGCCCGTATTCTTCAGTATGAAAGACATATCCATTGACAAAATATCCATTATAGCACTTGACTTTTCTTTCAGGGCCCAAACATAGTAAAGACAGTGAAATAGCAGCACTACCTCCCATTTGATAAACCTAGCTTGTAAATTAAATACAACAATAATCAATAAACGGATATTATGTAACATTGACTACAATTAATTACATTGCAAGAGATAATGAGTTTGTGATAGGACTTACATGTGTTCTAAACCATGTGGCAAATTGTTCATCTTGTAATTGAAAGATCTGGGATTCGGTCAGCTGTGAGTTATTGGACAGTAAGTATCATCGATGTTGCCTGCAAGGTTGTTCCAAAGTATATGAGTGTATGGTATCACAAAACATAAATAGTACACTCTTGACAACGTTTAAGTCGAACATCCACTTACTTAATAAAAGGTCTAAGCTCATCACAGTTAAATAGGACATAATTGTGTGCTTGTCTGAACTCTATTTCAGACAAATATCTTCCCCTCACGACATTTTTAGGTGTGGGTCGTCCAGGATTGGAGAATATTGACAAGTTCCCACTTGAATGCACTTCACCACCATCATCATGTCGTGGAACACGGTTTATCCTCGTTCTCAAATGAGGTTCAAAATAGTATGAGATAAATGTTGAGATCTCCTCAACAATATATGCCTCACATATCGACGCCTCAACATGCGCCTTGTTCTTAACCTTTTTTTTTAAGATTGAACAAGTATCTGCATATATATATATATATATATATATTAATAAAAAATTATCAATTAAAAACATTAAAATAAAAATAAAAACATTTAATTATAAATGTCATAGCAACTGTAATATCTAACCTCTCGAATGGATACATCCATCTGTACTGGACCGGTCCTCCAACTTTTACCTCAAACGGTAAATGTACCGGTAGATGCTCCATTGAGTCAAAAAATGATGGAGGGAATATCATCTCAAGTTTGCATATTGTCTCGACGATATTCTTTTCAAGCCTTTCAATGTGATCAACATTCAACTTGCTGGAGCATATGTCTCTGAAGAAATGACTAATCTCCGTTAGTGCATCCCATATCCCCTTTGGCAACAAATCACGAAAAGCTAATGGGATGAGTGTTTGCATAAACACATGGCAGTCATGACTCTTCATTCCATATAATCTGCATTCCTCCGTATTAACCAGCCTTGATATGTTCGAGGCATGTCCATCGGGGAAACGCAGACTCTTAAGCCATTTGTAGACTAGTAGTTGTGCGTTTTTCTCTAGCACGAAGCTTGCTCTTGGTTTTGCGACCCGTGACCCATCACAAACCAACTCCATATTTTTACGGTTACAGAACAACGCTACATCCAATCTAGCCTTGATGTTGTCCTTTGTCTTCCCCTTCACATCCATGACGGTGTTGAAAATGTTCTCAAACACGTTCTTTTCAATGTGCATGACGTCAAGGTTATGGCGGAGAAGATTGGTCTTCCAATAAGGAAGCTCCCAAAATATACTTCGCTTCACCCAATTATGGGTCAAACCAAAACCAAGAAACTTCTGCTTACCTGATTGGAGACCAAACACAATTTCACCGTACTCTGACACAACATCAAACAATTCTTCACCGGCAAGACGCGGGGGTGCAACATCATTTTCAACTCTGCCAACAAAGAAATCCTTTCTGTTCTTTCTGTACCTGTGGTTATGTGGCAAGAAACGACGGTGACAGTCAAAAAAAGAAGCTTTATCCCCGTTTGTTAGCGTGAATGCCTTGTTGTTCTCCATACAATATGGACATGCTAGCTTTCCATGCGTGCTCCAACCAGAAACCATTCCATAAGCTGGGAAATCATTGATAGTCCACATCAAAGCCACTCTCATAACAAAATTTTGTTTCCTCGAGATGTCATAAGTCAAAGCTCCAGGGGACCACAACTGCGTCAACTCATCAATCAACGGACGAAGACAAACATCTATATTCCACCCCGGACTGCTCGGACCTGGTATGACCATAGATAAAAAGATGAACTCCGGCCTCATACACATCCCCGGTGGCAAGTTATAAACCGTCAGTATGACCGGCCAACAAGAATAAGGAGCAGCAAATGACCCGAATGGGTTGAATCCGTCTGTACACAACCCAAGACGCACGTTCCTTGATTCAGCTGAAAAGGGAGGATGCATACTGTTAAAGTGTTTCCAGGCTTCACCGTCAGAAGGATGAACCATCACTCCATCAACCGCATGGTGTGATTGGTGCCATGTCATGTGCTCAGCAGTCCTTGGTGACATGAATAACCTCTGCAGTCTAGGTGTGATTGGGAAGTATCTAAGTTTTTTATATGCCACGAGAGTCTTCCCTCTACCAGTTCTGGGTTTGTAACGGGAATGCTCGCATGTCATGCACTCGGTCATCTCAGCATTTTCAAGGTAGTATAACATGCAGAAGTTAGGGCATATATCAATTTTCTGGTATCCTAAACCGAGGGGTTTCATCATAGACTTGGCAGCATAGAAGTTCTCTTTCAGCCTGTTCCCTTTAGGTAAAATGCTTCTCGCCCATTCAATAATCTTGTCATAACCGGCCTCACTCAACCCGTGATCTGACTTGATGGTGAACACCTGTGCTACGGATGATAATTTACTGTGGTTCGTGCAGCCATCCCATAATGGTTCGTCAGAATCTCTCAACAGATCAAAAAACCTTGCTGCATCTGCATTAGGTTCTTCTTCTACGATTGGACATTCCCTGACATTACCTTCACTCATTCTCATTGCATCCATAACCATATTCCTGTAAGGATTACTGTTCTCATTTCCAACTTCATGCATGTTGCTAGCACTAGAAGTTGACCCAACCACCTGTTCTTCCATGCTCTCATCAGGAACAAATAGTTCTCCGTGAGCATACCAACACAGGTAATCTTCCATGAACCCTTTGGTTAGAAGATGCATCGTTACAACATCTTGATGCAGAAACTTTAAATTTTTACACTTCCTGCATGGACACCTAATACCGCCATCAGTAAAATTCCTCGGAATAGATGTTGCGAAATTAATAAAACCCTGGACATCGTTACAATAATCCATCCTCCGCAATCCTTGGGGTGAGTCCCGATACATCCATGAACGATCATCCATGACTTCTATTGAACCTCTATAAAACATAACAAAAATATTGGTTTTCCCCGACATTATCCAACAAACTAAAACAACACTTATGTTAAATATTCATTATCAATTATCAACTATCAACGTTCATACAAACAATTTAACAACTACAAAATTATACATTCATACTACAAGTTTCTTTGACAAATAACAATTAAACAAGTACAAACATTAACAAAATACATATACTAAAACAATAAAATTCACAATTAAATATTAAAACTAAAAAGGATAGATTTACTTATAAAAAAATGATAAAATCTACAAGAAACGGATATTGTGACCACGTACAAGATATAAGAAACTTGAGTGCTCGTGTTGAGAATAATGGAGAGTTTGGGATGGGTGTTTGGCTGCAGTTTGGGAGGGGAGCTGTAGTTTGGGAGGGGAGAGGTGGGATGGGAAAGAAGAAGAAGGAGAAACAGAGGAAGAGAGTGTCGGCAGATAGGTGCATATAATGGTTTTTTCCGACGGAATCACCGACGGACACCTTCCGTCTGTGATTCCGTCGGTGATGTCGTCGGTGACAGCGCCACGTCACTGTACGGCTATCTCAGTTTGAATCCCTCGGTACTTTCCGTCGGTAAAATCGCCTGACGTCAACACGCCGTTGCATATTTCCAGACGAACTGTATACCCCGTCGGCGAAACCGTCGGTATATACCGACGGAATTGTTCCATCGGTATATACCGACGGAATGACCGACGGAATAAATCCGTCGGTATATACCGACAGATTTTGAGACGGAATTATTTCCGTCGGTAATAATTACCGACGGAAAAATTCCGTCGGTAATTCCGTTGCTTTTTTCCGGTTTTCTGGTAGTGTATATAACATTTTTTTTCCGGCATTCCCATCAAATATAAGTACACATTTTTACTAGTTTCTGGTTGTATCTCATCATTTTGATCAGCTAGTGATACGAAATTAATCTGTAGTACTTGTGGTCCACCGTTAGGTCTTTTAGTGCTCCACTTTGGACATTGTTTGTGGTTCAGATATTACTGAATTAATTTACATAACATTATAAATATTTAATTTTTTCTTTGAAATTAGTCCCACCATTTTTGCAAGTTTTCCTTCCTTTTAACAGGACAGGTCGATTATTTTATATATTTTTATATTAATCAGGCCGGCTAGTTTTGCCGAGGAAGAGGAACAAATTAGATCCAAATTTTCATGGGGTAGTATACATAGATAGCTAGCTCCGAGCTAGCAATAGAAATTAACTAGCAAATTTACCCAGCAAGAACAGGAAACAAAAAGCCACGAATAAAGAAAAAGGTCCAATAGGCCTGAAGCATGCTTGAATGGCCGAAATAACTCCATCCACGAAGGAAAAAGAGCTCATAGAAAAACATTGTGGGGACATAAATTGTTGGAAAGAAACAATGGAGTCGTAATTATTGCTTCAAAAAATAAAATAAATAAATAACTCTTGATATATTCTGATTTATGGCCTAGCAGATAGAGAGATTCGCCCTTACTTGAACAACAAATGAAACTTGTTGTCAGAAATTCCTAAAGTACGTAGATTCCATTTATCGCCTACTGAACTTTTAAGATCAATAAACCAACAGCTATGAACCATAAGCTGGAGAACTGCATGAGAGATATTTGGATAGGCACAATGGTCCGACTAGTTACCGTTGATAGCCTCTTTTTCCAGGATTGTTCTTCGAGTTCTCTTATATGAACCAGAGAATATTATAGAGTTCGAAACTCTTTCGAAAATAACCACTAAAACCTAGCTGATTTAATTATGTTTGCATGAATTTCATAGTAAATCACTTGAAATAATTGACATTTCTCCATCACTATTGTTCTCCTCCTCCTAAAAGATCTCGAGGTAAAATGTCTCTTATTTAACCAAAAAAAAATAATACTGGTCGTTTAATCCAACCTAGCAGGAGTAGTCAATTTAGAGAAATATTAATTCCAGTAGCAAAACTTATTTTCTTATAAAGACTTAGATAAGTTTCTAATAATGCCATCAGTGATCAGCAAGACAAACCAAGGCATTGGCCTGTATATACATGATGCATAGCAACAAAGATAACCATATGAAGATCTGCAGAGAACAGAAGACTCCAGCTTTAGTACACAAAATCTCTGATTATATGCATATGGAAAGGCTTTTGAGTTTTCCCTAGAACGCCTATATCTTGTAATAGCTATACCTGAAATTTCTTTGGCAGTCAATTTTGCTCGATGAGAAAGTTACTTCCAATGCTAATCAAAACGTCACAATGATTGTATACACTAGATACCTCTACTAAGAAAATTATTGGGTTCTTACAAAATTGAGAAGGTCCCCCACTTTGAAAACGCTATATGGAAGTAATCTAGTTAGCAAGATTATGCAAATCCTACGACTAGGCCAATAATTTTTTGTTATTTCAGTTTTGGGAGAGTCATTATCGTATCTTCCTTGAGATAATGCTTCACTTGTATATAGCATAAATTCCAAAAGGTTTTCTCTTGATTTAAAGGGTTAAATCAAAGTTGAGATAATCGCAGTTTAAGCCTCCATTAGTGTGATGATAACATGAAGTTTAAGCATTTAATCACGTAACTAAGTTATCAAGGAGGCCCATTAGTCTTTCAACTAGTTAGTGTTCAAGCTAGGCAAAAACGCATGTTTGAAATCACTTTTCCTCCGAAGATATGTCGCGTATCAAACAGCTAAAATTCAAGCCTGTCACTATAATCCACGGTGTAGTTAATAATTATTATCTAGCAAGTACTCATGCCTCTCTTGTTCATGTTCAAACACTGTCATTATCCCAAACTCTTGATGGAAAGTATCAATAGACAAATTTGTGATAGATCATCCTATAATGTTTTAATTATGACAATGAGAGATGCAATTTCTTACGTGTTTCCAGCCTGTCCTTGGTAAAGAAAATTAATAGATGATAAAGATTCAAATTAACGATAAAATTTCGTATACTAGGGAACCACTTACTATAAGTGATGTGACGTAGTGTATAATGACTAAAAATATATTTATCAAACTCTAAAATCACAATTCTATATTATTGACAAAATTCTGATTTGATTTAGAACTCTAAAATTTCTTTAGCTGCTTTATTTAAGATAAGCTATATTATTTTTTTATTTGTTTGTTATAGTTTTATAATATTTTTATTTCTATCTTACTGCAATAACGAGTTTACTATAATGAACAAACTCTGTATTTTTAGGTTATGAAGTTGGTTTAGAATTGTGAAATATCCTTAATTATTATTGAGATTTTTTTTGAAATAAACTTAAATTTTTTTGCTATTACACCATTCCAAAATAACATTTCGGATAGAATTCATTGCAACTTTTTTATCTTTATATTATAAATAAATAAGTTGTATTACTTCCAATAATATTTTAGATATTGACCTCATATATATATATATATATATATATATATATATATATATCCTTATAGATAATAATAAATTATTATCCCTAATAATATTTTGGATATTAACCCTTTTGCAGGGTTTTTATCCTTATATTAAGAATGAATAATATATTCTCTTGCCAAAAATAAAATTTTAATATTTTTGAAATATAAGACAAAATCCTTTGAAATTTTACAAATTTGCTTTAAAATTCATGCAACTCTTTTTAAAACATGCCAAAGTATTTTTTATTTTTTAAAAAAATGCTCAAATAATTTTAATTATTTTTGGCCATATATATGGAAGAAAAAAAAAGAAAATATTTTATATTAGTTTTTAGGTTTATTTTGGCAAAAACCCATTTTTTCTTGAAATAAAACTACCAAACCAGGCTTAGGGGTGTTTGTCAAATACACTCTTAAACCAAAACCCCTTTAGCAAAAAAACATTGCTAGCCAAACATGGTCTTAACCCTATGACCCAATTTTGACCTCACTAGGTTGACTTGAAATATTTGATTCTACCACAAACTGAACCAAAATTCTAGTTTGACTCGAAAACAAACCAAAAAAAAATGAATCAAACTTGCAAACACAAAAAAATCAAAATATTTTGGTTGAAACAAATCAAAACCCCAAAAAAATAAAGAATAAGAACACTGATGAACATTCATACTAATTCCAGCAACACGACTCTTTAACCAGAAAAAATACAATCAAAACAAGGCCACAAACATATTGTAAATCATGCAAAGATCAATAATCTAGCTTCTATTCACTTCGATTATCAATGAATCCTCACGATTTGGTTAAAATGAGTTTCAGTTCGAAAACGAAACCCTATGATTAAAACCTATTTAAAACTTGTTATTAATGCCAATAAACCCTGGGTTTTTAACTAATCAAGTATCATGAAGTGTTTAGTGCAAAGAAATGAACCAAACTAGTCCAAATCATAAAACTAAGGTAATATTTTTCCTAATAACACGAAGAATACTGCTTAGCAACCTAGAAATTGCCTAGCACACTGTCAGACCCAAAACTGGCCTTTTAGGCCTCTAAAACATGATTTTTTAGTTTCAACAAACTACATTACCATAGACAAACATATTTGAATAAAAAGAACTAACAAACAACATCAAATCATCAAAATCATGCATAAGGTTCTATTTTCCAAAGTTGTCAAATTAGAATAATCTACATATTCATGCAATTTGGATTCAAAATTTGTTTTCTAAACCTTTAATAGAACTCAACAAAAACCTAAAAACCAACAACATGCATTAGCCAACTCAAAAAAAAAATCACAAACCTTAGTGCCATATTTTGCAGATTTTAAAGCCATTTTATTTCGTAAAAACAATCCAAAAAACATCATCTAAGTATTTAGGAGCATTAACAAACAACTCAAATCAAGATTTAAACAATAAAACAATATTTTTTAAAATCAAAACTAAGAACATCATAATACTAAAACAAGTTTAAAAACATCTTTTTAACATGTAAAACAAGTTAGAGATATTTATCATAGACATCACCTACTAGGTTAGTGAAGGATTATACCTTCCTAAAACTCGGAATTGTTATAACCATTCTTCCTTCAAAAATCCAATATTTTGCAAAAACTTTAACCTATCCTTTTAGCTCTTAAATGCTAAGCAATAAACTTGATTACTAATGAACTCTAAGAATAAGCTTTCTTCTCCTCTCCCCTCCCTTTTGGTTTTGATTTTCCAAGGTGTTTATAGGGTTTTGCTAGGTTTTTTTTATGTATTCAATAAATGATTGATCCATGCTTGACCCTCTAATTGAAATGTGAGAGTTTTATGTATATTTTTACAGTTGTGAGCTCTATACCTTGTGGGTTTTATAGTAGTGGTTTTGCAACAAACTTGGTTTGGAGATTTTAGTGATTTTGCTAAACTTAAAGACCAATGAGCTATTTCTGGCCTTTTGATCTTGTGAGAAATATGATCAACCTTTGATAAAAACCTAATGAGAAGACTAGAAGTGTGAACACACAAAAAAGATTAGTGGTTTTTGCATAATAGATATTATAGTCATCGATGAATGAGTTACCCACTTTCGAGGCTTTGCTGATGCAACTCTGACATCATCATTGTTGAAGATAACTAGAAGTTGGTAAAGGAGGTGTACACCAGAAGTTGTTTAAGGTGCCTACTCGATCAACTAAAATCATCAAAGAAGAAAATAAAAAATGGTTGAACAACGTGTCTTCTAGGTTAAACCCTAAAATTAGGGTTTTTTAACTAGTATTTATCAAACTTTAATTTAATCCTTATTCTTCTAATTGCTTTTAATTGCACTCATAATATCCTCCCAACTTTTAATTTCATGCAATTTAACTTATGTCAAACTCAATAATCAGCCATAAAGTTCAATATCTTTTCCAATTAAGCCCCTGATTTGCTTTTCAAAATTACAATTCAACTCCCATACTTCAATTTCTTCCAATTAAAGCCCAAATTGAATTTAAAAACTAATCAATCTTTCTTGCAACTAAACCCGCTATAAATTCAATTAAACACTGAAAAATTCCAATTGAGTTATTAAACACTCAATTTTGAATTTTTCTTGTTAATAGGGCTTTTATCAGCCAAAATGGAACTGCTAATTTTTCAACTTTAGATATTTTGATCATCCTCAACTAGGTTTTTTGCAATTTTTTGGACACCTCAAAATTTTCTCATATTTTATTTATTTAGAAAAATCCAAATAAATAAGAAAAATTGTAAAACTAAAAAATATTTTTTTCTTGGGTTAACTACCATTTTCCCATCAAAATTGACCCCACTAGGTCAAACCATATCGATCATGGTAAAAAAATGTTTCATGCCATTTTAGGTGAAAATCATTATTTTCTGTTAAAACTAGGTCCAACGGGTTCATGTTGGTTGAAAAAAAAATTTGGTTTTTGAAATTAATTTTTTGATAATCAAAATTAATTTTTAGTAGTTGAAACAAGCTTTTTCTAATATTGATTTAAATTTTTATTTTTACCTGTATATATATTTGTTATTATTTATAATAAAACAAAAATTATTAATGCAGAATTTTTTTTTTCAACGAAGCAGTTGGAGCATGTCAAAATTTGTTTCAACGATGATATGTGTTTCATGTTATATATGGTGTATATCTCTTGCTCACTAGCTATAAAAATGCAAAAAAAAAAAAAAGGAAAGAGAACGATAAAATGATTTTTAAGAGTTATTTATATATCTATTCATGTTTTTTAAAAAACAATTTAAAAATATCAAAAATATTCCAAACATTAGATCAAATTGTAATTAGATCTTAACCTTTAATTTGATATAATCTAAATAAACTTACCATGCTAGAATAAAACCCAAACATATCTCAGCCCTTAAAAAAAATTAACCATTGATCCTAGCTTGCCACATCACACTACATACCAAACATCTAGTGCTCCTCATCATACCTAAGCCAATACCAATCAATTAGGACTGTCTAATCAAGTTTTTGATCAAGCCAACCAAAGCCAGAAGATCAAATTTGAGGTGATCCAACAATTTAAAAGCTCTAGGTGCACCAGATTATCATGCTCGCATCCACACCTTAACAAACCTTAGACACTCTTTCTCCTTTTACCAGTTATTCTCTCTCTCCACAGATCTCCTAACTCTAACCAACTCATGACACTAGACCACCACATAAACACTCCTCTCCTCTTTGAGATCAAACCCTTGGTGGTTTTTGGCATTGTTTACAACTTATCACGTTAGAGAAAGCCAGTGAAACCTTTCGCCAACCGAAGCTTCAAGGCATCAATTCTCTCTCTTTGATCATCAATCACCAACACCATCACCACCATTAGAGTCCTCTCACTAACATCTACCATATTTTTTCTTCTTTTTTTTCCCAGAATTCTCATCAAAAAACTTCAACCCTTCCAATAATAGTCGCACATGAGCGACACTCGCCATTATGGGTATTTTTAAAGTTTCCATTGAAGTTCAAGAGTATTTCGGTATTTTTCCTAGCCAATGGCATTCATGTAAATTCAGGTACTTCTGGGGGTATTTTAATATTTTTAACATGTATTTGTTTTTATGTTTTTGTAAAATACCCTAAAAAAATAAAAAAATGACTTGGATCCAACACCTATTTTTTATTTAATTTAATAAAATTAAAGTGATAATAAAAATAATTCTTGTATTAATGGTTTCTATTAATTGATAATTAACCTAAAGATGGTATGGTATATCATTAGACCCTGTCTTCTGGATGTTGAATATCAATTAATATTTGATTTGAAGTAATTGTCTCTATTAAATATTATCAACCTAATAAGGTATGGTCTAAAATTAGCCCTTGTCCTTTAGACATTATTTAGTCAATTGACCATGCATCTTCGAGCCTTATATTAAGTGATCCTATCATTCATTAAAAGACTCAAGATGAGATGGTCTCACATAGACCCTGTCCTTTGAATGTTAATTAATAGATTATAGGGTCAGTTATTATAGTCCATCAAATAACTGATGATGATAAGGTCCAACATTTGGCCCTGTTCTTGGATGTTGTTTTGTGGTTTTCGTGAGGTGTATGATGTATAACATCCGGTTTGCCTCCTAAGATGGTGTTGAAAAGTGATTTTGTATTTAATCATAAAATCATGATTGTGAAATTCAGGAGTCGTCACTCAGTGTTATGGTCACTAGGAATCTAATGGTTTACGAGAGTCCGAATAAGGGACTGATTGTGCAAGAAAAAAATACATCACCCCTAGTGCACTCTACCTAAGGTAAGTTGCATTGTTGTTTAATTGTTATTTTAAGTCGCATATCTGTCCATTGATCTTTTTTAAGGTTCAAGACAAATCTTTCTTTGTGTGGAAGTCTCTACCTTATCGGGTTAAATCCTAATTGTTCTAAGATCTAAATTTTAGCATTGCATTTATTTTGCACTTTGTATCTTTACTACCTGAGGATCGATATACTTTACAATGTAATTTTATACCCCTAAATCTTAAAGCCTATAACTAAATCCTAACACTTTAAATTTAAAGTGAACAAAATGATTAGTGAAAAGTTTTTGATATTTTGGTCATACCCTAACGGATAATCATAAACTGGTTATAATATCCATTTTACATTTTAAAACATAAAAAAGATGCAATTTTTTGTTTTATTATGAAAATATACTTGGAAAACTTTTAGGATTCGACCGTATGTACAAAGACAAAAATATTTTTTGTACTTTTAGAAGGAGGAAATTTTTTTTTTAATTTTTAATTTTGATTTAAAAAAAAAGAGTTTTAGAGAAAATTGGGTATTTTAATATTAGATTTATATTTTATAGTATAAGTCTACAACCTAATATTATGCAAAATCATTGGAAAAACATGCGAGGGGCCCAAAAATATTTTTAAATGCCCTTTGAAAAATTTGAAATTTTTTCCTTGTTTTAAATATTTTAATATTATTATTATATTATTATTAAATATATTGGATGGGCTGGCCAAGCAATCTAGGAAAATATTATGAAATTTTAAGAAATGAACATTTTAAGAAATGAACATTTTTGTTTATTTTAGGAGATAGATTTAGTTATTCTACATTTTCAACAAATTCTTGAATTGAAATTGATGAGATAAATGATTATAGTTATATAATTAATTTGTCGAATGCTAGTATAAATAGGATCATGTAATATAAAATGGGGGTATGGATGAATTAATGGTCGGCTTATGTGAGCACTTTAGAGAAATTGGTTTGAGTGATTTGGCTTTGCTATAAATTATATGTGTTTGCATGTAAAGTGAAGAAACAACTTTAAAAAGGGTGGAAACCACCTTGGCTGAAACTTACATTCATGGGAGAATTAAGGGAAACTTGGCTTGAAATTTATGATTTAAATAGGTCTTGATGACTGGAAACTTGCACTACCAGAAAACCGGAGAAAAGCAACGGAATTACCGACGGAATTTTTCCGTCGGTAATTATTACCGACGGAAATAATTCCATCTCAAAATCTGTCGGTATATACCGACGAATTTATTCTGTCGGTCATTCCGTCGGTATATACCGACGGTTTCGCCGACGGGGTATACAGTTCGTCTGGAAATATGCAACGGCGTGGTGACGTCAGGCGATTTTACCGACGGAAAGTACCGAGGGATTCAAACTGAGATAGCCGTACAGTGACGTGGCGCTGTCACCGACGGCATCACCGACGGAATCACAGACGGAAGGTGTCCGTCGGAAAAAACCATTATATGCACCTATCTGCCGACACTCTCTTCCTCTGTTTCTCCTTCTTCTTCTTTCCCATCCCACCTCTCCCCTCCCAAACTACAGCTCCCCTCCCAAACTGCAGCCAAACACCCATCCCAAACTCTCCATTATTCTCAACACGAGCACTCAAGTTTCTTATATCTTGTACGTGGTCACAATATCCGTTTCTTGTAGATTTTATCATTTTTTTATAAGTAAATCTATCCTTTTTAGTTTTAATATTTAATTGTGAATTTTATTGTTTTAGTATATGTATTTTGTTAATGTTTGTACTTGTTTAATTGTTATTTGTCAAAGAAACTTGTAGTATGAATGTATAATTTTGTAGTTGTTAAATTGTTTGTATGAACGTTGATAGTTGATAATTGATAATGAATATTTAACATAAGTGTTGTTTTAGTTTGTTGGATAATGTCGGGGAAAACCAATATTTTTGTTATGTTTTATAGAGGTTCAATAGAAGTCATGGATGATCGTTCATGGATGTATCGGGACTCACCCCAAGGATTGCGGAGGATGGATTATTGTAACGGTGTCCAGGGTTTTATTAATTTCGCAACATCTATTCCGAGGAATTTTACTGATGGCGGTATTAGGTGTCCATGCAGGAAGTGTAAAAATTTAAAGTTTCTGCATCAAGATGTTGTAACGATGCATCTTCTAACCAAAGGGTTCATGGAAGATTACCTGTGTTGGTATGCTCACGGAGAACTATTTGTTCCTGATGAGAGCATGGAAGAACAGGTGGTTGGGTCAACTTCTAGTGCTAGCAACATGCATGAAGTTGGAAATGAGAACCGTAATCCTTATAGGAATATGGTTATGGATGCAATGAGAATTAGTGAAGGTAATGTCAGGGAATGTCCAATCGTAGAAGAAGAACCTAATGCAGATGCAGCAAGGTTTTTTGATCTGTTGAGAGATTCTGACGAACCATTATGGGATGGCTGCACGAACCACAGTAAATTATCAGCCGTAGCACAGGTGTTCACCATCAAGTCAGATCACGGGTTGAGTGAGGCCGGTTATGACAAGATTATTGAATGGGCGAGAAGCATTTTACCTGAAGGGAACAGGCTGAAAGAGAACTTCTATGCTGCCAAGTCCATGATGAAACCCCTCGGTTTAGGATACCAGAAAATTGATATATGCCCTAACTTCTGCATGTTATACTACCTTGAAAATGCTGAGATGACCGAGTGCATGACATGCGGGCATTCCCGTTACAAACCCAGAACTGGTAGAGGGAAGACTCTCGTGGCATATAAAAAACTTAGATACTTCCCAATCACACCTAGACTGCAGAGGTTATTCATGTCACCAAGGACTGCTGAGCACATGACATGGCACCAATCACACCATGCAGTTGATGGAGTGATGGTTCATCCTTCTGATGGTGAAGCCTGGAAACACTTTAACAGTATGCATCCTCCCTTTTCAGCTGAATCAAGGAACGTGCATCTTGGGTTGTGTACAGACGGATTCAACCCATTCGGGTCATTTGCTGCTCCTTATTCTTGTTGGCCGGTCATACTGACGGTTTATAACTTGCCACCGGGGATGTGTATGAGGCCGGAGTTCATCTTTTTATCTATGGTCATACCAGGTCAGAGCAGTCCAGGGCGGAATATAGATGTTTGTCTTCGTCCGTTGATTGATGAGTTGACGCAGTTGTGGTCCCCTGGAGCTTTGACTTATGACATCTCGAGGAAACAAAATTTTGTTATGAGAGCGGCTTTGATGTGGACTATCAATGATTTCCCAGCTTATGGAATGGTTTCTGGTTGGAGCACGCATGGAAAGCTAGCATGTCCATATTGTATGGAGAACAACAAGGCATTCACGCTAACAAACGGGGGTAAAGCTTCTTTTTTTGACTGTCACCGTCGTTTCTTGCCACATAACCACAGGTACAGAAAGAACAGAAAGGATTTCTTTGTTGGCAGAGTTGAAAATGATGTTGCACCCCCGCGTCTTGCCGGTGAAGAATTGTTTGATGTTGTGTCAGAGTACGGTGAAATTGTGTTTGGTCTCCAATCAGGTAAGCAGAAGTTTCTTGGTTTTGGTTTGACCCATAATTGGGTGAAGCGAAGTATATTTTGGGAGCTTCCTTATTGGAAGACCAATCTTCTCCGCCATAACCTTGACGTCATGCACATTGAAAAGAACGTGTTTGAGAACATTTTCAACACCGTCATGGATGTGAAGGGGAAGACAAAGGACAACATCAAGGCTAGATTGGATGTAGCGTTGTTCTGTAACCGTAAAAATATGGAGTTGGTTTGTGATGGGTCACGGGTCGCAAAACCAAGAGCAAGCTTCGTGCTAGAGAAAAACGCACAACTACTAGTCTACAAATGGCTTAAGAGTCTGCGTTTCCCCGATGGACATGCCTCGAACATATCAAGGCTGGTTAATACGGAGGAATGCAGATTATATGGAATGAAGAGTCATGACTGCCATGTGTTTATGCAAACACTCATCCCATTAGCTTTTCGTGATTTGTTGCCAAAGGGGATATGGGATGCACTAACGGAGATTAGTCATTTCTTCAGAGACATATGCTCCAGCAAGTTGAATGTTGATCACATTGAAAGGCTTGAAAAGAATATCGTCGAGACAATATGCAAACTTGAGATGATATTCCCTCCATCATTTTTTGACTCAATGGAGCATCTACCGGTACATTTACCGTTTGAGGTAAAAGTTGGAGGACCGGTCCAGTACAGATGGATGTATCCATTCGAGAGGTTAGATATTACAGTTGCTATGATATTTATAATTAAATGTTTTTATTTTTATTTTAATGTTTTTAATTGATAATTTTTTATTAATATATATATATATGCAGATACTTGTTCAATCTTAAAAAAAAGGTTAAGAACAAGGCGCATGTTGAGGCGTCGATATGTGAGGCGTATATTGTTGAGGAGATCTCAACATTTATCTCATACTATTTTGAACCTCATTTGAGAACGAGGATAAACCGTGTTCCACGACATGATGATGGTGGTGAAGTGCATTCAAGTGGGAACTTGTCAATATTCTCCAATCCTGGACGACCCACACCTAAAAATGTCGTGAGGGGAAGATATTTGTCTGAAATAGAGTTCAGACAAGCACACAATTATGTCCTATTTAACTGTAATGAGCTTAGACCTTTTATTAAGTAAGTGGATGTTCGACTTAAACTTTGTCAAGAGTGTACTATTTATGTTTTGTGATACCATACACTCATATACTTTGGAACAACCTTGCAGGCAACATCGACGATACTTACTGTCCAATAACTCACAGCTGACCGAATCCCAGATCTTTCAATTACAAGATGAACAATTTGCCACATGGTTTAGAACACATGTAAGTCCTATCACAAACTCATTATCTCTTGCAATGTAATTAATTGTAGTCAATGTCACATAATATCCGTTTATTGATTATTGTTGTATTTAATTTACAAGCTAGGTTTATCAAATGGGAGGTAGTGCTGCTATTTCACTGTCTTTACTATATTTGGGCCCTGAAAGAAAAGTCAAGTGCTATAATGGATATTTTGTCAATGGATATGTCTTTCATACTGAAGAATACGGGCATGGAAGAAAGACATACAACAGCGGTGTTTGTATTAAGGGATCGACTTCTAGTGAGTTTGAAGTTGACTACTACGGTAGATTGGAAGAGGTCATCGAATTGCAATATCATAGCGAGCAAAATAGAGTGTTTTTATTCAAATGCTATTGGTATGACACAACTGACAGAGGAATCAGAGTAGATCCTCACTATGGTCTCGTTGAAATCAATTCAAAAGCTAGACACCGCAACGTAAACGACGTCTTTGTTTTCGCAAAGCAATGCCAACAAGTTTATTACACATACACCCCTTCCTTTAGAAAGGACCGATCAAGAGTTGATTGGTTATCCGTTTTAAAAACAAAACCCAAGGGTCGTGTCGAGGTTGTTCAGGATGAGAACGAAGACACAAGTGTGATAGATGAAGTCTTTCAAGCTAGTGAGTTGGTTGAACCATACCGAGTTGCTCCGTCGATTGACTTAGAAGAAAATTCGAATTTTCGTGTTTTCAATGATATTCTTGTTGATGTTGACGCAGAGGAGTTGAATGTTGTTCTGAGCTCTATTAGTGGAAAAAAGAATGTTGTTGAAGAAGATTATAACGAAATTGAAGAGTGCGATGAAGCTGATGATAACAATTCAATAGAGGACGAAGATGAAAATTCCGACTAACTAAACATGTTATAAAGCCTTATTTTTATAATGTAATAATTTGAAACATGAAATATTTATTCTTCTTTAAGGGTCGGCCTTTGTTATTGTGTTGTGTGTGTTGTAAGATTGCAATTCAAGATTTTTTGAGAGGGTTACATTAAAAAAATAAGAAAAATTTACCTTTTCACCGACGGATTTACCGACGGAATATAAACCGTCGGTATTTCACAGAGAGTTGCAAAACAAATTACGGGATTTTGCCACATTCACCGACGGATTTCCAACGGATCTCCGACGGCATTTTCGACGTCCAATACCGACGGAATCACCGACGGGTTGTCCCATGTCTGACACGTGTCCGTCTGCACGATTACCGACGGACTTTCTGATGTCCAGTACCGACGGCATTACCGACGGATCACGCATGTGTGACACGTGTCCGTCTACACCCGTACCGACGGAATTTCCGACGGATTTGCCGACGGATCGAAAAGTTTGGCGGGATTTCCAAACTTTTTGGTGCGAATTTCAATTAATTTCCGACGGAAATTAATTGCACCGACAGCAATTAATTTCCATCGGAAATTCCGTCGGAAATATTGCTTTATATACCGCCCATCCCCCCACTTTGTTCATTTTCTCCTCTTCTCCCTTTCTCTTCTCCTCTTCTCCTCTTCTCCCTTTCTCTTCTCCCTTGCTCTTCTTCTCTCATTTATATTTAGCTTTTAGAAGGATTTTATTGTTTTGGTGGTAGTTTTAAAAGGTATGTATTTTTTTTTCTTTATCTTTTAATTTTTTTTATTTTAATTATGATTATTTTTTTTGGTGTTCTTTGTTTTGTATATTGTTTGTAGATAAAATCTTAAATTCAACACATTATTAAGGTAAGCATTTTTTATTCCCAAATTTATTTTGAATTGATATAATGTTTTTTAGTTTTGTGTATTGTTTGTTTTGTGTTTATGTTGTGTGTTGTGTAGTGTTTTTTAGTTTTTTAGTTTTTTAATTTTATTTATTAATTTTAGTTTTTTAGTTTTGATATTATTGTTTGTATTGCTATAATTGTTATTGTTGAATTTTATGTTAAAAATGTTAATTTATATATATAATTGTTATTGTTGATTTATTTTAAAAATGTTAATTTATATATATAGAATTGCATTTAATTAGTTTATCTTAATTTATGATATTATTGTTTGTATTGCTATAATTGTTATTGTTGAATTTATGTTAAAAATGTTAATTTATAAATATAATTGTTATTGTTGATTTATTTTAAAAATGTTAATTTATATATATAGAATTGCATTTAATTAGTTTATCTTAATTTAGGATATTTGTATGACTTAAATCTAATGTTAGTACCAATTTAACAATGAATGTTCATAGTTGTAATTCTATATGATGTTATTGAATAAAATGTTGTGTTGATGATGATGAGTTGGGTTGAGATCCAGGATGATTGGATCGGGATGTGAAATAAAATTGGAAGTGTAATATGATTTTGTCGACAACTTGGGACCCCCCAGTACAGGGGAGACTCTGTCGAATTTTTTTTTTAAATAATCGAAGTTAATTATGTAATTATTCGTATACATTTGTGTAGATGCGTAGAATGAAATCTACAGCACGTCGTCAGAAGACGGTTGCAGCTAGTTCTTCTAGCAGCGAGGAGGACGTATCTTTAGGTGCTGATCACAGCGAGGAATCTACGCCAACTTGTGATGCTGCCTCTTCTAGCGCAGTTTCACAGCGCAGAAGCGGTGTGCCTTCACAGCGGGGTCAATTCACCCGCAAGTACCAGGCACAATGGAAGGATGACCTCTCAATGTAAGTTTGTTTAGGTTTTAGTTTTTTTTTTATATACTTATAACATAATTTATGAACAACTAATTAATATTAATTACTACTTTTATTTAATTTCAGGTTCACAAACATTGAGGCTGCAAGGACTATAACATTGGCGTTTAAATCGTCGATGGAGATTCCATTGTTTCAATGGAGCCAGGTTTCCAAACATCCTGAGTGGAAACCTAATATCGATGCATGGTTTAAGCGATTTCAGGTCGGTGTTAATTTTTAATAAATAATTTTTATAATTTTATATCTTGTACTATTTTTATTTTATATGAATTATTTATATACACAGAACAAATTTGAGTGGGATAGGGCGGACAACAATGTTGTGAGGAGGGTATGAGAGAATCACGCGGCAACTAGGTAACATCGAAAATAATATTTATTTTTGTTTTATAATTTTATGTTTTAAATTCTAATTTGTTACTATGGAAGTAGGTTGCGTGATTTTTGGTATGACACCCAAAAAAAATCAAAAAGACATGCGAGGGATAACGGTCTTGAAGGATGGAATGAGGTGGCGGTTTGGCAGGAATTCAAACCGCCATTCATCTCGGGGGAAATATGGACGGCATATATTGAGCACGTGACCTCAGAGCGGTTCTCACGGCGCTCACAGTCTGGCACCGACAACCGGAACCGGCAAATTTATGGTTCGGTGACCACGCACACTAGCGGATCCGTCCCATTCAGCGCACATGCAAAGCGGATGGTAAGATTAATTTTAATGAAATATATCGTTAATTAATTTGTCGTTCCTTATAATATATTTAACTTTCAACCTATTTTTTCCTTACAGGCTGCGTCTCTTGGACGTGAACCGAGTCCAATGGAGCTATTTCTAGAGACGCATGTGCGGAGTCAAGACCGCCAAAAGAGGGTGCAGCAGTTCGTGGACAACCGTGCTCAGCACTTCGTGGTATGTTCGTTCATTCATTTTATTTTGTAAGTTATTATTTTCTTGAATTGCATCTTGAATTGCATTTGATGATTTTTTTACCGATGGAATTTTCAGGAGACCTATAATAGCCGGTTGAGGGAGAGATATGGGGACAATCCGTCGACCCATCCAGATTTCGATCCAGATTTGTGGATGGAGGCGGGATCGTCTGGTGGACCCGATAAAAATAGGGTCTACGGGCTCTCCAACACTACGGCTGACAACTTGCGGTCGACTCGTAGTGTCTCAACTGTTGGAAGCTCTCCATCAGTATCGAACACCCAGTCTGAGGAGTTCATTGCGTTGAAACAACAATATCAACAACTCTCGACGAATTATGATGAGCTCCGTCAAATAGTCATGGAGATGAGATCAAAGATGGGTGACGATACTTGTGCAGCTTCTTTTTGGCCGTATGGTCCCGGGAACAACCAGCCTCCTCCTCCTCCTCCGCCTCCTCCTCCAGCTCCGCCGCTATTCTAGTTTAATTTTGCTTTTTAAACACATTAAATTTGTAATGAATATTATTTAACATTACTTTTACATTATTAATGTTTAATGCATTTCTATTTGTTTATTAAGGTTTTTTACAATTAATAAATTATTTTTTATATATATTTTAAATAACTACCGACGGATACTATCCGTCGGTATTTAACAGAGAGTTGCCGAACAATTACCATCCATGCCATCATTACCGACGGCATCACCGACGGATATAATCCGTCGGTATTACACAGAGAGTTGCAACAAAATTACCAGCGATGCCATAATTACCGACAGATTTGCCGTCGGTAATGCCGTCGGTAATTACCCTTGAAATTACCGACGAATTTATTCCGTCGGTAATGTTCCCGCGGGAAACTTTTTTTTTGGCGCGGGCGTATCCGTCTGTAAACCGTCGGTGTTTCCGTCGGTAGGTGGTTTTTTTTATTTGCGACAGCATTAGCGACGGAAATGGGATTTACTGACGACCGTTTTACCGACGGACGTGGTACGTCGGTGAGTCCGTCGGTATTATTTTCACCGACGGATTTCATTACTGTCACCGACGAAATTGGTCCGTCGGTAAAACTGGATAATATTGTAGTGATAATGGTTAATGGATATATTTGAGATTTTCACTCATTTTAGAGTTAAAACTTTGTGGAAACAAAAGTTCTAGATAACATCGAACATTAACTATTTACAATTAATTGTGTGTGTATAAATATTAATTTCAAAGTACCTTTAATTTATAAAATTATCAATTTTAAATTAAAAATCACATTTCACGTTGAAAGATTATATTTTTATAGAAGAGGGAACCAAGTAATGTGAGCTTTGGTTAAACACACACTTAACTCAGGCTAATACATGGATTTTGTTTTTTGTCTAATTAATCCCTAGACATTTTTTTTCAAAATTAAATTATGTATGTAATTTCTTAAAAGTAAAAAAAATTATATATTAAAGATTAGTTCAAATTAATTGTTCAACTATCTAGTCTCATGTATAAATAAGGGTGGGAGCATTTATTTCTAAATTGAGAAGATTTACTGATAATCGAAGTAAATGAACTTTTAATTGGTTGGTCCTTGTTTGATTTATAACCTTCTTTGATTATATGAAATATAGTTTGGTTTGAGAGTCATGTTATTGGGTTCACTTTGAATGTTTTTCAATGTTTTTTGTGTTTTTTATTTTTTTTGAGTTTTGATATGTTCTGATAAAGAGTTTTTGTTTTTTTGTGTTTTTTTTAAGTTTCATTCATTTTGGATTTTGATTGTCCATCAGTTGGTTCAAATCCCTAACAATAACCTGATTTTTTTTTATTCCTTTTATTATCTTTGAAAGTTCAACAAGTAAAGTATTCCCTATTTTTTATTCTAACTTTTAGTGCTATTTCAGTTATTTCATTCTTACATTATTCCTATAACTTTTGTAAATACTAATCTTATATTTTTAAATGTTGCCTATAAATTTAAATTAATTGTATGTAATTTATTATTTTATGTGTATAATAATTCTTCAAATAACTAGTCTTATTGATAATTAGTAATTTATGTATGCAAAATAGCTTGATCATATAAAGTTACACTAAATAATTCGCATGTTAAATCTAACCATCTTAAGGCTAAAATTCATTAATTGTGTTAGCTAACTTGAAAAGTTTAACGGTTTGAATTTTAAAAGTTGAAAACAAAATATATTGTTTTATCTAACCACCCTAGATTTAGTGATGGTTTTAATAAAAGATGTATCAAAACTATAAAACAAAGAATATGATCCTTTATAACAAGATCTTGTTCTAAGATTAAGGATAGATTAGGACAATAATTTATCTAAAAAGAGAGCCAACTCTAGTTTAACGATCCCTAGAAAAAATATGGTTGAACAAGTGGTGAAAAACCATAATAAAAACTAGAAGAAAAAGCTTGCTTTGAAAGATGAATGTATTTCCAAAACATTCAATAACATATGTTTTATCCAGAATAAGATTGGATATTAGGCTAAAATAAAAAGTGGTAAGAGTAATTAACTAGAAATTCATAGTATCTCTAGTTTTCTCATTTATAATATAATATGAAATAGTTTTTATTATTATTATTATTATTATTATTATTATTATTATTAACCAAGAGCATCTGAAACACTTAATAATTTTTTTAAGTAAGGGTTATTAAAACATCACTAAGAAAAGATTCTAAAAGTATTCCAATAATTAAGTTACTTTCCCAATCAACTAAAAAAAAGAGAGAAATTGTTTAGAAATGCAATTTGTATCAAATTATATTGAAGATTGTATGCATTTATTTGTGCCTAAATCAATATTATTATGTTACATAACAATCATACATCAATTATGTATAGTAAAATAAATCTCTCCTAGAAAACAAAAACTTCCCATCAGTTATTTTAGGGAACTTAGGAATTGTTTGTGAAATCATGAAATTTAGCTAGAATGCCTTAAGAATCATGTAAAATCATTTGTTATTAAAGTAGAAAAGTTGATGAATTAGAAGCCTTATAGCCATCCGAGTGAAGAGAAATTGAGAGGATGAGTCTGAGTGGGTTAATGCTTAT
The DNA here is from genome assembly GCF_951802175.1 of Populus nigra. Lineage (NCBI taxonomy): Eukaryota > Viridiplantae > Streptophyta > Magnoliopsida > Malpighiales > Salicaceae > Populus > Populus nigra. The sequence continues at coordinate 10,104,597 of NC_084854.1, forward strand.
CATTGTGTATAATTATGCATTATAACATGATTAATGTGATTATTGGAATGGAATTAAACTTTTAAATTAAATATGATTGAATGATGCATGTATTTTTATAAAGGAATGTTGTGATCATATGGTTATATTGTTAAATTTTAGTATGATTGGCTTGTGATTTATGAAGTATGTAATTAGTGATTAATTGCATTTAAGACAAATCATAAAGAAAAAAAAACTTGATATTTTGTTGAGTGTAGGGTTGGCCATGTTGGGATAAAAGAGAGAAATTGTGAAACTAAGTGAATGCTTGCGAATGTTAGCATATGTCGGTGTATTGATAATGATTAAAATAAATTTAAGCATTATATTTAGTTTTAGTTGAATCTTTAATGGATTTTCAATTAAAACTTTATGATGAATTGATAGGATAAATGATTTATGGTTATGTCATGGTTTGTGAAATGTATAATGAAAGATGATAAAGTTTTGTGTGATGGAAATCAGAATAAATGGATATGGAAGAACAAGACATTTAGGGGCAGTCATGTATGTTGTTGTTTAAGGAAATTGAATGAATGATGTTAAATTCAATATATATAATTAAATAAAGGAAGTTGATTATTGTGAGTGAAATGAACATAGAACGATATGCTAGCATGTGTAATATTAATATAATGGTTTGTAGTTAAAAAACCCATGGGATGGGTTTGTCTTGTTTGGCTATGAATAATGAGAAAAAGGGAAATGGGAAAAACTTGGGTTCTTGTGAAATATTTGAATTAGTTATGTTATATTATTATGTTTTAAACTTAAAAAGAAATAGGTGACAAAAAAGGAAAGAAACGACTGTGTAATTAATTGAATTGTGCTGAAAAATCATGCTAGATTGTTGTAAACATATATTATTAGGAAATGGATTAAAAGAAGAAGAATTGTTGTATATAAACAAATTAATGATGACAATTTATTGGGGGAAACTTGAAATAATTGGCATAGTCAAAACTTAACCATAATAGTGGAAGGATTTAATGCATGTTTTAAGAACATGAATACATTATAAATGAGAATCTTAAAGGTCTTGTGTGTATGTGTGTGCGTGCATGTTATGTGATGGAGTTTATAACATGTATAAAGTGAAGGGATTGGAAGAGAACTTAATTATTAGTGTTAGATTAAAACAATTAATACTTAATAATGAAGTTCTAAGAAAAGAACTTGATGATAATGTAATTTTGAAGGAGTGGTCTTGAAAATGTTATTGAGATTTGGGTTAACAATCTTGAATTTGATAGACTTTGTTCCAAGACAATATTTATTTTAGAAGTAAATATGTACAGGGCTAAGGTTGTAGAATTGATGCTGACAAAGCTTAGATAAATTTATATATATATAAAAAAAAGAATCAAGCATGTATTTCAATATCAAAGTAAACAAACATAGAAAATAATTAAATTAGATGATATTAGATATTCCATGAATGAACAAAAGAAATTAATGAGTTGGTTAATATTAGATCTGGAAAATGATTAAAGTAGGAAAAATGTTGGAAGGATTTCAATGAATGTATGAATAGGGATTTATGTTAGCGCTATTGTAGTATAAATATTGCCTACGAGCAAGAAATAGATAATTTTACAAATTATGTATATGCGACAAGGAATAATTGAAGTGCGAATTACGTTTATGGGTTACAAAAATAAGCATTGTGCGAATTATACTTAAGAAAAAAAACGGATTTATGTGTGAGAATTAAATGAGCATAAGAGATGGGCATAAAACATATGGAAATCACTACCAAAATTTTGCATATTACCAACTTGTTTTGTTGGTATTTAGAAACTGATTCTATCGAGAGAGAGAAATTGGCAGCATCATAGACAGTTATTGTTAGTTGGAAAACTATTATCAGTGCTTTGTATTTTGTTGGTCATTCTATTCTATCAATACTAATAACACTTATGAATTTATAAATAAAAAAAGCACGCCTAATAAAAAACATTTCGGCACATTTTGCCTGTAATTTTATTGATGATTATGTTATATTAATAATAGATAAAATCATTTTTAATTTTATCAATGATTTATTTTAGATTATAGACAAAAACCATCGATGATAACATATAGCTAGTGGCAAGGCTATGTAATGTTTTTCAAACTCCTTCAAACTCTCCGAGGGATTTAATCTATTAGTGATTCGTTTATATTGATAAGTGGCATTTCATGTATTTTTTTTCAATTCTTTGGAAATTTTTAACGAACTTAGTCCATCGGTAATTTTATCAATGCTTTTTTTATTGATGGAATTGTGGAATAAATTTCATTTGTTGTGAAGGGATTAATAAATAAATAAATTGATGGACTCGTGAAGTGAAACAAGATATAGAATAAATTTGTAGCGAAAGGAAACACAATATGGATATGTTAAACCAAATCTAATAAATTACAAAGTCAAAAAAATAAATTGTATCAGGATGGGGTCTAGGGTCTACTCAATTATGATTATGATGGGAGGATGATAAATTGAAGTGTATAGCAATGAAAAGAAAATTCAATGAATGGTTAAATAAAATGTATAATATTGAATGAATATATGTTTAAACCTCTTAAAGAAAGGTTAATGGAATTATCTTGCTGGTATAATTGAAAAATATTATTAGCCATGATAATGCAAATATTAATTTAATCTTGCGATCCTGTGCATGTTACAAATATTTTCCCTTGAAGATATCATTTTTTTTCAACGGATCACATGTACAGAGCAACCTGGTAATTAGGTGTAAGAAGTCTTTGCATATTCAGAGGATTGTTTACCAAACAAAATTCATATGACTCTAATTTTAGAAAGTGTTGTAATAAATTGTGAATTGATGAGTTTATAAATAAAATTGTTGAAAGGTTGTTGAGATAATTTACATAAATATATATGATTATCAATGATGATGATAAACGCAATTGTAAGTCCGAGATGTTACACTAAGACCTTAAAGGTGGTTTCATGCATCACTTCAAAGTGGGTATATATAATGTTTGTTTATAGTATAAGAAGTATCCATCACATTTTTGTTAACAAATAGAAAATTACTAGATATTTTTCTCTAGCACCACATCCTGGGGTAGGTTAATTTCAAACGGTGATTACTTGAGTAAACTCAGTTTAAGTTGATTAAACTACAATTTAGCATAACCCCACAGGAAGGAAAAGAAAAAAAAATTAGAAATCTCAAGGTTCAATAGCTTAAATCGAGCTAATCTTCAAAACCAGCAACTTTGATCATGAAACTAAGATGACCATATAGGGTATAAAAAAATCTTGAACACAATTCTTAACCATTAAAAAAAAAGGATCAAATCTTGTATAAAAAAACTAATAAAAAAATAAAGAGAGACTTAATAGGAAAAAAAGGATAAAAAAGTAATTAAAAGAATGATAACTAAGATTGGATAAAAATAAAATAAAATGCTGAGGAAAAAATTGAAAGAAAAAATAATTAAGAAAATGATAAAAACAAATAAGCAATTAAAATGAGAACTAAATCTAGAATGAAAAAGAAATGAAATAAAAAAAAACACCAAGAAAAGGATAAGAAAAAAAAATCAAGAGAATGAGTACTATATTTAATATAAAAACAAAACAAAATCAAATACAAAATGATTAAACTAAAAAAAAATCTAAAAAAATCAAAACACAAAACAGACCAATCAAAATAATACCATTTTTACTTTTTAGCTGAATAAAAAAAATCAAGCCGTTAACTAGGAAAAAATCATGTCAACGCTCGTTGATTTTTTTTCATTATTTTTTTATCAAAATAATATCATTTTTACTTCCTGTACAATACAAAATCCTATTGACCCCGATAACCCTGATTATTCGACCCAACCCTTGACCCAAGACATGACAAGAGTCCACTCCCAGGCTGGGTTTTAAAAGCATAATAAAAAAATAAGCACTATATATAATATAAAATTTCAATGAAATTACACAATCAAAGATGAAATTGCCACAAAACTATTAATTAAGAAGAGAACTCAAAATAATAGGAATTGCAATCATAATATTGGGGATTAAATTCAACAAATAAAAGAATTAAAATAAAATGATTAGGGATTAAATTGAAAAATAAAATCCAATAAGAAAAAGATTAAAAGCAAAATAAATAGGAATCAAAAGAATGAAGATCAAATTTGATTAAAAAAAACATAAAAAATCAAATGCCAATTAATGAAATTGGAAATAAGTCAAATTCGATATAATTAGAAGAGAGGACCATTTTGTAATTTTGCAAGGTCAACACACCTTTTAAGATGAAGGAGAGAAAAAAGAGGGGAAGAGAAAAATTGTCATCAAAGCTCTTTTATGCCATGGATGCCGACACGCGTTACCCCACCGTGTAGAAGGTGGTGCTTGCTTCGGACACCACCTCAAAAGACTACCAATGACCACCGGAAGGCGCTACACAAAGGGCATGGATACCTCCCACTTTGAACGCACCAACCATTTTTTATTATAAAAAACCCATAATACCCTAACCTAATAGAATAATTGCAAGAAATTAATGTTAAAAAACCAAAAGTACCCATTGACCTTAGGGGAAAAAAAAGTTGACCTAGAGGTTATGCAATAATTACACTGTATAAAAAATATGAAAATTTAAAAATGTCCCTCAAGCATTAGCAGCTGTGTTGTTTTTTTAAAAGGCATTGGAGTAATTACATTGTGCAATAAATATGTGAAAATACAATCCAACCCTTAAATGTGTGTTTTTTCTTTTTGTCATTAAAGGGCTCATCAATTATTTTATTGTGGATTGTGTTGTGCACCATCTATATTAAATGCTAATGATTTTAGTTTTATTTGTAATGTAATAACACAATTCAAAATTTTAGCTCTATTTTTAAAATTCAATATCTTGTTTTTTTTAAAAAAAAATACATTCCTTTCAATTCCGTGACTCGCCACATTTAAAACTTTTCTTTTACTAAAATTTGAATTAAAATATCTTGCATATCAAACATTAAATGACAGTGCTTCTATGATGAAATCGTGAATAAAGATTCACATGGAAATTGGGTTTTTTAATGGAATGTGATCCTAGGCCAAGACGTGTAGACTTAATTGTTAACTTGATATCTAGGCTTGGTTATAAACTTGATTATTCCTAAAAAAAAAAAAGTGACTCATAGAACAAGTAGCTTTTCAATACTTAAGTAAGTAAGTGAATTATAGACAATAATGTGCAACAAAATTAAGAGAAAATGTATAGAAAAATATGTAGTGAATTATTGTAGAATAAAAAATATTAAGTCCTAAAAAATGATTGTTTATATGGTAATTTAATATATTTATAGATTTTCATCAAATCTATTTATCTCAATAGTTGCATGAAAATTAACTAATGGGAAATATGGGTGTTCACCACTCAGTATAGTATCATTGAATATAATGTGTGGCATGTTATTTGTGAAATAGTTGGTGAATGAAGTAATACATTGACTAGAAATAACTAAATTATTAGTCAAGAAAAAAAATAAAAAAAAATATATGATTTGCATTGAACGTGATTCATGGAGCACTGCTAAATATGTTGTGTCAACTTTGAATAAAAATTTGTACTTGCAAAGAATTATTTGTAAGTAAACGGATTGAAAAGTTTGCGTATGTGGGGAGAGTGAGTGACTCCTCATTTTATGTTGGTGTACACCATTGAATATAATGCTTGAAACTTTAAAAATATATGTTGAGAATTTTTATTTATGATACTAGCTAGGCCTAGGTCAAAAACGAAGAAGGTGCAGTCTGTTTGGGTTGCAAGCCTAAAGAAGCTGCTTTTTCCCCCGTAAAAATGTACCACCGTCAGTTTGCAATCAACTCTTTATAGAATTAAATTGATTTTGAAGTAATAGCTAGATTTGAATTGATTTGATTTCATGAAATAATTCTTTTGATTGCAATGGAATTTCTTAGGAGTATAATTCTACTAAACTATGACATCTGAAAATTACCAATGGACAATATTTTACTATTATTTAACCATATTATCCTTTCAAAATAGAATTAGAAGACTTGCTTCCTGCATGTTATGCTAAAAGCCAGTGTTTCTTCCTATCTCAAAATCAGCAGGATTACAAAGCTAGAAAGACACAAAGTGTATGTGAGATTTGCTCATAGAAGGATCAAGAAATATCTTACAGAGTGGTCCATCTGATCATGTTCATTTTGACTCTGATTTGCCTCATTACCCCCTTCTTGTTATTCTAAAAGCTAGTGTTTTTTCCGAGTTCACAATCTAGAAAGACAAAATTTATGTGAAATATGCTCTTAGAGGGATCAAAAAAATTCCTGCAGAGAACAGGTCCATCTGATTAAATTCATGTTGACTCTGATTTGCCTCATTACGAGACCATAGATGTAGTCTTTAGAGACCCTTATGATAATAGCAGAATTATTTCCCCCAACTTGATGTGGGACAGGCTCTTGATCTTGTTTTTGCAAGGATCTCAAAATCAAGTTTGGATTTTTGGAACATTGATGCTGTTTCTGGTAGTAGACGGCAACATGGTAGTTTTTGTTGGAACAAAAGGAGTTCCATGACATAATTTTAAATATTTTGAATTCAATTCTTTGCTAGGAATTCTTTCTCAACATGAGATTTGGGTGAAGTTGAGGAATATAAATCATTTCTACCCAAATCTTTCAAACTGTATGTAAAAGAGAACTTCAAAAAATGAAGTTAAGTAACACAAGATTTCAAAGCCTTAAAGACAAGTCAAGCTGGCTCAACTCTTCTTGAACATTTTCGGTTCTGTATACCATGGACCAAGAACCCCCAATACCTTCTCTAGAACTGTAATTCATCTCTGTCCTGCCATAGCTCAAGCCACCAACAATCCTACGAGCATGTCCATGGTGCTCGAACCCTGCTAGGGCTGGCTGATGGTCTCGAGGATAGGTTGAGCCACTCATGCTATATGATGATTCTGACCGTGGGTTCGATCCTCCGTGTGCCTGTACGGATGAACTCATCTCTCTGCTCTTCTTGGCTAAGGTTCTCTCAAGCTTGTGAGCATTTTGGTGACCACCAAGAGCTTGTGAGCTATAAAACTTTCTTTGGCAATAGTTGCATGAGAATATTCGAGGTTCTGCTGGACTATGACGTGATGATGAAGAAGATGGCTCAAGTACAAGTTCTAGGTTTAGTTGATTGCTTGGTAGGCTTAGATGTAGAGAAGTATTTGGTTGGAAATCCATGGCCCTAGCTAGAGGGAGAGTGAATAATTAGCCAAATACTATTAATTGGCAATAAAGGGTCGAGAAGAAGAGATGGGGCTTGTTGTGACTAAGAACAAGAGATGATCGCTTATAATGAGGGTGGGGAGGATTTGTGGGCTATTTGGGTAAAGCAGAAATGTGAAGAGCAGACACAATGAAGTAGAAGGAGAAGGACAGTCTTACATTATATGAAGTGCAATGGTTCACTGTTCCTGCACATATGGTAGAGTAAAAAGGAGATGGGTAAGTTTGTTAGAATGTTTGTGTGTGTGAGAGAGGGAGAGAGAGAGAGAGAGACAGGAAGCTGCAAAGATCAGTGTAGGATCAAAGAGTTGTCGCCTCCATTAATGGCAGCATTATAATCCCTCGTCGGTCCATGGAAATATTCCTTCATTTTTCCACTAATTTATGTACTCTAATGAAACCTGAAATTTCAGTATTTTATACGCTTAGTTTTTTTTTTTTTGAATGTCTTGTGAACGCACGTAATTTGCCTAGCTATTCAATATGGGTCCAATATCAACCTCAATTAGTCAAAGGAGTAGATGTTGAGATTAGCGTACACTAATTATCTTGCTGCTGATAGTAGTATTAGATTAATCAACAAGACAAACCATCTTGACTAGACCCAAAATGCAATATGATAATAGACGGTTTACTAAGTTTAATGACAAAAATATCCTCTTATGATTCACTGAACAACCGTACTGGATGAGAAGTAGTCCCTCTACACTGAATCCATATGTAAACCAATTGAACAACATCGCAGACTGACATTAAATCTAGTTTTTTTTTTTAACTTCAACACTTAAAAAAATACAAATAAAATAATATAGTATAAAAAATATTTTAAAAAATAATATAATTTAGAGAATCACGTATCACAAATTGCAAATATTCTCTGCAACTCTCTCCAATTCTAAAAATAAAATGACAATTTACAATAAAAAAAGAGAGAAGAGGAGAGCGAGAAAAACAAGAAAAAAAAATTTTAGAGACAGATTAAAACTCTGATAATAACATCACCGATGCCGTTAGAAAAATATCGACTGTATGAATCCAACGACACTAAAAAGATCACAAAGATGACCGGAGAGGACCACACGAACTGTCCAAATGTCTTGGAACTCATTTGTTTTTGGACGACTCATGTGGCACACTCCGGTCATTGTTGATGACTTTTCTTAATGTCGTTAGATTCATCTCATCAAAATCTTTTCAACGATACCAGTGATATTATTATTGGAATTTTGGTGTGCTTACAAGTTTTTTTTTTTTTCTCACTCTTCTCTTCACAAATTACAAGGAGAAGAGAAAAAAAAAAAGAATAATAAACAGTTGAGAATGAAAGGAAATTCAGTTTATAAGAATAATAAAAAATAACAGAAAGAAATTCTTCTTCTTCTTCTTCTAATTCTCACTCTCACTTCTTAGCTCTTAACATTATATTTCAAATTTTGTGCAAGTTTTTAAAACTATCCCTATCTTCGGATATGTTGAAGTCATTATGTTTTAGAATTGAGTTGTAATTATAAAACAAATGATCCGGGATAAAATTAGAAAATATTTTCTTCATGTGTTTTATTTAGAAAATGGTCAAATATCTTAAGATATCTCTAGATCGAAACAGTGGAACGGGTAGAATATGTATTATGAATTCTTAGTGTTCATAACTAATTAGAATTTTTGGTACCTCTGGTAGTATTTATTATATGATGTGTGTTGTTAAGGTGTGTTTTATCCACTACCATATCTCAAGTTAAGGACGGAAAGGGTGCCCAGGATTTCCTGCTTTCAAGATTGGATGATGGCTAGGAGTGATTACACTAGAGAAAAGACATGAGAACTGGGCAACTTAAAATATAATGGTATGACCTTATTAAATTACGTCATCCATCAACTCTTTGGCAAACCATACTCGAACAAATGTGTTGGAAATCGAAAAGATCAGACAAGTGTTATCGTCCATGATGTCCTAGTTTTGGGACCCCGTTTTTCTTGTATGCATGCCACCGAGGTTTCAAGTCGCTTGCCTCCCATCACATCCCATGGGGAATCTCTCTTTTCTTCCGAATTTAGACATTATAGCTAGCTGAGACATGCACATGGGAAATGGAATTCAAAAAACTATATGAAAAGCGGATTAATCAGCCACTACACTACATGCTCTCAATCAGGCACCGCAGTTTAATCAATTAAAATCGGATAAGCTCTCATTAACATAGTGATAAAAACGATAATTGTGATCATGATTGTGGGATCAAGATCTTGTAGGTCGGCTATGATTGCACTCAGTGCTGTCTGTTAATGACAGACACAGCACAAACCATGAAACTACGTACTGTTTATGTATTATATAAATGGATACAGTCAAGTAGTCATAATACAAAATGAGATTCCAATCTATTAACATTAATTCTTTTGCTAAAGCTTATATTATAGCAAATCAGTCAATAGGAAAATGTCTTTTTGTACTTTGACGAACCCATGGGACATGGAGTCATGAACCTTTACCTAACCTGATACTTGATACCCTACGTACAACTTCATGTATCGGTGGATTTTCCTTCCTTTTTTTTCATGTTTTTAATTATTAAGTTAAGGAGCAATATTTTTTAAATCAAAGTAAAACAAGGGACAGAAGGGTGGTGTGAAAGAGGCTCACATGGGAGGTGTTGGTAAGAGCAGTGATGAGACTCAAGGAGTGGTTTCGCCATGTAGATATGAAAGACAGCCAATAAGGACATCCTAAAAAAAATACACTCAGATGACTTAACGACATGTTTGTGTTTTGTCGGTTTTATTGAACACTAATGGGTTATGGAAGGACTCACTGTTATGGCTTATGCTTCTCTTTTTTGCCTACATGTGGATAAATGACTTCTATCCTGTGCTTTTTGCTCACCGCAACATTCCCCATCAGCTTCTTGCTGTTTGTGTTGTACTGGAGGACGATTTTAGGTTTCATGGTTACCATGAGATTGAGAATTCTGAAGGGATATAATGCTCTGATCCCTTGAAAAGGTTCGGCTTGATGGTAAAACTGAGTTTTAGTTCACTTTGGTTTGGCCGTTGCTATGAGTTCTTCTTTTAAATTAGGTGCAAAAATACCTGCCATGACGGTTTGTTTGTTGAGAGTAGGGTCGTTTCAACCCATGTTTGTCAGTCCTTCCTGCACTTTTTCCGACTTGTTCTGTTTCAGCTTTGAATAATTATTTGCGGATTCAGAAACAAGAACGCTTCATAGAGAATTTCAAGTTTTTTTTATTATTATTACTATAAATAAATCTCTAGCTGATTAATCCAAGATTTAGTTTCGAACCTTAATTTCCCAATCCAAAAGAATAAATGAAAAACACTCAATATACCATTAGAATAATCTACCCTAATTTTTTTAAATAAAGTCGTTTTCAAAAATTATGAAAATAAATAAAGTTGATGTGGGATTCGCACCTGCTCTCTCACAGCTCTACATCCTATGTTGAAGTTTTTAGGAAAATAGAAAGAGAAGAAACCTAATTTTCATTCACTCTCCTCATTCAATAAATCGATGGGGCCGTATTGATAGAGTCTCTGCCTCTGCTCTGTCACTTGCACTTCCCGAATGTGACTTTGACTCGTTTTCCTAGAGGATTATCAGACGGTCAGACCATTGTCAAATGATTTTGGGAGAGTGCACACAGGATTGGGGATGGAAGCCTTCCCGATTCTTCAACTGCTGGAAATCTCACCCCAGTTTTATGTAGGACCTGGAAGATTTTTGGAAGGAAGCTTGTGAATTATACCCGACATTGGAATAAAACTGTCTATGGCAATCAAGACAGGAAATTGGGGGATATTCAGTCAGGACTGAAGGCTTTGGAATCAGAGGGAGAAAACAGAGTTCTGACTCAGTCAGAACCCTCCATGCTTCAAAATGTAGTATCAGATCAGTGGTCTGTTAGCAAAAATGTCGAGGCAATATGGCGGCAGAAATCAAGACAAACCTGGTGCAGGCTTGGGGACAGGAACACTCAGTTTTTTCACCTTGCTGCAAACATCAGACGGTCCAGGATCACCATTACTCAGATTAAATATAAAGATACCACACTTTTTTAGTCCTACAGATATAAAGGAAGCTGTTGTTTCTTTCTATTCTGAGTTGTTTACTACACCGGTTGCTAAAAGGCCATATCTAGGAGGCATGAGGTTCAAAAAACTATCACCTACATGGAAACCATTACTATCCCGTACAAGGAATAGGCTGGCAGAGTATGTTTGATTAAAGCGGTACTACACTCCCAGGCTGAGGATCCGACTGAATAACCGGGTGATGTCAGAACTATTTTCTTCTGGACTGACAGAGGGATTGATGGTGGCAGTCTAAAGGATCGGTTTCCACATTTATCTATTGGGATTTAAGGTGGCGGCGAAGACTTAGATTTTCTGAATTGTCCAACCTGTACTCCCTCCTTTCGGTTTTGGGAAGTGCCACACGGTTGAGTTTGTCAAATTATATGCATAGGGTTTATTTTACCAATTTGATACAAAAACAGGGTCTCAAATTTGGTTTTTCCAACGATTTTATATCGAATGTTGGTAAAGATATACCACGTTAACACCATATAGTAATACCGATTACGATATTCTATACAATGTATATCTATCATTGCATTTATTTGAGCAAATTTTTTTATAACAAACGAAGGCTATTAAAAATTAATTGAACTTTCCAAACCATATTTTGGGGTTTTTTAGGCTACTAAGCCTGAGCCCATGTACCTTGATAGTAATTGGGCTCGGGCATAGTAACCTAATCTCATGGGGATTTTTTGAACTTTTTGAGGTTTTTTTAGTTTTTTAAAGGGTTTTTTAAGCCCGTTAAATTTAAATTTATCAATAACCCCTCAAGTTTTTATGATATTGATACACAATGACTTGTAAAAAAATCCTAGTATGATTAGTTTTGTTGAGTTTTCTTCTTATGAGAAGTGGGGTGAAAACCCAGGGTAATATATACGAGAGCCCGTGTGTAGAGACATGAACCATGGTTGAACAAGTAATTTCTAAGTATATATAAGGAAACCATGAAGGAACCTATACCTTGAAAATTTCTTAAAGGCTGAGGAAAAACCATGAAGGGTGAGCCAATACTTAGAAAGTTTCTAAGTGGTTAAGGGGATGGATCCATATCAATGATCATAGTTCGAAAAAAATTTAAAGGGTGGAGGAAGAGCCCATACTTAGAAAAATTTCGAAATGGTTAGGGAGACAGACACATGTTAATATCCAAACTTAGAAAAATTTATATGTGGCTAAGGGGATGGACCCATGTCAATGCCCATACTAAGAAAACTTTATAAAGGGCGGAGGCAAAACCTATAGATAAAGAGTCCATGCTGAGAAATATTTCTTAGTGGATGTTGACACTCATATTTAGAAAACTTTCTAAAAGACAAGGGGGATGGACCCATGGAAGGTGGTGCAATTCCACTAGGAAGACAAAGTTTGTCCCTTAAAAGATGGTTATATTATAGTGTAGGAGCTACATGACCTCTTTAGGATGGCATGGGGCGTGACAACTCCCCACTGATGAGTGGTCAATGGAGTATGGGATGTATGTAACCTTTCTAAAATGGCATGGAGCTGTGGAGTCCTTAATTGAAGAAAGATATCACCAAAGAGAATGAGGTCTGTAGCCTTTCCTATAATGATGTGCGGGCTTAAGAGCCCCCCATTAGAAAGTGTGGGAGGTATGTGACTTTCTTGACATTGTTAAGGGTGTGGGAGCCCTCCACTAGAGAGTGGTTGTTTTTTTAGACTGGGTGGCCTATGGCCTTCCTTGTGATGTAATAGGGTGCGAGAGCCTCCTATTGGATAGTGGTTATACCTAAGAGTGGGAGATCTAAAATCATTTCTGGAGATAATATAAAACCTGGGAGCCTCACTAGAGAGTCATGTTAGTCTGAGACTATATTAGAATACTAAGAGATCCAATATCAATCCCTAATGAATTGGTGAGATGCGTTTTAACATCACCTATAGAATGTGCAAGTCCAAGACTGTATTTGAGAATGGGGGATCTAAGATCAACTCCTAGTGAATTGGTGAGAGGCTTGTAGGCATAACCTGGAGAATGTGTCAATTAAAGACTGCAAAATTAAGAGGGGGGTTGAAAATCAACCTATGGTGAATTAGTGAAAAAAGAAAGGCTCTTAGGCATCACCTGTAGAATGATGTTATTATAATTTGGACACCTCATATTCATCCCTTGAAGATTGTGGGTATATTGCTATAGAAAGACCAAATCAATCCTCTTTAAAGAGAGTGGTGCTATTACACTAGGAAGACCAAGTCAATCCCTTCCTTGAAAGTTTTTGAAAGCCCTCACTAAAGATCGATAGATAGAAAATTTATGTCAAAGATATATTATTTTTATTTCAAAAATAAATTTGCATTCTTTTTTAGGATTATGCATATAGATAGGAAATGTATGTCAAAGATACATTAATTTTATTTCAAAAATAAATTTGCATTCTTAAGGATTATGTATCCTGAGGTGATTTGAGTGATAGATATGAGAGAGGTTCTCAAAAGGAACATATCTTGAAGGTTGCGCCAATGGGTTTGTTTTGTTGTCCTTATAACTCTAAATGGGTGATCTTATTTTGATTAAAGGGAATTATAAATCCTTAGGATACACAAATGCTTATGGGTTGATCCCTCATGGTTCTTCCTTGATCTTTCATTTCTACTAGGAGAATGATTTCACTTGGAAAGTCTTTCTTGTTGGTTATCCTTGTAACAACAAGAAGGCCCATGTCATAATAAATTGATCTTTTCCACTTGCATGTGATTTTCCATGACTTATTTCACCTTGAGCAAGCTTTTGTCTGGTAAGGCATAAAGTTTTCTCTAAAAGGCATGTTTGTTTACCCCTCCTTTCAAGGTGTCTGAGGCTACTAGCTCAAGCAATTCTTTTATATTGAGCATTTATTCATTAAACCTCTTTAAATATGCTCATGTAGACTCGCCCTCTTGTTGGATAACATCAAATAGCTTTGTGAAACTTTTCTTGGCATGTATGTTGATGTTGAAGCATGCCGGCATGTATGTTGATGTTGAAGCATGCCACTGGCTTTGCATAGAGATCATTGAACCTTTCAATAGAGCTTGGCTCTAAATTATTGTATCATCCACATGCAAACCCCTAGAAATATAGTTTTTAGGGAGTCAAGTGTTCATATTTTGCACATTGAATCACTATACTAGATGACCAACTATAAGCTATCATACACATTCTATACATACTCCCTTGGGTCAACCAATCAATCATAATTATCCAAACTCATTTTTATGAAAATATAATCCTTAGGGAGTCAAGTATTCAATACTTGTTTGGATAAAGGAGAACCCCTCCAATGATAAGGGTTGTAGTCATTCTCCTAAGTATGCTCATGTACAAACTATCTCTTAGTCCTTTATTTATGAAGCTCTTAGGAGCCAGGGATTTTGGCATGGAATAACAGTTCGGTAACTGGTGTCCATCTCACTGTAACTAGTATGTGTGTTCGGATTATTAGCTCAGTCATTAGTATCACTGATGAAAGTGATCCCTTGAAGGACTCTCATAAATGTCATTCTACCTAGTCTCCTATAAGTAGTGTAATCATCTGCTGGTGCCTGGTGCGGTTAGTGGTTACAACCTTAGGGCATTGTGTGTTGATGATTGTGTTAAGACTTATTAAGGTGGCAAGGTCTCATTTTATCATTGGGTTGCCAACGCAGCTTGAGTAAGGAGTTACGCTTAACTAGTGAGTTGTTAAAGGTCTAATTCAATAGAAATGTCACACGATAATAAGTAGATTTGTCCTATGTCCTCGCTTAGATATGTCTTGATTATATGATATAGAATGGCCTAGAAATGTCAAAAACAAGTTTTAGAGACTAGTGAATATTTTTATCAGTTTCCTATAAACGACGTCAGTGATGAGGTCTTAAAAAATTCAAGTAGCTTTGGAGCAAGATTTATGTGTTGGATAATCAGTTAATCTATTGGTTCTAACAATCTGATCTATTCTCCCTAGCCAAAGTAGTTGGTGTCTAGTACCTAGTAAACCAAGGTGGCTGGTAGTTGATACCTGCAAAAGATCCTCCTTGGTAGATTTGAAGACTTTCATATGCTGAAGTAATAATCTTTTTAGATAGAGAAAATTTAATGATATTTTAGAGATATAGACTCTGAAAATATATATGTTAAAAATGTTAAGAATGAAGAGTTCGTGAACTTGGAGTTTGAAGGATTTATTGTGTATTTACAACCCATGAGTCTTGTTTTTGTTGTTGAAAGGAGAAGTTCAAGTGTAATTCCACCCTTGTGATATTTTGAGTTATATTATACTCAAAATAATACATATTGAATCAGTATAAAATATTAAAGGACCTGTGTAGGGTCATGAAAAAAAATCTCAAAAGAGTGTTGGTTTAAGCAAGGTGCCTAAGCCCATTAGAAGTGAAAATGGGTCCAGACAAGCACGTTGGGTTTAGGCATGGTAGCCCTTGGATTTAATTTTTATGCAGATTCGTCCAATAATTATTTAATTTGACTTTGAATCTGCATTGTTTCTTTAGTCTTGAATATAATGGGATACAATTAGGCTTCAAATTTCATCCAAAATTACAGCTTGATTTTCCCATATGTTTGAAATCCTCCTCAGTCTGTTTTCTCTATATCGTCAATCTTTATTTTATTTTTTTATTTTTATTGGAAAAGAACAAATGAAATTAAAAAAATAACTTAAAAATAGATTATGACATGGGTGCTAGGCAGCACCCAGTATTAGACATGCGGCGTGCACCTTGCTATGGGCGAACACCCAACCTGGGCATGAGAATCCATGTATCTTGTTAGTAGTTAGGCTTGAGCGTGGTAACCTGAGCCTATGGAAATGTATTTTTATCTTTTATGTAAGTATTTTATAAAACAAAGGTGCTTAAAATTTAATTATGTTGTAATGAATTTTAAAAACATAAAAATATTATTGGAAATTAATCAAATTGGAGAGCTTTATGCACTATATATATGGATAACCACCTGATTTCATTTTTGAAAAAAATAAATCATTATATGGAAAATATGGTTTGTATTATATGGCAGACAGAAAAGCAATCCAAGTTGACCCTTGAAATTGACACGTCGTCCTATTGGAAGCAGGCTTGTCACCACTGAGGTAAGTGGGGATGCACATAAAATTCTCTCACAAGCACAGGAAAGACTTCGAGTTGGTGTTTTTTCTTTCTTTGTCGTTGCTTGTCTTTTTGTTACACTACGATGGATGAGTGTGTTGATCTAATTGCTAAACAACTGAACAAACTAGCAAGTAAATGAGAAGTTGGGTCTAATCATCACATTTGAAAGATAAGGACATAATATATCCAACCATGCAAACCTTCCATGTTTCATCTCATGTGTTTAAAGGCTAATGTCACTTCGAGGAAGGCTTGTCATTACAAAATTAATCCTTAATCCGAGGTGCTAATTGACGTGATCTTTTACAAGACATGTGTTGTCTTTCATGTGTATTGTATGGCCGCCTGCCCCCACCACTTTCGTTTTGGACATGCATATATATATATATATATATATATATATATATATATATATATGATAATATTGCGGTGCTTGGAAGGCTCCGAACCCCCTCATGACATGTTTTGGAAATGTGTGAACAGACGGAATTTAACTATGTGACGGTTTTTTGAAGATAAGGCAATTAATCCCTTTGAAAGTTAGGAACATTTCATCCTTTTCTATTTAAAAAACATTAATTACTACGAGTAAACTATACTTGGGCGCCAGGCTTTTCGATTTGGTTTTCTTCCATAGATTTTACAAACCCTCGAGTCCAATAAAACAGTCCACAACATATAGTTCAGTTGAATCAAGACGTTATTCAACCGAGTTAATGCGAAAATCTATCTCAGTCAACTTAAGGAGAGTATCATTTGCTGAGTTGTACTTCCATGTATTAAAGTTCAAGTAAATCTGTAACAAAAAAAAAAAAAATTGTCAAGTGAGTCTTTAATTTTATAACGATTTTTTTCTGTGTATCTTGTTGTCAAGAAGTTCATTTATCTGCTTTCAGATAGAGGAGGATAATTGCACTGTAACTATATCAACTTTTCATTTTAATTAATGGAGTGTGTGTGAATCTAATTATCTTTTTATTTCAAAACTATCAATTATGTACTTTTTCTCCGAAATTCTTTTAATTTTTTTTCCAGTTTTTTAGGACATGGTAATGGTATTTGATCAACAACTTCAAATTGTGGGCTTTTTTCTAAAGGAAAGATTTCTTCCAAAATAATAATAATAATAATATATTATTATTATTATTATTATTATTATTATTATATAAAAAAAAATAGCTCGCGCACTGCTGCAAATGGAACAAAATGTTTTTGAACTTAAAAAATTATTATTATTATTATTGTCGCACCCAACATCGCCACGACCCTAAAAAATAATCTTGATTTAAGAAAAAAGAACAGATATCTGGCATCTTGTTCTTTTAGGGGAAAATGTCTTGTTTGAAGAGTCGTCACCTAGTATTATGGTCACTAGGAACCCTAACTGGTTAACAGAGATTCTATGGCTCGGGATTGGTTACGTAAAAAAAAAGATATTATCACCCCTTAAATGTTCTGCCTAAAGCAGACTGCATTGCTTGTTTTGTCTTAAATTGCTAAACATTTATTCGTTTATGCTATGATGATTTGTTTATAATATTCCTGATTCTGGCGCCAGTGAATATTCGAGCTCGAATAATTCCAAATCTGGCATTGGTAAAAATTCGTAGCTACGAAAAAAAATTAGATCAATATTTTTTATTCCCTACTCTAACGCCAGTGAATAAATAAAATAAAAATAAATTGATTTTTACGCATGCACATATTTTTTTATTTTTCTAGCTAAATAAAATAAAATACACCGAATAAAAATAATATAAATTTAAACCGGTATTTTTATTCCTGACTCAGTGAATAAACCAATAAATTTATATTATTTTTATTCATGCATACACATTTTTTATTTTTTCTACCTTTTTTACTTTTCTGTTTTTTTTATTTTTTTATTTTTTATTTTTTAGTCTGGGCCCAGCTCAGCCCACATGGGCTGGGCTAGACCCAGCCCAGCCCAGCCGGTGACCAGGCTGGGCTGAGCAACACGCGTGTTGCTTCAGTGTGCAAGTGAATTAAAATTCACTTGCACAGAGCCAATGCTAATTAAATTAACAAAGAAGCAAAAGTTTGCTTACCTGGTGCTGGAGACCGAAGACGCTTACAGTGCTGATGGATCCTCGCCCGCTGCTTCCCTTTGTCTTCCTTCTGCGCTCACCTGCCTACATGTTCCTTTTGTCTTCTCGGCAACTTTGAAGCTGAGAAGGTGATGAAGAGGCCGACCTGCTTTGAATTGGTTTTGATTCTGGGTCTTTCTCTGTCTGCAGGGACGAAAGTAATTGCAAAGCCAATCCTCCTCTCTGTGTTGCTCCTTTATTTTTCCTTCTCTTTTCTGCTTTATTTTCTGTTTTATCCTCTGTTTTTTCTTTCCTGCCATAAGTTGTGATTGAATTCTGGGACTAAACCAAAGATGGGTTTAGCTCTCTGTTTGCTTCCTTTTGTTCACTCTGCTTCTAGGTTTTTTTTGTTCTCTGTCTCTTTTTTGCTCTGGTTTTCGGGTCTTTCTTTTTCCAATCTCCTCTCAGTTTTCCCCAGTTTTTTCCTTTTTCCGCTCTCTCATCTTCTCTGGCTTTATAGCCAGAGAATGCCAAGCATTTGAAACGGCTTCCATCCTTTACTCCAGCAACGGCTCCTGAGGAGGAAGACGAAGAAGGCGATTAACAAATTCTAAAAACGGCGCCGTTTGTGTGATGGGAACAGCCACTTTCAATCTGGTCACTGATGTTCTGAAATCGTGCAATCAAGTCCCTGGGTAAATTGTCACTGGATCCCTGTATTTCTGCTCCTTTTACAAGCTAGTCCTTGGACTTTAACCTGCTGCAATTTTGCCCCCAATTAGCCCCAAACCTTGGTATTTTTTCAATTAAGTCCCTGATTGAATTAATTAAATTAATTTCAAGCTTAATTAAGTCTCAAACTTATCAATTCTCCAATTAAACCATTGATTGGATGAATTAAATTAATTTCAAGCTCAATTAAGTCTCAAAACTTATCAATTCACCAATTAAACCCTTGATTGGATTAATTAGAATAATTCCAAAGTTTAATTAAACCTCAAAACTTCCAATCATGTTGCCCTTAACCCAAATTTTAATACATTCTTCATTTATTTCATTTTACTTACTTTTCAATCATTATTATTTTTTTCATCATCATTTTTTTATATCCATTTCAGTAAATAAAATAATAATAATAATTAAAATAAAAGAGTCAAAAATTAGGTTATGACAATTATTTTGATATTTCTAACATATTTTTTTAGCACAAGAACAAATAATCATGAACATTAAAAGCTTAGATCATCTCAGATTAATTTATCAAATTTACAATTTGAGTTTAAAACAAAACAGAAAGATGCTGGAAACTCTCGCGTCCTGTTCAACGAGAGATCACGTATATTTATATTGATCACAGTACAATTAAGGAGAGTAAGTTACAACTGTGTAGTCTATCAATTATAGCTGTGTAGTCTATGGAATGTACATGGAAAGCAAATAATTAACTCCTGAAATCAAGGTGTAATTTTACTTGTTGATTTACCGTGATTTGTAAATTAATTGCACTTGCTGTTGATGTGTCGTGATCTGCAGAATGTATTTCCATAATATGCCCTTTCAAGGTCAACGTGGATGAAAACACGTTGAGCTTGTCTCTCAGGAAGGCAAATCGGGCTGACATAATTGGTTTAGTGAGCTCATCAGCAAGCTGGTCTTTACTAGAGATGAAGCGAACGTCAAGAGTTTTCTGCTGAACTTTTTCCCTGACAAAATGATAATCGATCTCCATATGCTTAGTGCGTGCATGGAAAACTGGATTGGCCGTGAGATATGTGGCGTCGATGTTGTCACACCAGAGTATTGTACACTGGGCTAAAACAATACCAATTTCACACAGCAAGGATTGTACCCAAAGTGACTCAACTGTGGCATGTGCAATTGCGCGGTAGTCAGCTTCAGTGCTAGAACGGGTTACAGTTTGTTGTTTCTTGGAGCTCCATGAGATTAAGTTGTCACCAAGATACAAGCAGAAACCTAAGGTGGACTTTCGATCGTTTGGACAGCCCGTCCAGTCAACATTGGAGTAGATAGAAAGCTATGTTGAGTTATTTGGCTTAATAAGTAATCCGAAGTGAATTGAAAACTTGAGATAATGTAGGATTCTTTTCACTGTTGTCCAGTGTTCATCAGTATATTGGTGCATGAATTGGCAGACTTTGTTAACTGCAAAGGAATATCTGGTCGAGTTAGGGATAAATATTGTAACGCTCCCACTACACTGCGGTAATTGGAAGGATCGGAGTAAGTTGCACTCGAGAACAAGGATAATTTCTAAGAAGAAGATATTGGTGAAGAAACCGGTTTGGCATCTAACATATTTGTGCGTTGGAGAAGATTGAAGATGTACTCGTTTGCAAGAGAAGAAGACCTTCGGCCAGCTGATGTGCTTCCAGGCCCAGAAAATATTTAAGATGGCTAAGGTCTTTGACAGTAAATTCATGACTCAGATTGGTGATAAGTTGGGAGATAGCTAGTGGATTTGATCCAGTGATCAGGATATCATCAACATAAACAAAGAGGAATAATAAAGTTAACCTGTGTCTGCAAATAAAAAGAGAAGTATCGAAGCAGGAGTTCACAAAACCAAGAGAGAGTAAGTGCTCTTGAATTCGATGGTACCAGGCTTGTGAAGCCTGGTTCCGTCCGTAAAGGACCTTATGTAGCCCGCAACTATGAGTGGGAAAATGAGGATGCACATAGCCAAGAGGTTGGTGCATGTAAACCTCTCCAGACAAGTTATCGTGAAGGAAGGCGTTTTGTATATCAATCTGATGTATCGACCACTGATTGGAGACAACATAGCTAAGCATAAAACGAATGGTGGTGGATTTTACCACAGGGCTGAACGTGTCATCGAAATCAATTCCTAGTTGTTGGTGATATCCCTTGGCGATAAGTCTCACCTTTCTTCGTTTAAGAGAACCATCAGACATGCGTTTGGATTTGAAAATCCACATTGAGCTGACTACATTGAAACCAGGTTTGGCAAGGATTAAGGACTATGTGTCATTCCTCATGAGTGCAGTGAATTCTTCATCCATGGCTGCACGCCATTCACGATGTTTTGAAGCTTCTGAATAGCAGGTCGGTGATTCTAGAATTGTACCTGTTACAAGAAATGTTTATGGCAGGGGATACCGAATAGTTATATTAGTATTCTTCTTTGGTTTCATGATATTGTTTTAAGATCGTGTGATCATTTGATGAGGACGATGTGGAGGGAATTCTACAGCAACGGATATATGTTGGGTTGGTTGTGGGGTGAGAGCAAAATCGTTGGGAGCAGAGGAATTTATGTTGGGTGGTGACATATTTTGGGAAGGAGTAAAGAATGATGAGGATGAAGATAATGGTTGATGATGGGAAGGAGATGTTGTTGGCGTTAATGAAGCTGTTGTGTGGGTTGTGTCAGGTTGTGGTGATGGGCTGTAACTTATATTGTTTCTTAAGAGAGAGGAATGAAGATTTGTATATGAGTTGGATGGAGGCTGAGAGAAAACATGTCGTGAAACAAATACCTTTCCAGTGGATGTATCAAGACATTTCAATCCACGATGAGAATTGTTATAACCAAGAAAGACGCAACGTTTAGATCGGAAGTCAAGTTTGTTGCGATTGAAAGGATGAAAAACAGGAAAATAGGCACACCTAAAGATTTTTAAAGATGAAAAATCAGGAACATGGTTGTAGAGTTTTTCAAATGGGGACATGCCAAGGGGGGAGGTAGGAAGACAATTAATTAAATATATGGACATGAGAAAAACGTTATCCCAATAGTTGTGAGGAGCATGACTATGGGATAAGAGGGAGAGACCCATTTCAACTATGTGACAGTGTTTCCGTTCAACAGATCCATTTTGTTAGGAGGTATGGGGGCAGGAGATTCGATGTTGAATGCCAATTTTTGTAAAATATGTGTGAAGAGAGCGATACTCCCCACCCTAATCAGTTTGTACAGATTTTATCTTACAATTAAATTGGCGTTCAACAAGTCTTTTAAATAAGCAAAAAATGGGCATGACACTAGATTTGTTAGGGATTGGATATAGCCATGTGAATTTGCTAAAATAATTAACAAATGAAACATAGTATTTATTGCTAGTGGTGGACATGATAGGGGATGGACCCCATACATCAGAAAAAATTAGTTCAAAAGGATGATTTGAAATTTATTGAGAGCTAGAAAAAGGAAGGCGATGACTCTTTCCTTATTGACAAGCTGAACAAATACCTGGAATTTTATTAGACGAAGTAGGTAAAGAAAATTTGGAAACAAGATGTCGAATAGTTTGATAAGACGAATGTCCTATTCGGCAGTGCCAGACATCAAGAGGCACTCGTTGAGATAGGTAGGCTTGAGGATGGTTTATTGATGATATAGAGGTTAGAAAGATGTAAAGGCCGTCTTTAGGTTTGTCACACAGAAGAACTCTCCTCGTTGCTTCGTCCTTCACCAAAAAATGAAAAGAGTGAAATTCAATATAGACATTATTATCTCTTGTGAATTGGCTAACAAAAATTAAATTCTTTTGAATTTGAGGTACATGCAACAACTTATTTAAAGTAAAAGAAGTTGTTTGTGTTAAGAGAGTTGTAGAGCCAATATGTCGCCAACATGAATTTGGTTGCTGCCAAGATAAGGGTCTGACTGAAGAGACAAGTTGTTGAAGTTGTTGGTGAGATGATTTGTGGAACCAATATCCGGATAGCAATCGATATCATTATGTGGTGAGGAAGTTGTCTTATAAGCTGTCATATAAGAAGAAGTGCCTTGGTAGGTATGATCAAACCTGTAATGACATTGGATGGCAGTGTGGCCAAGTTTTCCATAGACTTGGCATATGGTCTCGAATTGGAGGAGATGTTTGGAGGTGGGCCTCTTCCTCTATAGTCACGTCCCCTTCCTCTGCTGTTGGAACCATATGATTGGTGCTGAAAGAGGTGTTGTTGTTGTGTATTTTCCAACATGCGATTTGTAGTCATTCTTTGTGGCCATGTTCATCGAGCTAACAGATGTATCATTTGTGATTTGTTGTTGTTCCAGGCATAGTTCAAATGCAAGAAGATGGTTAAACATATCTTCTGAGGTCATTTTGTCAATTTGAGTGGAAATGGAGGTGACAATATCATCATAACAAGTATCAAGACCACCAAGAAGGTAAGCTGTAAATTCATAGTTTTGAAGGAGTTGTCCGATGGCGCCCAAGTTGTCTGAGAACGACCTCATTTTTTTAAAAAATAATCAGAAATTGACAAGTTACCTTTCTTGGTAGAGGCCAAGAATTGTCTAGTTTGTATGGCACGAGCGAAGGAGTGAGAGGCAAACATTCTCTCAAAAGCAACCCAGACTTCTTTGGATGTTGAGAGGTCAACCATTTGTGCTAGGATATTCTCAAACAAAGAGGAAACCAGTGCACTTAGCACAACCTGATCTTGATCATACTAGGTAGAGTAGTGGGGATTTGATATTTCAGCGGGAACGGTTTGAGAGGTTGCTGCTTTAGGATTAGGAATGGTGGGGCTAGGACTAGAGATGGTTCCATCAACAAACTCAAACAGGCGTTGATCACGTAGGTAGGGGACGATTTGAGTTTTCTAGAGTAGCTAATTATCCTTGGTAAGTTTGACTGTGACGAGGCTATGGATGTTGATGGGAGTAACAGAGTTAGAAGGAGAAGAAGCCATAATGATGGATCGAAAAACAGAGGTTATGATTTGTTATGATTTGTAATTGCACTTGCTGATTTGCTATGATCTATAATTGCACTTGTTGCTGATGTGTCGTGATCTGCATAATGTATTTCCATAATAGAGTTATGGACCCGACTGAATTTAATAACTTTATTTAAAAAAAAAACATTAATTCATGTTAGGCTCTATAAAAAAAACATTTATTAATGTTATAAAAACATTGTTATAATTTTATTCAAAAATAAAATAAAAATCAAATGGTGTTTAATAAATAACATTTAGAATATAATATTAAATAATTTCAAAACTAAATAAAATGATATATCTAATATATTTTAAATTAATTACTTTTAAATAATTTAAATTACAAGAAAAAAACAAAATAAACTAAAAATATAGGTGAAGTGCGCTTGTTGGATGGCATAATGTGCCTAACCCATTTAAAATAAGCCTAGACGTGTGGCTCATCTTTTTTTCTTTATTTAAACATGTCATCTGCTATTTTAAAATAAAATAATTGCAAATGATGTGTCTCCTACTTGTCATGATTCCAATTACATGAGAGGAATTGAGAAAGAGGTTGGAGTTATTTAAACTTAAAAATTATATTTTTAATAAAATTTTATCTAAAAATATCTATTAAACATTCATAACACCTCAATGAATCAGTAACATCACATTCAAAATATGTCTAAAAACACAAAATCAAGCTTAAAATTTTTTTAAAAAAAAAACTCGTATATTTTAGCATGCAAAAAAGGTAAAAACACCTTAATAAAATCTATTAACACTAAAAATTATTTTTTTCATGACTTGAATGTAGTTAATCTAATAATTCTCTTTTTCATAACTTTTTAATAATTTTTTTTCTCTAAATTTAAAAACTAAAAAAATAAGTAAAATAAAATTTTAAATCAAAACTAAAATTTTAAAAAATAAAAGGGTTTAAAAAAAAATTAATAGAAAAGTGGTGGATGAAGGATAACACTTTTGCTAATCTACAGTGGAATATTAGAGGTTGAAGAATAAAAATGGTTAAAGTGATAACCATTTATTTTAATAAACCATTTATTTTAGAATATATCTAATGGAAGGGTAAACGTGATTTGGTAAACTAAATTAGTTTTTCGTCTATCAAATTTATTGAATTTATTTACATTAAAATTTGTTTGCATGCATTTTTCAATATAGGTACACTTAGAATCGTCAAAGCGGCCGGCGAAGTCGTTTTGCAATGTCATATTATATGATCAGCCAAAATTTTGAAAAAAAACAAAACAGAAATGACATATTTACAGCATATATTAAAAATAGCGAATATAAAAATTATCAGAAATAAAGTGTAGCGAATATGAAGAAAAACCGATGATGAATATATAAAAAGAAAAAAATGATTAATAGCTTGAAAATAAGAAAATAAGAAAGGGATCCAAACAGTGTTTTTACAGTAGCTTGGAACATTGAATTTACAATTTCTTCCCCCAGCCCATAAACAATTGGGCTGATTAATAGGGGTATTAAAGTTTTTTTTTTGTTTTTTTATTAAACAATAAATCTAAATGTCACGTTTTATATTTTCAAGGATCGAGTGATGAAGGCATTGTCCCATCAAAATTAAAATTTTAATTTATCTTGATATATTTATAGTATAATTAACTCCGATATAAAAAAAATATATTGCCAAGACCTGTGCCCATGCCCAACATCGACTTACTTTCAAAGTTAAAACTTAGACCGAATTTATTTCAACTATAAACAACAACAGCTAAATTAAGTAACAGAGGAAAAAGAAATTCTAAACTTCCATGCACCGTTAATTTTGATGAATTTGCATTTCCATTAAACATGGAAACTCGTGAACCCTTTATTTATAAATGTAAAGAAATGAGTTCAAGTCCTTTGGAGGATTCGAACTTAAAACAACTCTATTAAAAAAAAAATGTTAGAGTAGTTTGTCATCATCATATATAATAGTAAAATTATAGTAACATATTAACAATTCTTTGCGACTTTTGACAAGCGGATAGCTAACACATTTTATTGTAGACTTGTTGTTCAAATTTTATTTTTTAAAAAAACTTTTATTTTGCACAATTGCTTTTTTTTTAAGGCATGATTCAACAGCAATTGAGTCAAATTTGTTAATTAAAAATAAAATTAAAAGATAAAGGATCAAAGTGAAAAAAATATCATAAATAGGTAATGTTTTTTGTAAACTTCTTGTTAAAATATTACGGTGTTAGAAAAATATTTGAAATTTAACCAAGAACAAAATGGAACAAAAAAAAAGAACTATATTTTTAGAATAAGAAAATATTATCAATTTGATTGTAATATCGAGTTGAAATTTTACTTTGAGTTTTCTAACACATTATTTTATCTTCAGGTAAACTTTAGGACGATCAAAGTTTGGAACCGTCAAATAAAACTATCAAAATTTGGACAAAAAATAACTAGGAAATTCATTAATGGTGTTTTTGTGAATAAGTTGATGAGTTGGCATTTCCAGCAACTTCTTTTTCTTTTTAAAATCAGCTAGAACCGGAAGAAAGGAAGAGAAAGGAAGAAGAGAAAAAGAAAAGAAAAGCTAGAGATTTAACTGAGAACAAAATGGAACAAAAAAAAGAGAACTATGTTTTTAGAATAAGAAAATATTATCAATTTGATTGTAATTTCGAGTTGAAATTTTACTTTGAGTTTCCTAACACATTATTTTATCTTCAGATAAACTTTTAGGGCGATCAAAGTTTGGGAACGTCAAATAAAACTGTCAAAATTTGGACAAAAAATAACTAGGAAATTTGTTAATGGTGTTTTTGTAAATAAGTTGATGAGTTTGCATTTCCAGCAACTTCCTTTTTCTTTTTAAAGTCAGCCAGAACCGGAAGAAAGGAAGAAGGAAGAAGAGAAAAAGAAAAGAAAAACTGGAGAGGTTTTGCCTAACAAAATACTTGAGAGAAATCATGTTTAGGGTGTAAAAGAAATGATTAAATATATGAACATAAGATTTAAGCATAAGAAAGCAACTGAGGGAGGAAGGAAAACTAAAGGTGAAAGTTCTGGCTAAGAAGGGAGGAAGGTGTGGAAAAATCTCACCAGGTTATAAGTAATCGAAGTTCATAATCTTGTCGGATAAGGTGTCATGAACTTGTTTTTACAAGTTTAAATGGAGATTAACAAAGTTGTGTAAAATTCCTAAATTTTGAATTGGGTTTCATTGTGAATGAATTGGAAAATTATGATATTGTGAATATGTGATGAGCTTGACATGAGATAGGATGTGAATTAGTTTAAATTAATGATTTGTAGAAGAAAACAAAACTTGAGTATTTTGAGAAATTAGTTCATTCTCTACTTGTATTTGATGTTTGTGAGTGATTATATGATAAGTTGAATTGAATTTAAATTAATCCCACTAAAAGTGGGGAAATTGAAAAAATTTCACTACTTTTTATTTTTATATTAAGCTAATCCAAGTAGAGAATGAACTTGATTAACAAGTTAATAGTTGTGGACTTGTGTTTAATGATGTTAGATGATGTATTAAATGATAATAGTTACCCTTAAATGATGAAGAAATGCATGGAAACTATTTGGTTGTTCATCAAATTTACAAACAGGAATCTGAATAATTTTACCACCTAACTTTTTAGTTGATATTCGAACTAATAAATAATGAAAATTAGAATATGTTTTTTTTTAAAGAAAGTTGTAATAAAAGATGTTAACTTTCAAATATAATTGATTTTGCTTAATTCAAAGTTATAAAAACTTCATATATTGATTAAAAATGAAAGAAATGTCACTTTGTATTTTGATAGATAGATTGTATATGCTATTGTATTGGGTGGTTTTGGATGTGCAAATGATAGAACTAGGTGTTATTTCCTTCATTAAAATTGTAGTCTTGTATCCTAGCTTTCGGGCAAGATAAGCACACTCGAAAAACTTAGTTCTATAACTTTAATTATGATTAAATATTAAACAGTGTTCTGGATTGATTAAGTTAAATCAGCTAAGATTAGCTAACCTTTAGAAATTATGATAATGAAATTGTAATGGATTCCCATAATGATTAAGTTAAATCAGTTAAGATTAATCAACCTTTAGAAATTATGATAATGGAATTGTAATGGATTCCCATAATGATTGAGTTGTCTATGATGTGATATTCCTACTATTATAGGAGAAGCCATGAGATCTATACAACAACCAGGGATCACTTGGCACCTTGTAATTTTTAATTTAGCGTAGTTTATTACATCATGTAACTGCACCACTTTTTTGTAATGTCGTATGAACTTATTTTGTTTATGATGTGTGAAGGAACTAGTTACCTAGAAATGGTTCCCTGGTTTTGGGCAAAGAACCTAGTTACTTAGAAATTGGACTCGTGCCCGGTTTTGAACGGTGAAACTAGTTACCTCGTGATAGGGCTAGTGTTTGTTTTTTGATGAAAAAATAAGTTACCCGGTAATGAGGCTAGTGCTACAAATGAGCTAATTGTACTAGTTAGTTAGATAATTATTAAAGGAAAGATTAATATATATATATATATATATATATATATATATATATATATATATATATGTGGTTTAAGATTGTTACATGAATCCTTATCATCTTGATTTCTTGCAAGAGTAATTTATGTCATTATGTGCTAAATTAATTTTAGGTACCTCACAATATCAAGTAGATTAGTATCTAGTTAGGGTCTTTTTATGTTAAGGGAAAAGAAAAGGAGAAATGTAATTTGGAGGAATAATCTTTTGCATTCTAAATATTTATTATGTAATCTAATATTGAATTAATGTAAATTGTAATTATTTTGGATGATTTTCTTATTTGGTTCATAAGTGATATAATTAAGTTGTTAGTATTTTAGATTTAGTTACTTTATGCATTTGTTTTTGCTTCTTTTTTTTTAATTTTACCCTTCAAGAAATTAATATTTTTTTTTAGTTTTACTTATCAATTCTATCCTTTTATATTTGATCTTTGTGGAGATTGTATTTCATGTTTTTTTTTAAAAAATAAATATTTTCATTGGGTTATATACCAATTTCATTCAACATTAGATTTTTAAGAAGTGGAACTTCATAATTTGTTTATTTGATTTTTATGAATTTATCCTGATCTCATAACTCAGGTCACGAGTTTAACAGGTTAATCCAGGTGGACTCAAGGCATTTGTTTTTTACTTTTTTCTCAATTGATATATATTTTTTTTAATTTCATTCTTTAATAGATTGATTGGAAATTAGGTTTTGTAATTTTTTTTATTTTTTTTATATGAAGTTATCTCAATCTCATCACCTGAATCATAAGTTTGGTAGGGAGACCCCAAGTTTATTTTGTTTATTTTTTGGGATTTTTTTATTGAATATTTTTAATTGGGCTTCATAATTATTATTTTTTGCTTTATATGAGTAATCTTGATCTCATGATACAGGGCACAGGTCTAGAAGGTTGGCGATGTTCATTTTTGTTTTATCATTTTTAATTGATTTATTTTCAAATTCACCCTCCAAAAACTTTTATTTTTTATTTAATTTTTCTCTTGATTTCAACCTTCAATACTAAATCTATTGAAAATGGAGTTTTGTAAATTTTTTTTCTTTTCATAAAGTTATCGCGGTCTCATGATCAAAGTAGTGGGTTTAAAGGTTAGCCAAGGTGTAGTGGGTTTAAAGGTTAGCCAAGGTTAACATTATTTTTTTATTCTTTTTTTAATTGATTTTTTTCATTTCATCTTTCAACATTAAGTTGGTTAGAAATTGAACTTTACAATTTTCTTTATTTGCTTTCTACGAGGTTATTTTGATCTCATGTCTTAGGTTGTAGGTTTGGAAGGTTAACTCAGATAGTTTTTTTGTTATTTTTTTCATTTCATCAGTTGATTAGGAATTGACCTTTATAACTTATTTTTATTTTTTTTCTATAGAGTTATCATGGTCTCATGACCCGAATTATAGGTCTGATATGTTAACTTAGATCGATCTAATATGTTATTATCTCAATATTTGATAAATAATGTCATTCAATATATTGTCGTATCAATATTAAAAAAAAATATTATCCAATATATATTATATTTTGAGTTTATGGTTGTTTTTATTTATTAGAAAACACGTTAATAATTTTAAATATTTTTTTACATTAAAAATAAATAATCTAACCTGCTATGTTGCGTGATAAATTATCTAGTTATCTCATAATTGCTTAACCATTAAATATTCTAGGCCACAAGATCTTATTTATAGCAAAAGTAACAGTTATAAAAACATCAGCTTAACTTCAACTTACCTTGATAGCATCGTTTAAAGGTAGGCTAATCAAGAGAAGCCTCCATTCCGGCGACTATCAAGCATTGAGAGGGAGAATATGAGAGTGGGAATTTTAACTACTCCTGCGTGTGTAGCCAAATCCAACATTATACCAAAAAATAAAAAACCAATTACATAATAAATAAATAAATAATACAACTCATGTGGAATAATAAGAAAATAAAGGAAACGAGACTTATTATATGTAACGCAAATTGATACAATTATACAAACCAGAATTTTCCGTCCCAAGTTTTTAACGTCGTCAACAACATGTCCTACAATACCCTGAGCATATTAATTAATACAAAGCTCATTCTTCTATTCAACTTGCATTGAAGGATAAGAACAAACTGATCATTGAAATAATCCAGTCTATATGTT
This sequence comes from Populus nigra, assembly GCF_951802175.1. NCBI lineage: Eukaryota > Viridiplantae > Streptophyta > Magnoliopsida > Malpighiales > Salicaceae > Populus > Populus nigra. The sequence continues at coordinate 10,135,526 of NC_084854.1, forward strand.
CTCCTGTCCCTTTTGGAGGGCCGATAAGGAAAGGAAAACACAGCAAGACCATACTGCCTCTGGACTTCAGACTACTGCTGTTTTTGCATGTATGTGTCATGTTGGAATTTAATGAGGAAGATCGCCAGTTGCAAGCCTTGCTCTTAGGTCTTTTCTCAAGATTTTTCCGGATGGAGCCTTGGGAATCGCTTCCGTGAAGAACACCCGACTAATTCTCTTGTAAAAGACCACCTACACAACAAATCATCACACCCATTTAATTAAATTATCAAAATGTGAACTATATAACCCATAAAAGTATATGGTATAAATTCTATTAAATATATTGTAAACATTAAATAGGTTTCAAGTTTATAATTTCAGAAAAACTAATGCTTTTAATATCATCATTGCAAATACTTTACAAGTCATGCCGAAAATACTGCTTTCTATGCACTATAGTCCTTTTCACAATTTACTGTGGATTTTTATTGTGAATTTATATTATTCTAAATTTTTTTTCTTAAATTTAATCTTTAAATTGTTAAATTAGAGGACAATTTAAGTTAATTTGTTAAGAAATGATGATATTAAAAGATAGAGTTCAAAGTGAAAAACATGGAGGGAATAGGTGGCTTTAAATAAGTTTAGGAGAATTACAAATCATCTAAAAGGCTTGGGGGAAATATTGTTCATCCCAGCGCACTATAACTCCTCTCACAATTCATTCAGGACTTCCACAATGAAATTTTTTTGTTCAAAAACTTTTTTTTTCTAATTTCACCCTTAAATTGTTAAATTGGAGGCCCAATTAGGTTAATTTGTTAGGTAATTGTGATATTAAAAAACAAGGGATCAAAGTGAAAAACATGAAGGGAACAAGGGGCTTTAGACAAGTTTGGGGTGAAATGTTCATTTTTTAGTTCCTTCAATTTTCAAAAAATATGAACAAAGTCATTTTTTATCTCAAACTTTATTTTTTTTATTTTTTGGTCCCTAGTTTAAGAGAGAAGAGAGGAAGTGATTGAATTCTAGTGGTAGAAAAAAAATCATCATTTATACCAATTAAAACCATGAAAAATAGTGATTTTGATGTCAATGAATTACTACTATTAACGGGGATAGATTATCTTATATTTTGTTTTTTCCATGAACATGTCTTATACTGTAAATCTGAGCTCACAAAAACTTTTGATTTCGATTTGATTATGGTTTTTGCAAGCTATTTTTTAGATTTAGATTGGTTGAAGCTATGAATAAGTTTTAAAAAGTGTTTAGTTTTTTTTTAATTAAAATATTGTTGAAAATAAGATTTATTTTGGTCTAGAACATCACAGCTTCTTTTTTCAACGACTAAAGATCGCTGAAATCTAGTTTAGGCAAGCAACATGTCGTAGCAAATTACTTGACAATAGATATATGTTCCCAGGGATGAATTAATAGTATAGTAATCTAATAATGTGGTTCTTCATACTTGTTATTAAATAGCTACTGCTAGGTGCCATATCACATACACCATGAAGCTAGAATTAGAAGTCAAATACGGATCACAAGATTATTGGGTTACGTTATGCTGTGGGCATATCAAAAAAAATTGAACATAAATAAAAATTATATAATCTACAGTAACTCTTGATAATGTCATCAACTTCAGTTTAGTGGGTTAATCTTGCAACCTCTCGACCTGATTCCTTGATTAGCCTAAGTTTCAAATTAAGTAGTATGTGAGTTGTCTCTACATGACCCATTTAATGTATTAAGACAATAAGTGATGGGTTGTACCGGGTCTCACAACTTACTCTGCCAAACTACAATCCGGGTCATGGACTATACTAAGTTTAATAACTTTTTTTGTTAAACTATTAAACTATTTTTTTATTTAAATATATGATAAAAAAATATACGCTAGAAAAACGGAGCACCAACCTAATACTGAGATGTTTATTTGAGACCACGATAACCCTATAAAAAATAAACTAAAACAAATTATAAAATTTAATTTTCAATCAACCTAAGTTACTCTAACAAATCTGCTATTCAAATCAAGAACTCCAATGCGTTTAATAATTGTTTTTAGAACTATTTTTTTAATTATATAAAAATAAAAATGAATAGATGCAAAATTAAGCACCAACTAAATGACCGGATATTTGTTTGAGACCGCAAAAACCTATAGAAAGCAAGTCAAAATAAATTACAAAAAATCAATCAAATGTTGAAGGAGGATATGGGAGGGAGAAAGCCAAAAAAAAAATTCAATAAAAACTTAATATTGAAAGATAAAATTAAAAAAAATAATAAAACAATTTCAAGTATGTGGTCTTAGGTTGCCAAACATGCCTAGGCCTTTACAACAAAGCAGGAGCGGGTGGGTCTTCTTGACCAAGCTCGTACACGTAGGACTTTTTAGTTTTTTATTTTATTTTTTAAGGGGTGGTTGACTTTAATTTTCTGGAAAAAAAAAAGAGAAACATATAACACGTTATTTGCTGTAGAACACGATGCATCATTTATTTGCCCAGAATCTAGAAAAACGAATGAATTTGCCTAAAAATATATTTTACAACTCATTTTCATCTAAAGACACCTGATAAATATACTTGGAATCTAAAAAAAAAACAATTTATCCAATCAAAAAAGGTCAAAAATATAGAGTCAAACCATAAAAAAATTTCTCTCAATTCTGATCTATTTTTTGAGCAAGGTGAAGGTTCAAAAACACTTCAATGAAAGTTTCCTCATTGAATGAAATTCATTAACATCAAAATTGATCTTTTTAGTTTTTGGAATATGGTCAACCAACAATTTTCTCTCCTTATCATTGCTATCTATGACTTTCTCTCTTCTCTCTTACATCAATGAACTAATAAATAAATAAAATAAATTTTTGGATCAAACTAAAATTCTAAAAATATAGATACTAATAAAGGAGGAGAAAGGAAATAGGTGAACGAAAGAGTTCTTTTCATAGGAATTTGATATTGATCATGAGATTTATAGGTACTGGAAAAGAAGCAAAAAGATAATAGGTGGATGAAAAAGTTATTTTCATGGGAATTTGATATTGGCCATGAGATTTATTCTTGTTTTATACTATGATTCTTTTTTGTGGAATTTTTTCTTTCCTTAACATATATCTAGAAATTTGTCATTAATTTGGTCATAGAATGTTGTAATTGAAGAAAAAAACAAGTTTGAGGATGAAACTGAAAAATAAATAAATTTATTGTATTATAGATTACTACAGTAGAAAGCCTAGTTTTGATTCTGTATATTTTATAATTGTAATTCTAATGTAATATCAAGTCCTTCAACATGTGATTATTGAACTATTTAATTGATTCATAAAATTAAGTTACTTAGTACCTGTTTTGAGATATATTGTTTGATTTCGTCCTCGGTGATCTTGGAACCATTTGCCCGCACCACAAAAGCAATAGGAACCTCTCCGGCAGCTTCATCTTTCATGCTGAAATACCCACACAAAAAATGGTACTACTGATTAAATATTAGAAGCATAGATCTTAATGGAAACCAAGAAATATTATATTACTAAAGCTTGTTAGGATTGTACACACCGATAAACAAATATGTAATATATAGGACTTACGGTACTACAGCACAATCAGAGATGTCGGGATGAGCGATCAACATTGCTTCAAGCTCAGCAGGTGCTACTTGAAAACCCTTGTATTTAATCAACTCTTTCAATCGATCAACGATGAAGAGCTCATCATCTTCGTCGATGTATCCAATGTCGCCGGTGTGTAACCATCCATCATTGTCTACAGTCCTTTCAGTGGCCTCAGGGTCATTTAGATAACCTAACCAAAAGCAATATTGAGAAAATTCAAACTTTTAGGGAATTATCTTTTTATTTTATTTTTTTACCCAAAATACATCCTTTCCAATGCTTTATTATTATTATTATTATTATTATTATTATTATTATTATTATTATTATTATTTCCCCTTAATTAATATCTTCTTCCTTTTCTTTTTCCAATCTTACGTATCTTTGGTCACCAGTTAAATTTACCAAGTTGTTGTTGCAACATCATGGCCTTATTTTCCTAATAAAACAACTTCATAGGACAGCAGTGTTAAAGTTTCTTTATATTTGGTTAATGCAATGATCCCTTCATCTTTGACTTTAAATTTGTTTTTTTTTCCCTTACCTTTTGGAGACTTTTGGGCGTTGCGTTAATGCTAAATAAGCTAATGATTCTCCCGTTTGAATACGAAATAATAATGACTCTCCTTCGCTTAATTAAGAAATCACACACTAAGTCATTTAATTAAGAAATCAATATCTTTTTTTATTATTATTATTAACATGGATGCTTGGATCAGTTTACACGCATCTCGACTAATCTCACGAGTCCTGGAATTAATAACTAAATAAAATTTTAGTAACCTAAAATTTATAAGATTTGAAATAATAAACTCTAATTAAACAAGTTTACCAAGAGATTACAAATATCTTGGCCTATAAAGGTTGTCTTCAAATTAGTTGGAACCACCTCACTAAGTGTGTGTTTGTATTTGAGGTGGAGGTTGAGGTTGGATGTGGGACCCACTACAAAACCACAAAAAGTAAAAAAAATTAGTTTTTATGGTTGAGTTTTGTGTATAAATGAGTTGTACCCTACCACAACCTCAACCACAAAAGCTAAACCAAACACACCCATATAATCATGGACAACTCAGCCAAAACGCACACATTTATATAAAATAAGTGGACTGAATTTCCGCAACATAGCATGCAGAGACGTGAAAGCATATTCGTGGACATCAAAACTAAGAAATAGCAGCAAAACATTAAAAAAAGAAGAAAAATCGTAGTGGTGGTTCGGTCGGTCACGATTTGCAAGTCACGAGCATGCACAGTCTGTGAGCACCACTACCCCTTAGAAAGTGCAAATAAAAAAGATGCATATATCCTACAGCCACGATAGTCGTCTAGACTCCATGGCATATATGTTTCGAAAACATATGATATAACAAAACTATTCATCAATACGTGTTTTAATATATTGTTAGGAAAGTTGTTATGCATCAAAACACAATTAAGCATAGCATTAACATCTCAATTTATGCATGTAAGGAAATCACAATATTGGGAGCAAGAAAACTTACATACTAATCAAGCTAAGCTTACAAAATTTATATTGGTTTGTCACTTTTTTTTTTAATTAATGTGGATATTCAGGCTAGCTTGCGCGTACTTTAATTAATTTTATGAGCTCTAAAATTAACGATCATATAAGTCTACAGTAATCCTAATATTTATAAGACTCGAATTGATAATCTCTAAAAATATAAATTTAAAATCTGATTAATTAAATTATATTTTCTAAAATTTTACTTATCACTTTTTCATTCGGGCTCCCGTTGCTCTGCCAACCCACCCTCCAAAATTTAGCCATCAGTAAGCAAGGATGTATTTGATGCGATATATATATATATAATCGTTATACTGGAATGAGCTTCTTAAAACCTCACACCACGTTGTTCAGATCACTTCAAATGTCAAAAAAGAAAAAAAGAAAAAGAGAGCGACGATGAGTCACTAGTCCCACCACACCAATAATTAACCTTACCAAACATTTAGTTCAGTTTTGATGCTTTTTACTGACTAGAGAAGTCTCTCGTGGGGTAATCCTCTTATTTGTGGTACATGTGCTTTCTTCTCTTAAAACAATTTTAGTTTGATATATAATTAAAAAAAAAAAAGATAAACCAGTCCATTTCCACCCTAAAAGGATATAGTTACTTGACATGTTAGTTAGAAGTATTGAGCTTTTACTACTGTAGAAAATTGATTATGACATGCAACAACTAGTAAGAACCGTTTGAGATAGTTGGTAGAAACGTGTACCTTTCATGATTTGGCTACCTCTAATGCAAATCTCTCCGGCTTGATTTCGTGGCAGGGATCTACCGGTATCGGGGTCAACAATCTTCATCTCGGCGTTTCTAACAACAGTCCCACAGGCACCTGATTTAATTTCAAAGGGTTCCTTTGCAAATGCCAAGCACATCGATAGCACGGGCCCTGCCTCTGTCATTCCGTATCCCTTCACAAATAAACAAGGAGCAAATTAATTCCTTGGATTGTTAACATTACTAATTTGCAAGGATTCAAGAGAATTGTTTTTTTTTTTTTTGTGGTATAGAACAAGAAAGACTAAAAAATAATAATTAAAGAGTAGATGATCAACTCTATACCTGTCCAAGTTTAGCATTAGGCAGCTTAGCCCTTACTGTATCCTCAAGCTCCTTCCCCATTGGTGCGGCGCCAGACATTACGGTCCGAATGGAAGAAAGATCATACTTATCAACCACTGGACATTTTGCAACTGCGAGGACGACAGGGGGGACAAATGGCGCAATTGTCACCTTATATTTTTGTACAAGCTCCATTAACGTAACAATCTCGAATTTTTGCATAAGCAAAATTGCTGAACCAACCCTTAGCCCACAAAGTAACACGGAATTGAGCGAGTAGATGTGGAACAAAGGCAACACACAAAGAATCACATCCTTCTCGTGAAAATAGAGGTTAGGGTTCTCTCCATCAACTTGTTGTGCCACACTAGTAACGAGCCCTTTATGAGTCAACATGACACCTTTAGGGAGACCTGTTGTCCCTGACGAATAAGGGAGTGCCGCGACATCATCAGGGTTAATCTCGACAGCAGGAATATCATCCTCATCAGAATTTGTCAACTCTGAAAAATGCAAGTAGTTTTCTGGTGGAGAGTCAACGGTCACTATTTTGACATGATCATTTTCCTTGACGAATTCTTGCACTTTCTCGGTGTAAACTGCCTGTGTTATTATCAGCTTTGCCTTTGATGCTGTTGCTTGTTTTGCGACCTCAGCGGGAGTGTAGAAGGGGTTTGCGGTTGTGCTAATAGCACCAATAATTGATGCTCCGAGAAACGCAAACACAAATTCTGGCGAGTTTTGGAGCAACAGCAATATAACATCGCCTTGTTTGATGCCTAACTTGTTGAGGCCAGAAGCGACTTTGCGTGATGTGAGCTCAACTTCCGCGTAGGTGTGGATTTCACCGGTAGGGCCATTGATCAAACAGGGATTGTCTTTGAATCGGGAAAGGTTTTCAAAGCAATAAGTGTGTAAAGGGAGGTGGTTTGGGATGTGGATATCGGGGAGTTTGGACCTGAAAATGAATTCTTGTGCTTGATCATTTTCCGCCTCCATTGTTTGTCTGGATCACAGAGAATGAAAGAGAGAATGGTTTTTGGGAAGCAAAGGAGAAGGTAGGTGTATGGTTACTTGCTTCCCTGGCTTGGACTTGGTTTGATTTCTGGTTGAGGTAATATACAAGTAGGTGATGGTAGAGGGGAACCGGTGAGGAGGAGTTTCTGGGGATTTTGCTATTTAATTGTCACTAACGCAATCCAAGCAAAGAGGTCTTAATTGAAGCTAAAAACTAACAGGGGCATTTCTTAAATAATCTCTTAATTATGCACAAGGACATTTCTTGAGGATACGAAAACGTTAATTATTACCGAACCAAAATCTTTCACTTTCCTTAAGATCACTCTAAATAATTTAATTTCTTAGTATGGTGATGGTAATGCATCATGTTGTTATTACCACATCTTCTTGGGGTCCCAAATCTAGCGCGGCACCCTTGACATTTGGACACCTTTTACAGGAGTGTTGATTTGGGGTTGTTCCACCGAATTTGCGGCCAACTGTCTTAGGAGTATTTTTATTCAATGCAAGACAGTTTAAGAAACGTTTCTATGTAAACTAGTTTGCTAATATTTTTTTCAAAATATGCTGGTTTTTTTGGAAGGAAGAAAAAAAAAACAAGAAATTCTGCTCTAGGGTAAGATTTTGAGGTTGTTTTGATGATTTTTATCACCTAACTTGGACTCTTTAAAATATTAGTATAAAAATGGGGGTTGGTGAGGGGTCTAGTTGGTGATATGGGTGCGCTGGCAAGTGACGTTATTTATGGAAGACAAAACTCCAATGCCCAATAGGATCACTTTTAATTAGCTGAATGGAAAATAAAGGCCACCTTGTTGCTATCAGAGCAATCAGCACCACTCACCTACTGCCATTGCAACAATATATTATAATTATAGATAAATTAAAAGAGATAGGTGTAAATTTCTCATTTTTAAAAGAGATAGGTGTAAATAAAGGCCATCTTGTTGCTATCGTAGTAAATTTCTCATTGAATAATTATATATTAACTCAATATTCAAATCTTATTTTTTTAAAATTGCTCATTAATATTTAATAAAAAGATAATATCAATTTTTTAATATTTTTTATTGTTAATTTCTTATATAAGTTTTCCAGATTTATTATTCTTATATTTATTTATATAGGTGCATAAATGATCGTCTCATGATTATTTTTTTAATGTTTTTCTTATTTTCTTTCATAATCATAATAACTTTTTACTTTAAAAAAATTTCTAATAAAAAATATGTGTTTTCATCAAAATAAAAAAAATACATAAATAAAAAAAATAAATTTTTTTATAATTCAAATCATTAGAATTCTTACAAGCTTCTCTTGAAGTAATAGGGACCTAGAGCCACAAAAAAAACATATTTTTTTTACTATCATTATTTTTTATGCAATAAATTAAGCTGCTAATAAAAAATATATGTAATTGTCAAAACAAAACAAAATGATAAGAAAAGATAATTTTGACTAAAACAATACATTGCTCCACCATAAATCCAATCATTGTCTTTCTCATAAATATTTACTCTAATATCTATTACATAAATAAAAATAAATTCCAAAAGGCATCACGTGACAACATGTGAACACTTTTAATAGTAAGAACTAAAAAGTGGTTAATTATGTTTTGCGTGTATCTACTATTGAGCTTTGATTGGTTGCGTCAATTCGTTAATAACGAGGTATCTTCTCTTCTCTGTATTGTATTAACATTCAAGAACTTTAACTTGAGAGCAATCTTAAATTGACGACATGTTATGTTTTAAAATTTTACTTACTTTATTTTGAAAAATAGTGCATATTTTTTTAATTTTTACTTCATTAATAAAGGATAAAAATATTTATTTATTAATAAAACAAACTTGATTCAATTTGGGTATTTTTTTTATAGGCATGATTTCCCAATAAAAATTTTTCATGAAAGTCTTGATTTTATATGTTTGAGATTTTATAGTTTTTTCATAAAATTTATTTTTTTTCTAACGTGTCTTTTTGGCTTTTGAAAATAAAACAAAACCTCATTTAGAAAAATAATAACTACTAAAAAATAAAAAAAATCAAGAATAAGTTAATAAAAGATTAACAATTTTTATCTTTCATTTTTTTGTCTTTTTAAAATAATTTAAAAAATTCAATGTAAATAAAAAATTTGAAAAATAGTTTCTAGCAATTAATAAATAAAATTTGGCAAAAAAAAAATTAATAGTTATTTTTTCTTTTTTATTTATCTGAAATATTTTGGATATGTCTAAAAAGTGAATTAAAAGGCAAATACACTTTGCAGCTTATGGATATGTATCACGTCAAGATGGCATCATTTATTGGCTCTTCCTTTCACTTTTTCTTTTTTCCTTTTCCCCTTTGTCTTTCTCTTCTTTTTTTTTTCCTTTTTGTCATTTTGTTTCACTTATATTGATTTCAATTTCATTATTTCCCGCAAGTTTCTTTTCTAAGATTCGAGACTTTCTGTGTTTCTTTTTTCAGATTATGATGCTTTTATATTTCCCTTGTTATATTCATTAGTCAACACAATCTATGAGTCAATCATCCACTTTGATATATTATTGAACAAAAATGATGATATTAGTCCTCCATCGATCAAAAATTAGTCAACACAATCTATGCATAACTAAATAGATGGCTGCCGCTACACTGTAGACAACACTAAAATATTTTTAATATAAAAAAAAATAATTAGGTTATAAAAAACTTTTTTGCAGCCAATAGGTCAATTTTAAAACTTTTTAATCCAATTTCTTATCGAGCTCGAGTTTCAAAATAAATTGTAAAGAGTTATCCTTAATTGATAAAGTCGACTTGTTATGTCTATAGTCAATTTCGATGTCCGGCAAAAAACATAGACTGACTTGAAAAAAAAATTAAAATGACATCTTTTTAAATAAATATTGAAACAGTGAAATATTAGATCAACCAAAAAATTAGATTGATCTGAGATTCACAACCAGGTCATGAACTAAATCGAGTTTAATAATTTTTTTACAACAATTTTATATTTAGTTATATGATAAAAAAAATGCTTTCAAAATCGAGCAACAACTCAATGCAAGAATATTTGTTTGAGATAATGATAACCTCACAGAAAGTAAACCAAAACAAATTATGAAGGTCAATTCTCAATTAACTTAAGTTAACCTATCAAACTCATGACTCGGGTTATAAAGTGTATTAGGTTTAATAACCTAATACATATCAATTCACAAACATCATTAAAGATCCATTAGATATTCCAATTAGACAAATTATAAAGTCAGAGACAATAGTATGGAAAGAATCAATGAATGAGATTGTTATAAAGATATGGAAAGAATCAATGAATGGGATTGTTATAAAGATTTTGATTAATGATGATTTTGAAGATTCATTGAAGTATTAAGAGAAGATTCTAGTCCATTTGATTCGAGTGCAAAGAGAGTCCAATCCATCTAAAATATGGGCATGAAAATGGCGGCAATTTTTCCTTCCATTACAAGGAATATTTGGCAAAGGATTAAAATAGTTTCCTTAGCTACAAAGGACATTTAATTTCAGCATGAATAGGAAATATTTGGGCAGCAATTTCTCTCTTCTTTCCTAAGATATATGATATATGTGGCAGATAGAGGTACTTTAATTTATTTGGCTTTTATTTATTTTGCTTTTATTTAAGTTTCAACAACTTTGAGAGAATTTTAACACTTAGTTTTTTATTATTAATTCATGTTTTTAGATTTAATTAATTAGCTACAACTCAGTTTATTTGGGATTAATTATTAATTAGTTTTTACCTATTACCCAGGGTTTGTTTTAGTCTATACTATCAGTTTATTAGTATAAATTTTAAATCATTTTTATAAGTGAACTCATTTAAGCCACAATGATAGATTCATTAAGGTTTTTATTTTTAAGAGTATAATACTATTGTTACTGAGTTTATTGTTACTGAGTTTATTCACTTGTGTAAGAGAGATTTTCACATTCTTTATTTTCTAACAAACTAAATTGATTTGTCACATATTAATTGATCTTATAGCATCTTATTTATACTTATTATTTGTGAATTAATATTCACATGATGGAGATTTTTATTCCAATAGTATTGGTGTCTTGAGATAAACTTTTATTATATCACGCTCCTATTATATCATAAGATTCGTGTTATAACTTTTTTTTAACTCATAAAATTAGACATCAATTCAATATCAAGATATTTGCTCAAAATCATGACATCCTTGTAAAAAGCAAACCAGAATAATTTAATCCAAGTTAATAGGCCAAAATCACAATTCATATCATGGGCTTAAGTGAATTAATAATTTTATTTTTCTTAAATATTTATTTATATGACAAAAAAATATTAAACACCAACCATAATATAATGTTGATTAACTGGTACAGGGGATTGGGGACAATAAAAAAAAAAGAGAGAGAGGACAGAGATAGCATTCCTAGGATTAACCTTCTTCAGCTCAATGATTTCAATAAAAAGCTCAAGTGATCATGGACTTCACCAAACCAGGAAATCTCTCATTTTATGTCAATTTAAATTTTCAGGAATAAAGCAAATATCATTCGTGTTACTCCAAGTCTACAAAAAAAACTTGATCCGTAATCTTGAATTCATAACCCTCCGGTTCATTCAAAATGAACTCCTACAACTGGGTAACAGAAAACCACGAAATTGAGGTAAATAGAGAGCACAAGATCATTGATATTCAAGATCATAATACATTCTCAAGATCAACAATACATGAAAAATTGAGGTGAGAGGAGAACATAAAATCAGAGATATTCAAGATCACAAAACATTCTCAATCAACAATACATGTGAAATCCTGGGCTTTCCTCCTTTTTTTTAACCCAGGAAAGGGGCAGATGACATTCATGGTGAATAAGAAGCTCTCGAAGCTGGCAGAGAACATAGATGAGTCGAGGGTAAAAAAGGATTCAAAACCCCCTCAAAAACAGACCATAGACCCTAGAAAGAAGGGTAAAACAACTTGCACACCACAATGAAAACAGTAAAAAATATCCATAGACAAAGCAGGGAAAAACTAAAGCGCAATAGATAGGGGAGAGAGAGAGAGAGGGAGAGAGAGATAAGCCAATTCCGTGAGAAGACCCACAAAAAATAAACTATACCAGACATAGACATGTCATCAGCATCAGCCGAAGCACCAACCATCTGGAACCCTAACATAAACACTTGGCATAGTTTATCTCCCTTCCACTTCACTTACTCACCTAATTCATCTTCTTGCACGCTCTCCTCCTCTTCCTCTCATTCATTCTCAACAAACCTCACTTCTCCCTCCAACAAATGAAAAGAACCTAAGTTTATGGATCACAATCTATTCACAGCAAAATCAAATGATGAAAAGAGGGCAAAAAAGGCACATGGATGGAAAAAAATAATGAGCACAAGTGCAGTAACGGGTATAATCAAACAATAGGTGTAAAGAACAACGAAATGCAACAAAACACGATCTGAACTGAAAGTAAAAACACAGCATCCAAAGAAAAAAGACATCAGACAGAGCAACATCAAATAATGAGAAGAAAATTATCTGGTCAAAACATTCCTCTTTCATCAAAATCGAACTAAAAACTGCAGATCCAGAAGCCCAGAGTGCTAATTCTGAATGTTATTCTCTCTAAAACTCTGTGCTCATCCTTTTTCTCTTCCATCGATCTGGTTTTACCAAAAAAAAAATAGATGAAATGAAAAATCATAGATCGAGAAGCCCAAAGTGCTTCTTTTACACATCATTCTGCATCTCTGTGTTCATCCTCTCTCTTCCATCAATCTGGTTTACAAAAAGAAGGAAAAAAAAAGTAAAATTATGATATGAGCTGGAAAAAAAGTTTGAGAAAGAGGAGCAGAAGAAATCTTTATGAAATGCAAGATGAGAAATTAAAATAGAAAAACAATTTGAGTCCACATTAAAGCTCTCATAATACACAATATATTACTGATCTCTTTTAATTTTTTGTTAACTAATAAACCAATTTATGATAATAAAGTGTAAATAATACATCGAAACAATTTAAATGTGAAAATAGAAAAAGAAGTCTTATATGCAAAAATCAAGGCTTTAAAAGAAAATTAGTATCAATGTATCGTCATCTAAACATGAGCAAGGATATATCAAATCAAGATTGCAGTTATCAAAACTATCTAGGTGGTAGCCCAATGATAAAAACTTGAGACTAAGAGATTTGTTCCCTTTATGGTCTCAGGTTCGAACTCTATGATTGCTCATATGATGACCACTTAAGGCTTACATGATCGTTAATTTCAGGACCTGTAGGATTAGTTGAGGTAGGCATAAGCTGACCCGGACACCCACATTAAACTAAAAAAATATAGTAGTTATCAATTATTAATTTGACAAACATTAAGACATTAAAAGAAAATATTATCAAACTCTAATTTTATGATAAAAAAAAAAACCACTGAAAATATCTGAAAACTTGACACAACACAATCTTTCCCATTAAAACCTATAATTCAAAACCCAAAACACAATCACATTCATTCACTCTTCTATTGTGATTTCTTTCACCAATATACAAAAACTACTCTAAGTCCCATGATACGCAGCTTGGAGAGCTGCTGCCACGAAGGACCCAACGTGTCATAAAGAAGAATTTGAAATATCGTGATTAAAGGGAGTTACAAGCAAGTCAATTGGAATCATGCTTCCGATTCAATGGGAGAAAATAAAGCAACCACTTTCACATTATTTGCATTTCTGTTTTGTAATATGTTATTTCCATTTTGACGGGATTTACTGAAAGTTGTTATGGTTTAGTTATTTATATGTATGAAGAAGAATAAAAGGATAGCATTATTTTATCCAAACAATATTGTGGTAAATTCTCACCCTAAGAGAATCCTAGCATTTCTGCAATTGTGTATCACTCTTAACTAAGACCTTATCAATTGGTATCAGAGCCTGCCCAATGGCAACAAACGAAGAACGAATTGAGCTTTGGAGACAGGACTTGGTGGAGTCCAAGATGGCATGCAGTGACTGGAAGATTCCATGATCAACAGATTACACAGCCTGGAGGAAACCATCAACAAACTTTCAGAGGCCATGATCGCTTCCAAGGCATCTTCAAGTTACCACAACAACGACCAGGATGGCTTCTCACGCACACCTTGGGATGACACTGATGGGGGGAAAGAAGAAAACTGATAATGAGTGTGGAGGCCACGTCTTCTCATCAAAAATGGCTAAGTTAGACTTTCCACGATATTCTGGGGATGATCCAACCGAATGGTTCAATCAGGTGGACCAATTTTTTGAATATCAAGAGACTGCGGACAATCAAAAAGTATCATTGGCCTCATTCCATTTGGAAGGAAAAGCCAACCAATGGTGGCAATGGTTGTATCGAGCCTACAACGAAGAAGGATGCACTGTCACGTGGGAGATATTTGAAGAAGAGCTTTGGGCCCACAGAATATGAGGATTTTGATGAAGCATTATCAAAGGTCAGACAAGTGGATTCCTTAAGGGACTATCAGAAGGAATTTGAGAGGTTGGGCAATCGAGTTCATGGTTGGACTCAAAAGGCGCTGGTGGGCACAATCATGGATAGACTTAAAGTAGAAATTTCTGATGCTATTCGGAATTTCGGATGTTCAAACCACAGACTTTGAAAGAGGCTATCAGTTTAGCTAGAATGAAAGATGAATAAATAATGCGGCAAGGGAAATTTACATGGCCAACACAATTAACTCGCACACCATTGACTTTTCCCCCACCAAAATCCAGTTTTCCAGTTCCGATAAAAAGACTAACATGGGATGAAATGCAAAGACGGCGTGCACAAGGGCTCTATTTAAATTGCAATGAAAAATTCACTGCTGGACATAAGTGCCAAAGACCGCAACTGTTATTACTAGAAAGCCTTAGTGAACCTGTCAGAGTCATGTGCGAAAAAGTTACTGATGACATTCCAGTAGAGGATATAGCTGAGGAGAACACTGAGCCAGAAATTTCACTCAATGCACTCACGGGTTGGTCCATACCACAGACCATGAGGATTGAAGGACGAGTTGGGAATCACACTCTAACAGTGCTCATCGACAGTGGGTCTACCTATAATTTCATCAATTCTAAAATAGCAGAGGAGCTTCAATTACCTGTTATTCCTATGGGACCCTTCACTGTAAGGGTGGCAGATGGCAATCGAATGAAGTGCCAAGGAAGGTTTGAACAAGTCCAGGTTATTCTCCAAAGCATTCCATTTTTATTAACCCTTTATTCAATACCTATCACAGGCCTTGATCTTGTTCTTGGTGTACAATGGCTTGAACAACTCGGACCAGTGGTGTGTAATTGGAAAAAATTAACAATGGACTTTTGATGGAAGAATCAAGCTCAAACATTAAATGGTTCTAATAGCCAAGCTATACAACCTGCTTCACTATCAGAAATTACTAAAGATGTCCGTCATGATTGTTCCACTTTTACAGTGTATTGTCAATTCATAGAAAAGATGGAACGACCCAATATGCAAACAGATATGAAGGAAATCATCAACAACTTTGATGACATTTTTTATGAGCCCACACAGTTACCTCCAGCTCGTGAAGTTGATCATTGCATTCCTCTTAAAGAAGGTACTGAGCCTATTAATGTGAGGCCCTACAGGTATGCTTATTTTTAAAAAACTGAAATTGAAAAACAATTTCAAGACATGCTTAAACTGGGGCTTATAAAACCAAGTACTAGTCCCTTTTTCTTCACCTGTTTTGTTAGTTAAAAAAAAAGATGACACCTGACATTTTTGCACTGATTATAAAGCTCTCAATAGCGTAACCATTAAGGATCGATTTCCTATTCCTACCATTGATGACATGCTTGATGAGCTCTGTCATAACCCAATTCTGGGTTATTCCCCAAAATAATTTTTTTTTAAATAAAGACAAAAAATAATAATAAAGGCTGGCAACGTGGAGAAAGTAAGCAGGGAAATCAAGTTGCAATTTTTAGAGGAAATTCAAGACCAAATTGTGCCCCATTACCCCCAAAAATGGAGAAACAATGCAAATTCAAGGTTAAAATAAATTATTATTGAATGAATTTGCATAAAAATTAAGTCCAATGACATAATTAAATTTTTAACAGGCCAATTTGATTTAATCATAGGCCAAATTAAATTTTAATTATGTTTAAGAATTAATTTGGGTCCAATTGAAGGATTTAATTAAGTGCAAGGACTTAATTATACTTTAAATGGGTCAAATTAATTTTATTTGAGGCTTGATTGGTGAAAAATTAAGTTTGGGAGCCTAATTTGGGCTTAAGTGAAAAGATTGGAATTTTAAGAGACCGAATTTAATTTTTAACAAGTTAATTGATTGAAATTAGGGGTCAAATTGCAAGAAAATTAAAGTTTTGGGGTCAATTAGGGGTTAAATTGACAAAATTCGCAGCTAAGGACTAATCTGCAAAAGGCGCCAAATTATAGGGGTTTAATTGACAAAATTCGGGGGTCAAATTAAAGAAATTGAAAGTTTAATGGTCAATTAGGGACGAAATTGCATAAATCCGAAACCAAGGACCATATTGCAAAAGGCGCGTAAATCCGGGGCTGAAGTTGCAGTTACGCCAGGACCAAATTGCATTAAATCAGAAGTTGAGGGTCAATTAGGGATTCTATTGGAAGAAATTGAAAGATGGAGGACTAAATTGAAAATTGGTGAAAATCCCTAATTTTAACCCAAAACGGCGTCGTTTTGGCGTTAAAAAAAAAAAGAAGAAGAAGAGGAGAGACCAGGCGACGCGTCGCCTGGTCACTGTTCATCATCTTCCCCGATGAAGCTGTCAGGGTAGGAGTTTCACAGGTGCATTTAATGCCTCGTTTGTGCCCCAAAATTGACAACTCATGCACCAAAATGGCCACTTGAAACCCCTCTATCTCCGAGCATTATTGGTTCAGGCCTATAAACATCAAAATGACTCTGATGACCGGCCTAAAGTGGCCACCTCGGGCAGCCTTGGACTGTCAAATTTGGCAGTTCGAGGTGCACAATTTGAACGGACGGTCTGGATTCTTCCATTCAAATCAAGGGCTGAAAATTTTTCCCTCGTGAAGACAAGATTGCTCTCTTCCACCGCCTATAAATAGGAGCAGATTTCATGTTCGGAGCAAGGAGAAAATCAGGTCCAAACTTTGAAAAAAACCAGCGTCCTCCCCAGTTTTTCTGCAACAAGTCTCTCCCTCTTCACTCTCTCTCTTGATCGTGCTCTCAATGACCCCACCATTGTCACCACCGGCTTGACCGCCACCCTATCCACCACACTTATCCCTCTCCACCGACTGCTTCTCCTTTCCCTCCACAACGGCAGCAACCCACCAGCACTGCCATTTTCGTTTTCTTCCTTCTCCAGTATCGGCAGCAACAACACCAACTCCTCCACAGCCTCGGCCACAGTCCTCACGTCGGCCTCTCCCCGTCACGACCAGCCAGGCCTCCATTTAGGCACTCCGACATCAGGTAGAGCCACCCCGCCGTAGCTGCAACTCAGTTGCTGCATGCAGAACGAATTCTCGTTATGCATGCAGCCCTATTAATTTGCATGGTTGCTGGGTCAGGCCAGCAACCATGCGGGCCTGGGCCGGACCATTTGGGTTCGGCCTGGCCCAAAAAAGAAGGAAAAGGATATGTTGGGCCGAGATCGGCCCAACTAAAGCTCCTAGGCTCGGCCTAGTTAACTGGGCCGGCCCAACCCACATATTTAATATTATATTATATTATAGTACTATATTTAAAAAAAACGAAAAAAATTCAAAAAAAATTTCAAAAATCTTTAAAAAAAATTGTGATTTTCTCAAATATTTTTCTACCAGTTTTACATAATATCGGATTGTATATTTACACTATAAAATACAAATCCGGTATTAAAATACCCAGTTTTCTCTGAAATATTTCAAAAAAAAAACATTTTGTTTTCATACGGCCAAATCCTAAAAATTTTCCAAGCATGTTTCCATTAAAAAGATTGCATCTTTTTCATGTTTTGAAAATCCAAAAAATGGATATCGTAACCAGTTTATGATCATCCATTAGGGTTTGGCCAAAATATCAAAAACCTTTCTCCAATCTTTTTTTCCTAGGATCCAGGTATGGGCTTTAATATTTGTGAGGTGTAAAATTACACGATAAAGTACACTCTCAAGTATTAAATATACAAGGTGTAAAAATGCGATGCTAAAATTCAGACTTTAGAACGGTTAGGATTTAACCCGATAAGGTAGAGACTCTTTCATGAAGATAGATCTACCTTGAGCCTTAGAAAAGACCAACGAATAGAACCCGACTTAGAAAAAAAAAATCAAACAACAATGCAGCTTACCTTAGGTAGGGTGCACTGGGGGTGATGTGTCTTCCCCTTGCACAACCAGTCTCTTACTCAGACTCTCGCAGACCATAGGTTCCTAGTGACCATAATACTAGGTGGCGACTCCTAAACATTAATCAGAGTTTTATGATTAAATCCAAGACCCTTTCCAACACACAACACCTCACAACAGGAGGCACGAAAAGTAACCTCCGTCGTCGCCAGACGACATCGCGGCGCTCGCGCCCCCGCGACAAGCTCCATGGAGCTGCCTTCTTTACAAAATTAGACTTTAGAGCGGGGTACCATCAAGTACGAGTAAATCCAAAAGACACTCACAAAATTGTGTTCCGTACCCATAATGGCCACTACGAATATATGGCCATGCCCTTTGGTCTTTGCAATGCTCCTTCCACTTTCCAAGCTATTATGAATTCTATTTTTCGTCCTCATCTCCGTCAATTCATATCAGTTTTTTTTATGATATTTTGATTTATAGCCCCAATTGGACCATGCATCTTGAACATATTACAAAGGTTTTTGAAATTCTGCGGCAACATACATTTTTTGTAAAGGCAAATAAGTGTACATTTAGGCAGTCAAAGCTCGAGTACCTCGGCCATATTATAACTAATAAAGGGGTCAAGATTGATTCAAGCAAAATTACAGCTATGGTAAATTGGTCAAGGCCAAGCACTATTTCAGACTTACGTGGTTTTCTAGGCCTTACAGGTTATTATCGAAAATTTATGCGCAACTATGGTCTGCTGGCAAAGCCATTAACCAATCTCTTGAAGAAAGGGCAATTCAGATGGAGTCAAGAGGCGGAGGCAGCTTTCCTACAGCTCAAACAAGCTATGACGACCACACCCATTTTAGTTATGCCAAATTTCGATGAATCATTTACAATTGAAATTGATGCTTCTGGAGAAGGTATTGGTGCAGTGTTGACACAGCAAGGTAAACCCCTTGCTTTCCTCAGCCGAGCACTCGGAGTGGCCAAACTTTCATGGTCAACATATGCCAAAGAAATGCTTGCCATCCTTCAGGCAATACGCACTTGGAGACCATATCTACTGGGCAAAAAGTTCTTCATTCAAATGGACTAGCGCAGTCTAAAGTATCTATTGGAGCAAAGAATTGGGACACCAGAACAACAGCGTTGGGTGGCTAAATTACTTGGCTATGACTATGAAATCATATATCACCCAGGACGCGGCAACTCAGCAGCTGATGCATTATCAAGAGTGTCTGGAAGCCCTATTCTTAATGCCTTGTCTGTGCCACAAGTAACTTTATGGGAAGACATAAAAAAGGCCTCTACTGGACACCCATATATGGAACAAATTATTCAGCAAGCTCAAAATAGTCCTGGAAAACCTTATACCTGGCGAGATGGGTTAGTTTTCTTCAAAACACGTGTTGTGGTACCTCCTCACACAGCTGTGATAGAACAATTACTACAGGAATTTCATGATACAAAGATGGGCGGCCATTCTGGTATATTGGGTACATTCAAACGTCTATCTCAGCAATTTTATTGGCCATCTATGTATCGTTCTGTCAAAGAATATGTCCACACATGCGTGACATGTCAGAAAACTAAAGCTGATAATCTTAAACCAGTTGGGCTCTTGCAACCTCTTCCTATTCCGTGTCAGGTATGGGATGATGTTACTATGGATTTTATTGAAGGTCTCCCTACTTCACATGGTCGCGATACCATTTTAGTGGTAGTGGACCATCTAAGCAAATTTGCTCACTTTTTGGCCTTAGCACATCCTTTCATAACAAAGATGGTAGCAGAAAAGTTTGTAGATGGTGTGGTGAAGCTACATGGCATGCCTCGTTCTATTGTGAGCGACAGAGATAAAGTCTTTATTAGTAAGTTTTGGCAGGAATTTTTTAAGATGTTTGGTACTCAGCTTAAGATGAGCTCAGCATATCATCCTCAAATGGATGGTCAATCAGAGGTGGTTAATCGTTGTGTGGAATAATATTTGCACTGTTTTGTTCACCAAAGACCACGACAGTGGAGCCAATTTCTTCCTTGGGGAGAGCTGTGGTATAATACAGCTTACCATTCATCAACAGGAATGACACCTTTTCAAGCTCTTTATGGGCGCTTACCACCTACATTTCCACTTTATGCTACAGGCTCTTCACCAGTTAATGAAGTTGATCATAGTCTTCAGGTACGAGACACACTGCTCAGGAATCTCAAGTAGAATTTAGCGAATGCTAGGAATCACATGAAACAGTTGGCTGATCGTGGGCGGAGGGATGTCGAATTCACAGAAGGTGACCTTGTGTATCTCAAATTACAACCTTATCGACAGCAGACTGCTTTTTGACGAGCTCATCAAAAACTTGCTTGCAAGTTTTATGGTCTGTTCCCAATTGAAAAGTGAGTCGGTGCTGTGGCCTACAAACTCAAGCTTCCGGAGGGGGCACATTTACATTCAGTTTTTCATGTGTCATTGTTTAGAAGGAAGTTGGGTGACAAAGCAGACACTAGTATGGAACTCCTACCTATTGATAAAGAAGGCACCATTGTGGTCACACCAGAAGCTGTTCTGGACACACGTTGGATTCCACATGGGGCAAGATTTATTGAGGAGAGTTTGGTGAAGTGGAAACATTTGTCTACAGATGATGCCACCTGGGAACCAACGACTGAACTGCTAACGAACCACCCAAGCTTGGACCTTGGGGACAAGCGTCCACTTGATGTGGGGGGTAATGATACGCAGCTTGGAGAGCTGCTGCCATAAAGGACCCAATGTGTCATAAAGGACCCAATGTGTCATAAAGAAGAATTTGAAATATCGTGATTAAAAGGAGTTATAAGCAAGTCAATTGGAATCATGCTTCCGATTCAATGGGAGAAAATAAAGCAACCACTTTCACATTATTTGCATTTCTATTTTGTAATATGTTATTTCCATTTCGGCGGGATTTGCTGAAAGTTGTTATGGTTTAGTTATTTATATGTATGAAGAAGAATAAAAAGGATAGCATTATTTTATCCAAACAATATTGTGGTAAATTCTCACCCTAAGAGAATCCTAACATTTCTGCAATTGTGTATCACTCTTGACTGGGACCTTATCATCCCACCACTCCTAACTCACCTTCTCTTCCTTTCTCCTCCATTACTCCTATTCCATCACTACCACCATCAACAACCCTCCACTCCATCACTAGCACAATAACAATTATCTAACTAACCCTACCAAAAGCCCACCAGAGCTGAATAATCCTCCTCCTCCTCCATTATCACTTCCTAAAGTTTCACTCAATAGAGGTTTTCTCTCTCGAAATCCTCACTACACCAACCTAGACATCAAGATTCCATATTTTTACCACCATTGAATCACCAATGCACTCCAACTACCTCTACATCAATGAAAGGTAAAGAAAACAATTAGCAAAGTCTCTAAAATAATTAATAAAAAGAAAGACGAAGGGGGAAAATCATATATTATCCCTTTAGATGAAGAATTAAATGTATATGTAGCCAGGTTCTTAAAACTTTTGGAAGGTTTTAATGAACTATTACGGGATGAGTTTGCAATTCATAATGAATTATCGGCTATTGCATAAATATTTATCATCAAGTCAAATTATAGATCGAGTGAGGCTAGTTATGATAGGATCCTGGAATGGGCGAAAAACATGTTACCTAAAGGGAATAGGTTGAAAGATAATTTGTATGATGCAAAATCCATGATGAAACCTCTTACCTATGATACCAAAAAATTGATATATGTCCAAACTTTTGCATGTTATATAAGGGTGAATATGTGAATTTTACCAAGTGCAAAACCTGTTAGCATGCTCAGTATAAACCAAATAGTTGTAAAGAAATGACACTTATCGCATATAAAAAATTAAGATATTTCACAATTACTTCTAGGCTTTAAAGGTTATTTATGTCTCAAAAGATTGTTGAGCATATGACTGACATCATTCACATGATGAGGTAAATGAAGTCATGAAACACTCTTCTAATGGTAAAGCTTGAAAGTAGTTTAATAGGGTATATCCTTAGTTTTCAGTGGAACCGTGAAATGTATATTTTGGATCATGTATAGATAGATTTAATTCATTTGGATCCTTTATTGCACTGTATTCTTGTTGACTGGTCATTCTAATAGTTTACAACTTGGCCTTAAGGAAGTGTATGAAACCAAAATTCATGTTCTTATTTATATTCATACTTGGTCCTTACAATCTAGGTAAGAATAGCTATAGGTCATCCTATGAAGAAATAGGGGAAATAAGAAATATATAAAGGAACAACCATTTCTCAATAATCAGCCTACATCTCGAGTACAAGCAGTGTCTTTTGCCTTCACCTCACAAAACTAGAAGGTAAATGATACCCCTCTAAGGTCCTAGTATGCTAATTACCTTAAATAGTTGACTGAATGAATGAAAAGATAAGAAGGATAATGACTCAAACCATGAGTAATGTGCAAGAAATGCCTAGGATGCGGTAAAAGTTATACAATAAAGGTTTAGATTCTGAAGAGCTGGGAGCAAATAGGAGGAAATTAGGTCCTAACTTAATTACTAAAAAAGGCCATAGTTATAGTAAGAAGAGAAAGAAATGACTTGTTAACCAAAACAAACAACAATATATTTTATAGGAATTGTATGAAAAGTTTAAAAAATTATCAGATGCTAAGAAAAAAATAGGATCGCAAGATGGTAGAAATAGCTCAAGCATTACTAGAAGCCTAGAAATTTAAGAAGATCAAACACTTATAAGCGGCTATTGAGTTAATAATAGTGGAATGGTTAGAAGTTCTTAATGAAATGGAGGGAATACTCCATTATAAATTTAACGATAAGAAATTATTGAAGACTACTTTTCATATTCCTTATTCCATTATAAGAATTCCTTAAATGAACATTTAGAGTACGTCAAAAATTCAGTGTTGAACATACTTCTAAATAGAGAACAGCACCCCATATACTCGTATTTATCTCACAGGGCTCTGAACCAACTCAAAGCTGTTAAAATAGATAAAGAAAAGCTAGCACGAGTGGTATCCAAACACAAATTACATTGGTATTTACGTTATAAAAAGACTCACCTTATAAAACAAATCAAGATATTCTTGGAAGATGTCTTAGATTATCTCTTACACTCCAATAGGTTCATTGAGGCACCAAAGACCCTAACTAACCTTGTTGAAGCAAATATAGAAGGTATTTACATAAGTAGCATTTTCTTGATTGATATTGTATGTAAGATATTTAAAGGTTTAATATAACTTATAATTAGCCCAAAATTGTTGAAAGTACATGCTATGACATAGTTGCGTGAAATGTGCCAAAACAATTCTTAAAATAAAATTTATGGACCCATAGGAAGAAAACATGACTATAGAAGTCCTCATTGATGATCAACTTGTGGGCAAAGATATTTATAAACCAAAAAAACAAATTACACACAGTAGCTGCCAAGGATATATTGGAGAATATCGGGAAAGTCCTGGGAGACAAGGAGTACATATGAAATGCACACGTCTTAGGGACTACATTACATTTTCAATGAAGTATCCTTTTTTATTTCATTGTTATTATTTTTTTGAAATCAAGAGATTATTTTATGAAAGTAACATTTGGCATTTGATTTTTATTAATGTTCAAATAAATATAATGTCAAATTTACCTAAAAAATGGTTGAACTCTAAAATGTGTCATAATGCTGGGGGGAAGCCCTACCTTTTTTAAACCTAGAAAATCCCTCACTTAAAACCCTAAAATCCATTATCTATGGGTAAACCTTGACCTTACCTTTATTTGACTTATAAAACCCTTCTCATTCCAAGAAAAAAGGTAAATTATGCTAAAAATAATTGAATGCTAAAAATGTTTTTAAAACATAATCAATTGATTTGTCAATATGATAATAAATGTGTACTTGAGTTATGGTTTCACTTGTTCCACCACATGTTCTCTATGATTGACCTTAAGGTTTTTCATAGTAGTTGATTACGGCTGACATTTATTCACATAAGCAAGTTTAGTTTTGAGATGAAGAAAAGACCATCTTAATTTGCCCTTCACAAACAAAATTACATTCCTTGTTGTTGTAACCCAGTTTTGGCTCATTGGCTTTTAATTTAATTTTTACAGGGTTTAAAATGTAAAATTAAAATATCAGAATTTATTTCGATGAAAAGTGTGATTTGTCAACTTGTGTGAAAATTAAGGACTACAATGTGTTTTTTTCATTCTATCTTTATCTTCAAGATAATCTATATCTTCAAGATAATAATAGTTATTCGCTTTCAAATTTGATTCTTAATCAAATTCAAACTTCAAAAAAAAGAATGAGTTTGATTGAAACTCGGTTTCTTACACGCGAAGGGACTCTGACACTATAAATACAGATCCCAGGGTATGAAAAAGGCAGAGGAAACCCCAAGAGAAGGCCATTAACAAAAACCCTAAAAAAAAGACATTTACAAAAAAAAAGGAAGGGGCACGGTTGAATCCTAGACTAGCCGCCGCTGCCCCCTCCCCCCAGCTTTTTCCTCTCTTCTTCCCTGGTCCCAAACCAGCTATTAAACGCCCCTATTCATCGATTTTCTTTTCGCCAATCTCAACCCTAAAGAGCTGCAATTCCTCATAAAAAATAAAAATAAAAAGTCTTTCTCCCTTCCAGTCACCGACCTTTAGCCTCTCTTCCCCACTCTCACTCCCCCCATTAACCATCATCCTTCATCTCAGCCTCCTCACCATAAACACAAGCCTCCACCCATCAATCCTCAGCCACGGTGAAACCGAAGGAAACACATACACAGACCATGTCCCTCATCACTTGAAAGTAGAAAAACTAGAATCCTTATCTGACTCTTTCTCCTTCTCAGTTGGTTTCTCCCCATCACAGTCTCCTTTCTCTCTTCCACAAGCTGACACACCAACTCCCCCACAGTTCGGCCAGCGCTGCACCATCTCTCTTCTCCCTGATGACAACAGCCTCTACCAATAAGTCACATTGTGCCCCTCCTGACTACGTCTGTTGTCTCCTTAGTAGAGAACAGCAGCAGCAATGCCATCTCTGTTGCACCGTGGCCTTCACCAACAACAACCAGGAATGAGCTGAGCCACCCGCCTAGTTGTAGCCACATCTTTCCTCAACCACAGCGGCAAAACCAACAGAAGCCTTCTTTCCCTTCCAGTAACGTGAGAAACAGAAACAAAAAGGAGCAACATCGACCACCCAGCGTGCCACCATTTTCCGCTTTGTCTACAACCGTAACTGAAATCAACAGCGATAATAGGTACTCATTCAGCAGCAACCTTCTCTTCCCTATAGAGGTGGTACAGATCGCAGCGACACCGAAGAGCCACCATTGGGATGACCATTTTTCAGCTGGCAAACTTGTCTCCACCGTGAATGGCGAGCAGGGTTGTCCTCCGTGAGCAGCACCCAGTCGTCTCCCTCAGCCTCGTCTCCAGCCGCAGCCTCGCCAAGTAAGTTCATCTTTCTGTATTTCATTAAATCAATTTCCCTATTACTGTTGCGTGTATGCGTGAGTGATTCACACATGCATGCAACAGTAACCAAACCAGGTCACCAGACTGGGTAGCGACCTGGCTGGGGTGAGCCAGACCCAGCCCCAAAATAAATAAAAATATTAAAAATTAAAAATATGTGCATGCATTAAAAATAAATTTATTTTATTGGTTTATTCACTGACATCACAGTCAGGAATAAAAATACTGATTTGAATTTATTTTATTTTTTTAGCTACGTAATATTTATCAACGCCAGAGTTGGAAGTATCCATAGTGGAATATTCACTGACGCCAGAGTCAAGAATATTACAAGCAACAGCAATGCAAACCATCATAGCATACACCAACAAACTTTTAGCAATTTAAGACAAAACCAGCAATGCAACTTGCTGCAAACAGGACATTTAAGGGGTGATAATATCTTCCCTTTTACGTAACCAGTCTTGTACCATAGAATCTATGTTGACTAGTTAGGGTTCCTAGTAACCATAATACTAGGTGACAACTCCTTAAACAAGATATTTTCCCCTAAAAGAACAAGATGCCAAATATCTGTTCTTTTATCAAATCAAGATTAATTTTTAATCGGTCGCTGCGATGTTCAGGTGTGACACTTGTTATCCCCTTTAAGCCTTAATATTTTCTTGAATGATAATCCATACTAGAATCACCCCTCACATCGAGGACATGTTCTAAAAGCTTTTAAACAATCAATGACACTCTCTAAATAGAAAAAAAAAGATAAGAGAAATGTGAAAGGGATAAAAGTGTTACAAAAGAGAGCCAATAGTTCATTAAGTGAAAAAAGGTTCAAATGATCATATGAAAAAAAAATGATGAAAAAAAAAGATAAACAACTCTTTAAAATGTCCCTCATAATAGTATAAAATCCAAATTTAAAGATGAAATATTAGTGACAAAGCATAATATAAAATTTGGAGAATTGAGATTGAAATGAGTTAATCTAAGTCAAAATAGCAAATCTAAGAGATCTCTACACTAGATAAGTAATCTTATGTCTTTGAACCTTTAAATACCAATTGAGCTTTATATATCCTTTCTTTCACAATCATAAAGCATAGCCTACATTACATGCCTTGAAAAGTCTTTTCAAATAAAAAAAAACTTGTTTATATTTTATGGTGTGAGCCTAAAAAATATATATTAAAAAAACAAATAGAAAAGAAGAAGAAGAAGAAGAAGAATGACCTGTTTGCGTACCACATTTTTTATGATATGGAATCATAAGATAAATGGATATGTTTAACATAACATGAAGCGAGATACTCAATTTCTGAAAAGCCAAATAACCCACTTTTGAAATCCAATCTTTTCTTTCTAAAAAGCCTATTTATCATGAAATTCATGATCCATGCAAAGTTTAATTTCGAGTTAAACTTTTTTTCTCATAATCAGCATATACCTTGTCAATTGTGAACCAAATACCCATAAAACTTTATCCTGATATTGAATGACATGTTTTGGGTCTTCGACCAAAGAAGTATCTTCACAAAAATACTTTCAAATTTACATCTCAATGATTTTATTTCAACAATTAGACTTAAATGGATGCGATCCTTGAAATTTTATGGTTAGATATCTAGGCAAGAAAGACAGTTTTTAGACAACAAGTGATCATTGATTGAATTCACAAAGTTCTTGATAAGAATGATATTAAGGCATGTGAATTGGGTAACTAACTAAATTAGCTGATAATGCTTCAATTTGAAAAACAAAATGATGACAAAGTGTGTAAGCCTCGTGGAAGGTAAACAATTAGATTATCCGAGAAGTCCTTGATAAGTGACAATGTGTGTAAGGTCAAGCTAGTTGGGGGAAAATTCAGTTTGAAGAAATCTTTTGCAATGATGATAACATAAAGACCCTTACCACAAATCATAAGTGGTAGAAGACATATTTAATGATAATGACAATGTTTACAAGCCTTTTTACAACTATTGAAAAATAAAACACATCTAAAATAACATGGATAATTTAGTCTAGAGAAATCCAAGATAATAACAATAGTTTGATAATGATCACAAACTATAAATAGTAGAAGAAATATTTGATAATGGTGTTGATATATGTGTGCCTTTTAATGACTATTTGGAGATTGAACACAACTGATCAGCTGGGAGCAAATTTATTTAAAAGAATCTATGGCATGAGATGATTTGATGAAATTTTTTATAAGTTGTTAAACGAATACCACATTTAGAAGGCATAATCCAATTAGAGGTAAATATCATGGAAGAGAAGTAATTTGTCACTATTCAAAAAGTGATTGACAAAACAAAACTTCTTGTGGCAAAAATAAAAGGGTGATATCTATTGTACAAGGTGTAGGTTGTATAATATATAATCACTTAGACAAATGATATACAAGGATAAACTCGAGTGGGCTAGTGCACTAGTGCGCTAGTGAGTTAAGTGACCGAGAAAGGCCATATTAGAAATAACGAGTTTTCATCATCAATAAGGTAGATGGATTACAAAAGAGAGGAAACCTATATTTATGACCGGGTAAATATGCATTCATGTCATCTAACCTATAATGCTTGGCATTGTTCAATGCTTTATAGAAATATATATTCATAGTGGAATCCAATAAAACTCTAATGAATTCAAGTCTAGCAAGGATCTAGGAAGATTCCTTTAAAATTCGACCCTACCACTAGGAAGTTTTGAACTCTTCAAATCAGGAGGTTTATAACTGAATCCCAGCTAAACTCTAAAATTAAGGTAGTATTTTTATCCTTCATAGATCCCAAGTTGATCCAATCATTTTCATGTAGTTCCCAAGTTGACCTTTTCATTTATATGGATCCGAAATTGATCCCTTTATCCACATGGATCCCAAGTTGATCCCATCATTTTCATGTAGATCCCAAGTTGATCTTTCTGTTTACGTGGATCCTAAATTGATCATTACATTGTTTGGATCCCAAGTTATTCCTTTCATTTACACGGATCCTAAGTTGATCCTTTTATTTTTTATCCAATTGATGTCAAGTTAATCAAGTTATTGGCATGGATCCCAAGTTGATCCCTTCATTTCATATGGATCTCGAGTTAACTTATTTTTAGATTCTTCATGAGGCTAATTGCCTTTTAAGATCCCTAGTTGATCTTTCTTAAAAGTTTCCAAGTTGACATTCCTCAAAAGATCCCAAATCAATCATTATTAAAAAAAAGATCCCAAGTCGATCATTTCTTAAAAGATCCCTAGTCAATCATTGCTTAAAAGATCCATAGTTGATCATCTTTCAAAGATCTCGATCAATTAATTTTTTAAAAGTCAATCATTCTTCAAGAGATTCCAAGTTGATCATTTTTTATAGATCCCAGTTGATCACATTTCAAAAGATCCTCAATTGATCATTTATCAAAAGATTCAAAGTCGATCATTTCTCAAAAGATTCTTAAGCAATCATCTTTCAAATATCTCTAGTTGATTATTTTTAAACATTCCTAAGTTGATCTTTCTTTGATCATTCCTTTTTTAAAAAATAAAAAATAAAAAAAATCACTTTTTTATATTATTATTCTTTACAAACTTACTGCACAAAGCCAAAAAATAAATTTCAATGTTTTTGCACTATAAGTAGTGTAAATAGAAAGCAGTTATCATAACCTAAATTTGAACTCATTTGCTCTTAGATTTTTTTTAGAGGGGGTTAAATTTAAAAATTAGAAAATTAGGGACTAATTATGATTAAGAATGTGATTTGCTAATTGTTAAGAAAATCAATGACTAAAAAATGTATGGTTTGTTTTCCTATTAAGAAAATCAGATCATCGTGATAAATTTTATTCAATTTTTTTCCTTTTCAAATTTTCTTTTCAAAATCAAATTTCAAAAGAAATAGAGATTAAACTTTTTATAACATGTGGGACTCTTTTACTATAAATATAAATGCTCATATACAAAAAACAAATAATGAAGGTCCTATGAAGAAATACACAAATTGAAAAATAAAAAATTCCCTACCAAAAACCCAATCAACCTGCATTTAACCTGATTAAACCAACCTTTATCCGCCTTCAATCCCTACTACCAGCCTCTATAACCCACAAAACCATTATCAACCACCCTCTACTAGCACAAGCAAAATACTAGCAGCCACCATCAAAGATCTAGATCTCCATAAATCACTCATAACCACTACACACTGCCACATACAAAACAATAATCTACAACTTATACTTACACAAACAAAAGTAATAGACATCGTTCATCAACACTCTAGATCTTTAGATCCATAAAAAGAATCCAAAATACACGGTCACCACCAAAATTCATCAGATGCTTCCTCTTCAAAAACAATAACTCAATTGTAAATCAACCTTATAATGCCCATCGTCGCTATAGTCAACACTAGTAGCTTGATTTCCCTTTCTTCTATAATAGCCATCACATTAAACACCATTACCAACCACGATGAAAATTTCTAAACATAAACCAAATCACCTTCCTTGACCACACAACATTCAGCCAATATACCACCACAATTGCTTCTACATTCACCTGTCATAGACATATTTGCATTACAGCGTTGCAGTTCCCCATCCTAAACCATTATTACAACCTATGTTTATAACCTAAGAAACAAACCAGTTGTCATTCACCATGCTACCTCCTCCTTCTATAACCATTAAACGCCATTAAAACCATCATACATCCATCTTCACCACTATGAACTTACCATTACCTAGCTCAGTATCATTAAGCAATCCTAACTAAATTAAACCCATCAACAACCAAGCCATCATCCTTCATCACACTCTAGAATAACCTCCACTAGATTCTTCTCCTTAAAAAAAAACAAAAACCCAATTCCTTTTTTATGATGTCTCAAAATCTAGGAATATAAATAAAAGATTATTTAGTGTTTGAGATAGTGGTTAATCAATATGTTCACGTACTTGGACTTTTTCTTTTTAATCTAAGGAACTTCAGGCTTACAATAAAAGTTTTGAGTACCTGTAAAAACAAACTCAATCGGGAGGCTCAAAGACCCTCCGATGATAAAGTTAGTATCTTTATGGAAAATGTATTAAATAACTTAAAAATGTCTTAAATTCCAGGAACAAAGATGTTTGTTTTTGAGTTTTAAGTTTATTAACGCTCTGAAATCGAAGTATTTTTTATCTTAAGAGATAAAAAGTTGTGAACTTTTTATTTTGAAGGTTTTATGGTATATCTATAACCCATGAGTCTTGTCCTTTTATAAAAAAGAGGGTTTGAAGTGTAATTTTACCTTAAGAGCATTTAATGAGGGATAAATATTCCTTGCATCTGTATTAATGTTTAATGAAAATATGATGAGTCCCTAGATGACTTTTATACACCTAAAAGGTGCAAGGAGATTAGGATCCAAGACGCCAAATGTAGTTGAGCCCATGAAGGTTGAGCTCTTCACAAAGGGAGGTGGGTCCTTCCCTTGGTGAGCCTAAGTGAGGTTAGGTTCGTCCCTTGGGTAAGTCCAAAGGAGGTTGGGTTCGTCCCTTAGGCGTGCCCTATATAGAGGATGCTTATTCTCTTGGGTGTATGAGGGAGGATGGTTTGGTGGTGTGCCCAAGAAGGATGGTCATTTCCTTGGGCGTGTCCAAGGAGGATACTCATTTCCTTGGGGTGCCTATGGAGGATGGACATTTCCTTGGGCTAGGACTTGGCACACTACCATGCCCAATCGTGGCTGGATCTGGCTAGCGCTAAATCGAGCACATTTTCACTAAGGTGTGCTTGTGTTCCATAAAATTCATAATCGTAAATCTTTCTTGATTCAGTGGTTTTTGGTAAAGATATACTGATAAAAACTTGGTTCATCACTTTTATTCTCTAATATGCCAAGTTAACCTTAATTTCCTTCGTTCTTGTCAACTACACATAAAATTCACCAACAAATCTTGGCTGAATTTTGATAGTTTTAAAGAATTTATGTGAGAAGATTTATTTGGGGCTATATTCACATGTGTTTATTTCATGATTTATATAAGGTACGTGAAAAGCACGAACCTTTTAAACCAGGATCTCCAAGTGTTGCTAGTTGGTACTGCGTGGATTCCAAATGCCAACAATGTTCTAAGTCCTTGTTTTAGAAAATCTTTGATGTTTTTTTTGTTATCCCAATGGTCAATTTTGGTTCTATTTTTTTTATTTTCTTTATTATTATATTGTAATCCTTGTAATAGTTGACAACAACAACAATAATAATGAATAAGCATATGAGGACTAAATTCACGCCCGATTCGTGGATACCCCTAGAAATTTATAATCACTAGGGAATTTTATGTGTATGGAGTGATAAAAAAAAAATCCAAACCCCATTATTAGGATTGAAAACTAAATAATTTCAATGTCCATCAATTTTCTTTGACTTTTATATGCATTTTGATTTTATATCTCTTATTTTAATTTCATAATAATTTCCTTCTTAAAAAAAAATGGTAGGAATATTTTTGTACATAAAAAAGATTTTTTGATTATGTGTTTCTTTATGTTTGTTTGCTTTTCTCATTATTTTTTTAATAATTAAAAATAAATTAAACTAATTTTTCTAAAAAGTGCATATCAATTTGTGAGTTGATAGGTGCCTTGAAAATACCCTTTTGACTTTCTTTTTTTATCCAACAGTAAAACATTATCCTACTAATACAGTCATCTATACGGTGATAACGTTAAAAAAAAAACAAAAGTTAAAAATATGTAGCATGTTCTTTAATAAATAGATGTTATTTTCATTTATTTTAGTGAGAATTCATGATAGGAATTATTTAGAATATATTCCTTTATACCATAATGAGTTTTAATTTGGGTCGAGTTAACATAATTTCAAAAGGTCCATTGAGAATGAGTGATGACCCATACACCTATTTTGAGACATGATGAAGGAATGAGCTTAAAAGCCTAGTTTAATATTCATCATCCTCTAGGGTCCAACACTCGCATTTTAGACCTCGCATTTTAAAAGTGAGAATCAAACCTTGTAGTCATACTTAATCCTAAATCATTGTCCTATGTTTTTATTTTCAAGAATATGTTAGTTTAGACAAACAAATAGAAAGACCTAATGGGTAAATTATCACAAATTAGAACATAAAAGTAATTTACCTTAGGTAGTATATTTTAGTGTTATCCATCTTTCTTTTAGTATAACTAGTTCTTATTTTAAAATATCTGAAAACCAATTAGGGTTCCTTATACTATAAACTATGTGGCAACTCCTTATTCATTTTTATCATTTTTATATTCGTCATGATATTAGGTGTGACACCAAAAATTTAAATTTTTTAGCCAAAATATTAATTTATACTCTATTGAAATAAATTTTCAACCATTTGAAATAAGAAGGAAAAAATATACTTCTTCAATCTAAACTTTTTTTTTATTAATGCACCTCTTGATTGTTATAACGGAAATATATTTTTTACTTTCAAACATTATTTTCTAAATAAAAATCCATCATGGTCTTAAAAACAAATTAAAAAAACTAGTAAAATAAAGTTTCAATATTTTCTATATGAGTGAAAACAAAAAAAAAACAATAAATGTGATAAAATTATGTCAAAAATCTATTAAAAATTTTAAAAAAACATAAATTTTTATTTTAATTGAATATTCATGATTTTTTTTTCATATTTCATACATAATAATTGGAAAAAACATTTTTGCTAACATTTCTATTAAAACCTATAATATTATTTGAGAACCATGGAAAAATTGAATAATAATTGAAATATAATATTACGTTTCTTTTATAGTGCATTTAAATCTAAATCCAAAAAATATATATATAAAAGGGTCAAGCCCTAGTATTAAACCTAATACACAAAGAGCCAAACATGTGCTGGTTTATAAGCCAAGCCCACACAATTAGCTTTCTTTATTTTTTCTTTTTTTAATGGGCGAATGACATGTTGCTCATCCTTTTCTTTTTTAAAAATAAAAATAACAATAAAAAATGTGGTGTCTATAAAGACAAATGATGTATCATTTGCTTGTTTAGATTTTAACCACCGGAGAGGTGCCTATAAAATCAAGATACATGGTGTTTTGATCTTAGAAATCCATTTTTAAAACCTTTTTTTTTTTTTCCAAAAAGCATCTAATAAACATCTTTTGTACCTCAATAAACTAATCTGTTAACTCAAAAAACCTCTAAAGTTGTCCAAAAATATAAAATCAAATTGGAATTTTTTTTTCTCAACCTTAATATATTTTTCCAATAAGAAGAAAGTCTAAAAACAACTTAATGAAACTCGTCTCTCTAAATGGAATTTGTTGACACCAAGATTGATCTTTTTTGTTGTTGAAATGTGGCTAATCAATGATTTTCTTTCTCATTTACCGTTTTTGATGAGCTTCTCTTTCGTCTCTTAAACTCAAAAGTTTAAAAATAAATAAAATAAATTTTTAGATGAAAATTAAACTTGAAAAAACTAAAGGAATGTTGAGAACAAAAAAGGAAAGTAATGGATCAAAAGGAAGTTTCTCATGATAATTTGAGTTTGGCCACGAGGTTTCACCTTGTTTTGCACTTTGATCATTTTCTGTTGAGATTTATCTTTTTCTATAAATTATAAAAACGTTATGGAAATATATTATAATAAAACCGTGTTATGGGATTTTAAAAAATAAAAAAAAGGAAAAAATAATTCTAATATGAGAAAATTGTCTAAAAATATTTTAAATGAAATACAAATTGGATGATATAATTGAAGTTATTGTAAGTATTTTTTATATCTAAAAAGAAAAAAAAATCACAAATATTAAAAAAAAGAGCAATGAAATGAAGTTATACAATGTTATTAAACACAATTTAATTTGACTGATTAACTCGAGATTAGCTCGACTTGAGTGTCAAGAAAAAATAATTCAAAGTTGATCTGGTTAACTTGTAATATAATCTAATCAAATCTCAATTTTTATTTTTTAAAAATATATTTAAATATTATTTTTTAAAAATAATTTTTTTAATTAATCCTAATAAAAACCCTTATTGGATTAGATTTAATAACTATAAATTTATATGGGTTGCTATTTGTGTTGTTGGAACTAGAATGAGGTAATAATTGCATATATATATATATATATATATATTATATTTTCAAGGTCACCTACATCACTTTAATAAAAAAGTAAGAGTTTGGCGATAACTATTATTTTTTAAAATATATTTTATTTGAAAATATATTAAAATATGCATATATATATATATTAAATTTATTTTTGATATCAGAACATTAGAACAATTCAAAAATATCAAAAAAAAATTTCAAGAAAAAAATAAAAAAAGCAAACTTTTTTAAAAATATTTTTGAAATGTAAAAACAAACAAACTTTAATATGTATATATTAGCAATATTTCATTTTAACTTTTGCTCTTATAATGTTTGGTGTTATAATAATATTTATTTTTAAAAATAAGTTTTATTTGAAAATATATTAAAAAAATATATTTTTTTAAAAAATATTTTTGATATTATTCTATTAAAAATATTTTAAAAAAATATTTTTTTAAAAAAATAGATAATCCTCAAAAACAGACAGCCAACTTCACTGCCTCACAGTCAAATAAAATAAAAAACTCTCAATTTATATTTATTTTAAAAAAACCCCTCTCCAATCGAGATCCACGCCTGTTCTATCTATCTCCCCTTTAAGTAACCAAATCACCCCCTCTTCGAATTAGTGTCGCGTCTTTGACCTTGGCCTTCCTTTGGTCCCTACTACTGCACCATTCAAATTTAAATACCACTTCTACTTATTCTTCAGCCATTTAATATATAAGCCGCCGCCTGAATCCGCCACGAGAGCCGCCGAGCTTGTCGGCGATCATCGGCGCTTTCTATTTCATTCCGTTCACTTCTCTCCTTTGTAAGCATCTCTCTTTCTCGTGTATGGATATCAAATATTGGTTTTAAGGTTATAGTACATTTTCCTACCCTATTCTGATTTATTTATTATTTTCCTTTTTATTTTTAATTTGATTTTTCACTTGAGCACGGTTTGAAAGAAATTAAATCGAATTAAATCGAATCGATATTTTGTTTTTTTCATTAATTTAATTGCATATATAAACGAGACACAGGAAAGATATTTGATAAATATCCTATTTAATTATTTCTTAAGCTAGGGTTTCTATTATTATTGTTATGTTTTGAAATCAGTGTTTATGTTGATGCCTTGCTATACCTTTTTTCTTTTTGCTTTCAAATTATTTTGATCCAGTATGCACCTGCAAATATTTTGCTAGTTGCAAAGAGAACATTTCCGTATGGAGGTTTGCAAAATCCTGCTAGTTGTGTTGGAAACTTCTGTAAAGTGTTATCTATTATATAGGAGTTTAAGCAGTAGAAACTTAGTAGCAGTACTTAAATGGTCGTGGAAAAGGTGGATGTGATTGCTGTTTATGGCCCCTTTTTTTTTTAAGATATAATTTTTTTTCTTTCTCATTTTGATGTTAATGGTGGTTTGTGTACCTAGGTATGTTGATGCAATGCACGTGTATTTTTCGAGGGCTTTCATCTTTTTTTACTTCCTTTTTAGTTGATAGAAGTCTTCTTTTTGGTCTGTGGCGTAAGTGCATTGTTTTGGTTTAACAGGGTATAGTTGGCAATTCATTTGTCCTGATTAAAGATGGGCAGCCAACCAGCTCCATTTTCAGATATTGGCAAAAGAGCCAAAGGTATCTCTTTTATAATATGTTTACTAGGAACCATTCGGTCATATGTTCTTGAGATACTAGATATGCTCATGTATGCTAGCACATGCATGTTTTGATTTGTTCATCTGTGTATATGTGTTAATGCTTAATGGTTTAATTTGGTGTTTACTGTTGAAATCAAGTTTAATCAATTTTTATGGTAGGATAGGGAAAGGTGCCTTTTCGTATTAAACTGTTGAAGTGGAAATTAATTCCACCCTTTATTTATATTACCTTAAGTAACACATTACACCATTTGGGCAGAAAATACCTGTGACCATGCCTTTGGACTTCAGGTAGCAATCCTGCCTGTAGAATATTTTAGGTATTGATACTGTGAAATGTATACAACTCATGGTACTAAGCACCTTTGTGTGGAGTACGTATGGAGTTCAGATGTATACTGCATCCATGGTGGTGCTTCATTGTTATGGATATGATAAATGACCTTGTAACATCAATAGAATCATGTCTAAACCCAAATATTACAGTCAAATGCTTGTCCTAGATGCTCAGATTGTCAGACAATACAAAAGACTTCTCTTACTATATTCTTTTTCCTTAGTTGTAGCAACTTTTCATGTATATTGTCTGTCATTGTTAGCTTCTGTGGTGACTGAATTAGGCTTTTCAATTTGGCTATGGATATAAATTCTAATTTCTTGCAAACATTGCTTATCTTATGCAGATCTTCTGACCAAAGATTACAACTATGATCACAAGTTTACCCTGTCAATTCTGAGTTCTACTGGAATGGTACCATTGAATTTTACTTTTCCTTATTTAAGTTGCTAATTTATTTAATTCCTTTCGTAATAACATCTAGCTGTTTGAGTTGGTTGGTCTGGTTATTTTGGATTTTACACCAAAATGCTTTAGCATATGGTTTTACTGAATTAAGACAGCGAGCTGTTGGGATGGTACCATCTGATTTTACTTGTCATTATCCATGCTGCTAATTTGTTTGGTGCTTTTTGTAATAATATTTAGCTGTATGGGACATGTTTTTCTGGTTTATTTCAGATTTGACACCAAATGCTTTAATATACTGTTTTACTTAACTCTCTTGTTATGGAATTGAGCCATTTTAACTATTCAAATATTTGGCTTGATTCTATTGTATTTTTTATATGTTATTACTGTAATGATTATGCACTTGTGAGGCATCAGTGTGGGATCAATAAGATTCTAGAATATAGTAGTTCTGTTGGATAAAGAATAGTTCAGTGGTCCATCTTTGTCCACTGAACTATTCTTTATCCAACAGAACTACTAGATTCTAGAATATTCTAGGTTGTGATGCTATCTAATTTTATCTTTAAAATGTATGTGCAGGGCTTTACAGCTACAGGTTTGAAGAAGGATGAAGTTTTTGTTGGTGATATAAATACATTGTACAAGAGCAAAAATACTGTTGTGGATGTGAAAGTTGATACCTATTCTAATGTAAGGAGAGAAGTTCTAGTATTGAGTCTGAATTTATGGCGTTTTCACTCACCTAGCTAAAATTAATTTCTTACTCTTGCTATGGTCTTTTGGACATACTGTCAGTGCTCCATTATTTGCATTGAAGCATGCCTTGATACCATGCTAATCTGTTTCCATGTGTTACTCTTTGACAGGTGTCTACCAGAGTGACTGTCAATGACATTTTACCCAGCACTAAAGCAGCATTTAGTTTCAAAATACCTGATCACAAGTCTGGCAAGGTCAGTGCATTTTCAATTGTGCAACAAAAAAATAAATAAATTGCATGCTGCATGGAACTGACAGAGATGCATTTGTTTTGGAACTTATTTGTTCCTTGCATGAGTCCCAGTATTTTTTGCTACTTTCAGAATTTGATAATCTTGTCGTCACTGTATGTTATATAGAGCCTTTTCATGTTGCTTAAAGTGGAAAGTCTATCTAGTTGTCATTCATTTGGTCCATAATTGGGTACTGACAGTTTCCTTTTACTTGTTACAAGGAGATGTACCATCCTATTATTTAATGTGATTTGCAACTCAACCCAAAGTTTTAAATAACTAAAGAAGGCATAAAGCTGAATAAAACTAAACAAGCTTTTGCTGCTTGTAAAAAATGGTAATATAAGCAAGTGATTGAATTGATCTATTTAATAATACCCTAATCCAGCGTTTTCGAAGGCGAAAGGCACTAAAAGGCACCAAACTTGTAAAATGCCCGAGGCGCTCACCCAAATGAACCAAGGCAATATGCTATAGATTAAAAAAATATATATGTATAATAGTACATTATATTATACAAATCTAAAATATATAGCTTCCCAATTAAGATTAGATCATTAGAAAATCAAAAGAAAATATAAAATACCATAACATAGTCGTACAAAGTTATATTTTTCACCCTTAAAACAAAATAAGATAGTTTAAAGTAACAAGTAGCCAAATAGATTAAAAAGCAATCTTAAATATCATGATCATTATTCATTAATTTTCAAAAACATCTTCATTCATGCTTTCTTGTTTTGTACCTGTGTTGTTGTTCTCAGACTCTGTTCAACGCAAAGCGTGGCTGATGTTTCTCTTCAAGTGTCCTTCCTTTACCCTAATCTTTGTTTTTTTACAAAAAAAACCCCAAGTTGTTTCTTGTGATAAGTTAAAAAATGGACAAATAGGTCAAAAATTAAATCAGTTAAAAAAAGAAGAAAAATCCAACCTAAAAAGAAGTATTTCATTCAAGCACTTGCTTTAATGCCTGATGCCCACTCATAAGTCGCTCGCCTAGGCAGCGGTTCATTGAAATTCATCGCTTGAGGCTAATAAAGGCATTGTCGCCTCGCCTGGAGTGCCTAGGCGAGCTCCTTATCGCCTCTTGACAATGCTGCTAATTAAATATGAAAGGTAAAATACCCATTGAACATGGAACGTCATAATTGCAGCAGATATAATATTTTTATGATTGTTTTCCCCAATAGAACATGGTTAGTACTAGAATTAAACAAGCAATACCTGCATATAGAAGAAGAGGGAAAAAGCAAGGATTAAGCTCAGATCTAACAGTATCCTAGTGAAATAATTAAGTGAAAGGTAAAATTCCCCTTGAACTTGGAGATTCATGATTGCAGCTGTTACGATATTTTGTATCATCATTGTCCTCCAATAGAACATGGTTAGTTATGTTATAAATATGAAAAAAAAAATTAAGGCAAATTCATCATGAAATCAGTAAAGCCTTGTTTTTCTCTAATTGATAAGCACTAACCAGAAACACACATGCGCGCACACACACACAAATAATAATAAAAAAAACCCTTCAGCCATGCTTTGATGATTCCTATGATCATGCACATGACAATCTTTCAAACTTTGCCAGTTGAGGTTTTTCTTGAAATAAGGAAATTAAGCTTTAAAGGTTGTTAATTAAGAGGACACTAAAACACTTGAAATAATGTAAATTAAGTGAGCCATTAACTTGAAAAAGGCCCAAAACATGGCTGCCATGCAAGTTCACTGCCTCCAATGTTCTGAAATGCCAAACAGCAGTGATAAGGTTGCAACCTTTTAAACACATGTTTACCATATTTCAAATCCCAAAATGTGAATTTTAGTGTTAAAACACTTTTTTAACAACCATGGTTGGTGTGATGCCCAGCAAGGGTTAGATTTTTCAGATACGGTTGCTGAAATAATGCTTTCATTTGAATTTGGAGTGTAAGATCTTAATATCTATAATAATAATCTGAATGACTACATCTCTGGAATCCTTCCTTAAACTTCATGAGATACTATAGAACTGAATTGGGGCAGGCAGATTAGATAACTCTTATGTGGTAATGACTCTGCTTGCTTGCCTGCTAGTTCTCTTAAAGTAGGATTTTTTGATAATCTGATTCCTATGAATCTGTGAAAAAAACCGTCCATTATAGTCATTTAATGAAGTCTGTAATTCCTGTTTTACTTTATTTGTGGCCATGAGAATGAATTACAAAAGTGAAATATTTGTGGCAATATTTCCTTGCGAGTATATGTAACCTCCTTGCTTTAAATTAACTAGATTTACCTGAAAAGATGAACTAGTGGAAAGAAGCACCAATTTTTTTAAAAAAAATTAATCTGGAATAGGTTTAAGATGGTAGAACATGATAACTAAGAAAATTTCATTAGATTTCATTTTGTTGCAGAAACACTTGCTAACCGTGGATAACCTTAGGAAATGGTTTGCTGAAAATCTGACTTATTCTTGTCTGTTGTGCCTCAGCTGGATGTGCAATACTTTCATCATCATGCAGCCATCGAGTCCAGCATTGGCCTCAATCCAAATCCTCTTTTGGAGTTCTCAGCTGCAATTGGAAGCAGTAATCTTAGTTTGGGCGGTGAAGTTGGATTTGATACTGCCTCCTCTTCATTTATCAAGTATAATGCTGGGATTGGCTTGAACGAGCCAGATTTCTCTGCTGCACTTTTACTGTAAGCATACAGGATGCTTGATATCTCTGTATAAAAGAGTATTTATTCCCTGTTTAAATATTTTATATGGTGCGTCTTTTTGTCTTAAAAGGTATTTGCTTTTTTGTAAAATTTGCCAATTGTTATTTTGCTATGAAATATGGACACCTAATTAGCTGTGAGCATTTCTGGATGTCAGATCCTGCATGGTACTTGTGACATGTGACAGTGAACAGAGTGCTTAACACTATGTTAAACAAGTCAGAGTGGTGCTTTGCTGATTCGTATTTTCACTTTTTAGATTGGCACTTCTGAATTTTTACGCTCATATTGGCAGGCTGTTTTTTGCAATGCCTTTCAATATTTGTTACCCATGCAAAAAAAAAGTTTTTTTTTCCGCTGCCAAGCTGAGTAATCTCCATATAAAGACAATGAATATTCTTAAAATGCAGCAGTTACTGTTTTTAGATGTTTTTGTAGTATCTCAGGTACTTGTTCTTTTTCAGTATATATTCTTGTGGTAGCCTTTTTAAGTCATTAAATTAACATTATGAAAATGCCTTGAGGACTTTGAGTTTTTACATGCAAACCTTGTGCAGGTTGATCCTGAAAGCAAGAATTATAATGCATTAGATTACTGAATCAGAGCTGAATGGGACCGTAGGTTATATTAGTCCTGACTAAGTGTTAAACATTCTGTTGATATTCATGCAACTAGAGACTTGTAGTCATGATGAGTAATCACTTTCTATTCACCATATCTTTATTAAATGCATCCCTGGTTTTCAAAACATTTATGGTGCTTGAACGATAAACATTTATTTCATAAAATCCTCTTTCACATGGATTCTGACTTGATTCTTAGTGAGTTCAATGAGATCTTGGAAATCATAACTCATCAGAAGCACAGCTAATTATGCTTCATAGGTATTAGGGGTTATTATTGTGATTTTCATTTTAAATATGCATCACTTGTTTGTGTTTCTTTGTATTGATAATGATTGCTATTTGTTGGTTTAAAGTTCTGCATTGACTCACCTTTAAATTGACTCGTCTTTTTTGCTACGTAGGACGGACAAAGGACAAACTCTTAAGGCATCTTATGTTCATTCAGTGAATCCCTTCCATTCAGTTGCTGCTGAAATGACTCACAGGTTTTCCTCCCTTGAAAACAGTTTTACCATTGGAAGTTCTCATTCAGTGGATCCATTTACAGTGGTAAAAACACGATTCTCTGATAATGGTAAGGCTGCAATGCTATACCAACATGAATGGAGACCCAAGTCGCTGATAACCTTTTCAGCTGAGTATGACTCGAAGGCCACCCATGCAGCAAACCCAAAGTATGGTATTGCTCTCGCTCTGAAGCCATGAATGTGAAATCACTTTCTATTCTGCTCAGCCACTTGAATTCAAGAACAC
This sequence comes from Populus nigra, assembly GCF_951802175.1. Lineage (NCBI taxonomy): Eukaryota > Viridiplantae > Streptophyta > Magnoliopsida > Malpighiales > Salicaceae > Populus > Populus nigra. Next base: position 10,178,192 of record NC_084854.1, read on the forward strand.
TTGTATCGTTTTATATTTTTTTTCCCTGAGCCCAAGGAAGGTTAAGTTCTTACCACAACATATTGGTAAAACCAAAAGATAAGTCAATGATGAAAGGTTCTCAAGTAGTGCTTGGGAGATTGATTGAACCCAATTTTGATAAACTGTTGAAAAAATCACGAGATCCTAATACCATTTTTTGCAGTTGAATTTCCAATGCTATAGTGCACGGGATGCATCATCTCCCTGGATTTTTCAGCTCTATGATGTCTAATGGAAATTGGAATATATGATTTTTTCCTTTTTGGCCGGTTGATTCACTGCCATAATAGTTACTGGTTTGTCTGTGTTGTCTTTGTATTCTTTATCGGTAAGCATGTATGCGTGTGATTGCCTTAATTCTTACTATCTAGTCTTTCCTCTACCCGATCTGGAAGGGGACTAGGTAGCTACATGATTTGGATCCTTGCGTTCTCTGGTCCTTTAGAGACCAGGCGTTTGCTTAAATCACTTGAATGGAAATCGAAAACAAAACACTCTTCATCAGTATTTGAAATGTACTTTCGATCACTGGGATTTGAAGTTATTTGTAATTATGCAAATTCGAATTTTCACTAACCACCAGTACGTACGTGATTTATTTGGAATCTCTGGCGGCTTAATGAACAATTTATCAAAGCACCTATAATCTCAGTCTCTGCTAAGCTTTGCTGCTGGAATCAGTCCAAGGTGTGCAGTTAGGAGACAGGAATTCTGTGGCCATGTTTTTGCATAAAATAAATAGTACTGATTATAGGAATCTCCAATTTAAGAATAAAAATAAAGTTTCAAGCACACGGATAATGTGGATAGGTGCTGGTAAAACATAAAATCCCTTTTCTTCATTTGGTTTTTAGTTGCCAACATTTTTGCAATGGGTTTTTGATAGGGGAGTGGCTATGATTTTAGACTTGGTGGAGTGGCTAAACTTGACCATGATTCTTCATGCAAAACAAGTCTGTTGTTTTAGTGGCTTTCCATATATAGTAGGAGAATAATGTGAGAAGTAGCAGAAAAATGCGTGGAGAGAGGAGCACAAATAAGGAAAAGGCTCTAGCTTGGTTTTGCTCTGCTTTATGTTTGGAGTCTTGGAAGGACTTTGTTATTGTGTTGTGTTCTTCTTGTTTATTCTTAACTTATCTTGTGGTCCGAGATATTTATAAATCTTAATTATATCAGCTTACCTTGTGGAGTATGAAGAGTGGTGTTGCAGGTATTTCAAGTGAGTGTAGTAATAATGGAGAGAGATCTTATTCAAGTATTATTGGTAAAAAGGTTGATGCTCATCATTAGTTATGATACCAAGCTTTTCATGGCTGCAATCTTAGGCTGGTGAAGTGACTAGCTTGACCACTGGTCCAAAAGCTTTCTTGCAAAACAAGTTTTCTGTTAGAACAAAGACCCTCTGATGCTTAAGTCAATAAATATAGAAGGAGAGAAGTATATGGAGTAGGAAAATAATGTGAGGAGCAGAAGGAAAATGAGTGAAGAGGGGAGTAGGATTAGGGAAGTAGGGCTGAGCATTTCTGGTTCGGTCCGATTTTGAACCAAAATAAACAACCAAACCAATTTTATTTTTTTTTATTTTTTTGAACCGAACCGAACCAAAAACTGGTTCAAACCAACTAATTTTGGTTCGGTTCGGTTCAGTTTTTTTCCCTTTCAAACCGGTTCAAACCGATAATTAGTGATTGGGAAGACGAACCCGATGTCTTTTTTCTGATCTCCTCGTTTAGAACATCTGAGTTAAACAGTGACATTCTAAATAGTTTGGTAAACTTTCAAGAAGCCACAATCCATGTATCTCATCATCAAAGTTAATACCCATTGCAGGCAACTCATTAATAATTCCTTGAAAATTGTTAAAGTGATGTTTCATGTCATCTGCTTTACTGGGACTGGTAGGGTGGAAAGCCTTACTACTTGAGGGGTGAAGGAAAGAAAGTAGATGGCTTGCTAGCTTTCCCGAGAAGATAATCTGTTATCCCCGCTTTCAATAGTCCTTCTTTTAAACTTGTCACAAGACAGGATTCACTCAAATAATGAATAATGCTTTCAAAGGGGCTTCCTTACTTAGAGACTAAAGTGAGAGTGGAGGGAGAGATATGCAGAGAAGGGAGTAAAGTGAGAGTGAAGGGAGGGAGGGATCTGCAGAGAGAGAACAGGGGGGGCTGAGGGCTGAATGTGATTTTAGCTTTAGGGTTAGAAAACATTGTATTTATAGGTGGTTTTTTTTCAAGTGCTGGCTGGTTGAACCGGTTCGGTTTGGTTTAATCGGTTTTAGACTTTAGAAACCGAAACCGAACCGAACCGGAATTTTTTTGTGATTTTTTAATCAGTTAATTCGGTTTTTTTTTTCGGTTTGGTTTTTTTGGTTATTTTTTTCCCGGTTTTCTCGGTTTAATCGGTTTATCAGTTTTTTTGCTCACCCCTATAGGGAAGTGGCACTGGCCTGGTTTGCTCTGCTTTATATTTGGAGTCCTCTAAGGACTTTGTTCTTATGTTGTCCTCTTATTACTTATCCTTAATTTACCTGATGATCCAAGGTATTTATAGACCCTGATCACATCAGCTTACCTTGTGGCTTGTGGATAGTAGTGTTACAGGTACCTCGGGTGAATGAAGTAATGATAGAGAGTGACTCGTGGTGAGTGAAGAAAAATTTAAGTATAATTGGTGGAGAAGTTGATGCTCATCATTAGTTGTGGTGCATAACTCTCGTTAGGAAAGTTGGTGCCCTGGCATTATGGATGAGAAGAGTAAGCGTCATTCTAACAAGGGTAGAGACTAGTATGTGCTAGTGGGTGGTGTGCAACTCCTTGAATTATAGGAACTGAAACAATATGTTAAGGTGTGTGCTCAATAATGTATTGGACAACCCCATAATGGTGAGTTATATGGGCGATGTTGTTTGGGCCTCCTTGACTTTTAGGGAATTTGCACCTGGCATGATGGTCAGGGAATTACTTCTTGTTTGGGTATGGCCCAACTGTCAAGCCAAGAAAAAAGAATTGTTTGCTTGTCATTTAGGTCATGGCCCAAAAAACAAGTAAAGAATTGCTTGCTTGCCATATGGATTGTGGCCCAAATATTTGATTGTTGTTCGAGGCATGACTCAAACAACAAGCAAATATTTTTTTATATAATTTCTTGACATAATCATTTTCCCCATCAAGTCTTTTATACTATCATGTTTAACATTTTCATGGTTTTTGCTAACATGCCTACTCGTGGCTTTTGTTAATGTGCTTGCAAAAAAGATGAGGGTTTGGTGAGTTTGTTTCTCTTAAAGTAGAGAACATTATTATTTAGAAAGTGGAAAATGCTTTGTGATTGTGAAAATAGTGTCAAAGTATTGTGTAAGGAGATGTTGCATGGAGACATGATGTGGAGATTCTCGTGGATATTGATATTTTTATTAGACATATGGAGATTTCAGTGGAGACATGTAAATCCATTTGGAGACATATAAATCTCATCACATAAACTTTATTGGAGACATGAAGACCCGTTTAAAGATATGGAGAATTTAATGGAGATCTCACCATGAAGATTTTATTGAAGACATGGAGACCCATTTAAATACATAGGGAATTCAATAAAGATCTTGTAATGGAGATTTTATTGGAGACCTATTTTGGAGACATGAAAAAACACTACTGCTTTTATTTGAAAAGCTCAAAAGATAATAGTGATATAATTTTAAAAAATTATTTGATCTCAAGTTGTGCATCGTGAGGATTTATTTAAAGACATAGGGAATTCAATAAAGATCTCGTAATGGAGATTTTATTAGAGACCTATCTTGGAGACATGAAAAAACACTACTGCTTTTATTTGAAAAGCTCAAAAGATAATAGTGATATAATTTTAAAAAATTATTTGATCTCAAGTGGTGCATCGTGAGGATCTTTCTTTACTTGTTCGGGTTGTATATTTATTTCCTTACAAATTGTTGGAGGTATCTCATAAAGATCAATCTTTCTATCTTTTTTTTTTCAAGGCATGACATTCCTCTATATCATGGTTATGGTCTTGGTGAAATTGACTAAACTTGTTAGAGTAGTTTGTGTTTGCATTACTTTTCAAAGGAAAAGAGGATATTGCACAAATTATTTTCTCTTAATAGCAACCAATACCTCAGCATGTATAGTGATAAGAGGTATGGTTAAAAACTCAAGGATGTTAGGTGATCACAAATAGATCCCCTGGTGCTCTTTTTAGATGCCTTGGTAGGGTATTAATGGCGTTTAATAAACTACTATTTAGAAACAGGAGTGTCTATGTTTGGTCACATTTCTTTTCTTCTACCCAAATATGGTTCTATATTGCTTGTTTCACATCAAAGAGAGTTTTGTTAGGAAGAGTGTATATTCATTCCCCAAAGGAATAGTTGTGTGCTTTATTAATCAAAATTTTATAGGTAATAAGTTCGAGTAAATTCTCCATATTGAGCATTTCCTTGTTAAACCCTTAGAACTATGCTCTGGTGTTCTCATCTTCTTGTTGTGTGATGCCAAAGAGCTCAATCCTGTATTTTTAGTTGGTTTACTTGTGTTGAAATAACAGATAATCTTACACAAAGATCATAAAGGTCAATGATAAAGTTAGACTCAAGATTGTGATACCACACCCGAGCATATCCAAGGAATATTAAAGGGACGATTTTGTACATTATATCATTCTTTTACTTCACAAGCTCTATGATGCTTCTTATATTTTGTATATATTCTCTAAGATTTATAAGACCGTCATAGCATGTCCAAGTTAGCCTTCACAAAGATACAATCTTTCAATAGATAAGTGTGTATAACTCGATGACAAATTAGAGAGTCTCTAACCTGGTAGGAATAATGTTCATTTTTAGAAGCTCAAGTAATCATTGATCTCATTTTATGTTAGGGTATTTTTTTCAACAAGGAGCATACAAGTGAGATTTAAAAGAAGATTGATGGTGGTAGTCACTCATGTGAATAAGGATTTTTTAGGAATGCTCCTCATGATATGAATAACTTCTTCATATAGTTAAAGTATAAGCATTTTCATGCCTAATTTGCACTTATTTATGCCTTGTTTTCTTAGAAAATTGGAGTTATCTATATGAACCTAGTGGTGTACGCAATAGAGCTACGTGTTGTATTTCTCATTAGAGGAACAAGAGAGTACGAAGTTGTTTTTGTATTTTAGAAAAACATTGTTGAGAACTCTCACTTTATAAGAGAGTTATTGGATATCTAAATTATTTGTAGAAGAGAGGTCAATCACTCTCTCGTGACTCAGATTAGCTATGGAAAGACATTTTGATTAATAGGTGTGAAAAGAGAATGGATTAGCTTTGTTTAAATTTTCATAGACGATGTCACTAATAAAGTCATTAAAACTTCATACTAGAATGGGCTTTCTATGAATATTATCTTAGGCTAATAGAGTGATCGGGCTTGATTGTTGGTCCAATAGCTTTCCTGTAAAAAAAGTTATTTATCAAAACATGGGACCCACTAATGTTTAAATCAACAAATATAGAAAGAGAGTAGTATGTGGAGAAAGAAAATAATGTGAGGAGTAGTAGTAAAAAAAATGTGTAGATAGAGGAGCAGGAGCAAAGAAGTGGTTATGATATGGTTTGCTTTGTTTTATATTTATAGTTATGTGAGGACTTTGTTCTTATGTTGTGTTCTTATTGCTTATCCTGAACTTACCTGGTGAAACGATGTATTTATAGATCTTGATTGTGTCACTTTACTTGTAGATCATAGAGCTTGGTGTTGCAAATATCTCGGGTGAGTGGATTAATAATGAAGAGTGACCTCAAAGTGGGTTGAGAAAAATTAAAGCATCATTAATGGAGATGTTACCGCTCATCATTCCTAACTATCATTAGGAAAGTTGGTGCCCTAACATTGAGGGTAAGGATAGTAGGCATTATTTTGACATGGTTAAAGACTATTGTGTGCTAATCACAGTTTTTAAACTCAGACCAGCTCGGCGGGTCGATCCGGGACTCTGCAGACCCGGGCCTGGAACTAGTCCAGGTGGAGGTAAAAACCTGCTTGGGAGTTGGCCTGGTGAAACTCGGTCTACCCGGTGGGTCGACCTAGGACCCGGTCCAGCCGGTTAAACCCGAGTGAGACCTGGTCTATTTTTTTATATTAACAGACATTAAACGACGTCGTTTTGGCCTTTTAAAAGGCCAAAACGCTGAAGAAGAATGAAGCAGAATTGAGGACAGATGAAAACCTAATTAACGAAATACAAAATCAATTTGAATTAACGAAACAAAAACAGAGGAGTAGAGGAGCAGAAGACGACTTGACTCTTGATTTGTGATTCTGATACAGATCCTGAGGATGAAGATGATTCTTGGGAAACACCAGAACCTGCAGGTTCACCTCAAAGAAGTGTAAACATGCTTCAGGGGTGTAGAAGTGTTGATGAGTTTAAGAGACTAAATAAAATAAATGAGGGCACTTATGGTGTTGTATATAGAGCCAGAGAAAAGAAAACCAGGGAAATTGTAGCATTGTAGAAGGTAAAGATGGAGAAAGAACGTGAAGGTTTTCCACCGACTTCTCTAAGGGAAATAAACATTCTTCTTTTTTTCATCATCCTTCAGTTGTTGATGTTAAAGAAGTTGTGGTAGGGAGTAGCCTTGATAGCATTTTTATGGTGATGGAGTACATGGAGCATGACCTCAGAGGACTCATGAAGTCAATGCGACAACCATTTAATCATAGTGAAGTTAAATGCTTAATGCTCCAATTGTTGGAGGGTGTGAAATATCTTCATGATAATTGGGTTCTTCATCGAGATCTGAAAACGTCAAATTTGTTTTTAAATAATCATGGTGAGTTAGAGATTTATGATTATTTAGTGATAAATATTATTTAAAATAAAATTTTGTTTAATATATAATATTTATTTATTAATTGTGTTTGAAATGTAGATGTTATAAATATTAATGATATTAAAGATGATTGTGATGATGAAGTTTTAAAGAAGCATGCTGATGATTTATTAGGTGTTTCGACGAGATTGACTCAATTCCTTCGACATTTGATCCAAAATTTACTTCTATGGACACAGAAGAACTTAATGTGTTTATTCAACAAAAATGAATGTGTTGTATAGGTGTTTTTGTTTTTTTTTTGGGTTAACTCGGGTTAACCTATCTGACCCGTGACCCGATCACTTGACCGAATCGATGATCGGGTCGGGTTTCAAAACTATGGTGCTAGTAGTAGGTGGTGTGAAGCACCTTGAATTATGGGAACTGAAAATATAACTTGAGATTTGTTCCTAACAAGGTATTGGACAACTTGTGTGGTGAGTTATTCAAGTAAGGTTGGTTGGACCTCTCTAACTTCTAGAAAATCTGCACCTCGCAGGCTAGTCAAGGAATTACTTCATTTCCATTTGGGTCCTCAACGACAAGCAATTCTTGTTTAGTTCATAGCCTAAATGACAAGCAATTATCATTTGGATCTTGGTCTAAATGACAAGCAAATAATAGTTGTTTGTTGTTTAGATCATAGTCCAAATAACAAGCCATATATTTTTTTTATATAGTTTATTGGAACCTTGAACATCATTGTCTTATATCATTATCTTTTTCATTATTACTAAAAAGAAATTATGGATTTTTATTTATTGTGAAATGTTTTTTATAATAATTCTAAATAAATTTCACAAAAACTATACCTTTATTTGAATGTCTTTAAAACCTCACTTTAGTATTTATTCCCTTAAATCTTTTATTTTTCTAACTAAAATGAAAAGGAAAATAAGAAAAAAAATACAAGTTAATTCAAAAATAAAATTAAAGAAAAAAATACATGTTGTTAATTCAAGAAAAATAAATTATGAAAGATTTTGTTATAGCTAAAATAGTAATAGTAAAAACTAGTTTTATACCCACGCTTTGCGACTAGAACAATGACACTAAAAAAGAGTTTTGTTACTGCTTTTACATATGCAATAATAAAAGCCAACCATAGATGCTTTATATTTCTTTTTTTTGCATGTAGAAAAATCAAACATATCATTTATTTATTGTTTCTAATACACCTCATTATGGATTTAAACATATTTATTAGGCTTGTCACCAATATATATAGCTTGCTAACAACTACCATTAATTATTTCTATCACACAATATCCAATTTCTAACCTAAAATGTCCATATTCCATTTTATTTTCTAGATTCTAAGTCTACAAAAACCATTAAAATTCATCTTAAAAATATGAACTTATTAATTAGATAAGTGGTTATGGCTTCCCACTGTTTTTTGTATAATTTAAACATTCATATTTAAACAAACTCAAATTCCAACAACATTTTCAAAGTAACCAAATGGTCATTCCATCTAATTTTAGAACATTGTAAAGGATTCTATCATATTATTTGGATTTTTAAGACACTTTGATTGGAGAACAAAACCTATACTATTATTAGAGAAGTGTTAAAGAAAAACACTTAATACTTGAATACAACAACCAAATATTTTATAATTTTATAAAAAATTGTAGATGCACAACTGCATCTCAATATCCACCAAACCAAGACTTATTATGTTTCAACTTTAACTACAACTCAATATTCTTGTGTTGCACCTTATAAAACACCAATAAACATAAAACACTATTGGAACATTGTTAACTAATTTATTTATTTTTTTGCCACAACCAAATAAAAACAACTCATTATCAATATGTAACAATTGATGTAAGTCGATTTTGACCCCACATTTGGATCACTTTTCCTACATTTTTAGATAGAAAATAAATACAAAAATTAAAATGAAAATATATTCTTGACGCAATTTGAAAAATTCTCAACCATTTCGTGATTTTTAATTATTTTATTTATCATTTTCATGTTAATAAATTTTCAAAAGTTAGGATATAATTTTTTTTTCATAAGAACAAAAAATAAAAAATGACATTCTTCTCCTTTCCATATCCACAAAAAATATGAAACCCTTCTCTTTGCTCTCTCAAGTTTTTTATTTCTCTTTAATTTTTAAAAACAAATATATTCCTTGCAATTCCTTTTGAACCTGAGATAAATTCTCTTTATGAAAATCTCAGCTAAGATCACACCCCATACTTGGGGTAAATAGAGGATTAACATCAATTGTTTTTGTTAAATTTAAAAACTTGATGAAATATCCTATTAATAAAGATTAACATCAAGATTTTTATTAAAAATTAAAACAAAATGATGAAATCTTTGATTTTAAAGATTAACATCATTTTTTGATGAGTTGCTTATTTTTAAGAATCAACGTCAAGTTTTAAATAAATCATGAATAAGCTCTGAATTTTATAGCATATAACAATTTAGGAAAACACAAGCAACAATAACCTTTTATTTGAAAGGATGCGGTAAGATTGGTGTCTATTTTTTCTTAAACATAACTAACACAATACCTGAATCTCTAACAAACAAAAAACTAGTGTCAATTTTAAGATCCATAGTTTTCTTTAATTATGAAGTGGCGACTCCAACTATTTTATTTTCTCCCTCACATTTTAAACCCTCATCATCGTGTCCTTCATGGTATGACAAAAATAAAAATAAAATCAATCAAATTCTAAAATGTCTTTCCTCTCCATTTCCTTTTTTATTTTCTTAGCTACCAAACTAATCTCATTAGAAACTTTTCTTCTCCGACCAAGTATCAATACCACCTAAAAATAAAAAGAAAAAAAAACTCAATACCATTCCAGTTGATTCTCCATGCTCATTACAATCATGCTTGCATAAACACAACAAGAACATTACACTAACATTTCAAAATTATTTCAATAAAAAACCATTTTTCAAAAAAGAAAAAGGAAAAAGAAAAATTTAAGTAATGGAGTTGACCCTATCAATTTAACATAGAGATGCAAACTAAGCTCACAAAACAAATTATACATATGTCCCAAATCAACCATTACCTATCCTCTATACATATAAAATTTAAAAAAGGATAAAAAAATTAAGTCTTGACAAGTAAAGAAAAGTGTGTGTACGCGCATGCGCAGGGTTCTTTGTGGATTTCATCATGGCCACACAACTTCTTTCCTTTGCCTTAGAAGATTGTTTCATATCCACAATAGTTTAGAAGAGTTGGAGCTGGCATCTTTTCAAGTTAATGCAAAAGTTTATACTTCTAGTTTATGAATGGAGAACCAATATGCTAAAACATAGTAAGCCAACCACAATATGCATGTTCTCACAAATCATACAAAAAAAAATGAATAGACAAACTTACCACCAAAAGCTTTTCTTGGTTGATGATGCTTGCACTTATCAAAGTGAACACAGAGAATGTAAATAAGACACAACACAATGAACATAATAATCACAATAGAAACTCCATTGCCTATATAAGAATAATTACCATAAAATGCTTCTTAGCATCCTCTAAAAACGCTTTAAATGATAAATTTAGATAAAAAAATAAAAGATATTAGATATCAAGATGGAGAGAAGGGATATCTTTTCTTTTTTGTGTCACATGCTAGTCCAAAAAAAGAGTAATGAAGAGAGGTTATGTTCTTAAAGATATGCTTAATCTATTAACTTTACACATTATCTCTTCTGACTATAAAAAAATAAGGTTAAAAATATTAGACACCAATGCAGAGAAAAGAAGTACTTTCTTGTTTTTATTTGGAGGCTTTCCTTCCTAGTCTAGAAAAGGAGTAATGGAGAAAGGTTGTGTTATTAAAGATTAGTCTAGATGGTTGGTTTTAGATGTCTTTAGAAAATGAAAGTAAAGAAAAGGTTTAGGTATTTTTCAATTAATAAAAGAAATTATTTTTTTCACATGGATAAAAATAAAGGTAAGAAACATATATATGCTAGTAAAGAAGCCATAGCTGGAGCCCAAAAAATTATATAAAAGAAAATGTCAGCAACTGTAAGAACTTACAATAATGACATTTCTACAATTAACAAACAATGTTTAGTAAAAGTCCATCTTCTTATAGTTTTTATTTAATGTTAATAGTAATACAATGATTTTAAATTATAATATAATTAAGAAAAACTAACCATTATTTTTAGATAATACTAGTTTAGAGGTTTGCGCTAAGCAACGACTTGAATAAAAAAGAATTGAGCATAAAAAAATATATTCAAATCGTAAGGAACTATTTGATATTATTATTAAACCTGATCTAATATATCAACCTTGAAACTTCTTTACTTGATGCCTTGACATGCTTAGGTTTACAATTAAACATGTAGAAGTTGTTCTAACGTTATCTAGTCGACTTAGCAGATCACAAGGTAATTCAGAAAATCAACAAAAAACATGGTTTGACTTTAAAAAAATCAAGATGATTTTATTTTTTAATATTAAAAAGATAATATATTGGATCATCTTAGACTTTATTATTTAACATGTCAAATCCATGATCCAAGTTGTGGACTACACTGGGTTTGAGAACTTTGGTTTTTTTTTTTTAAAATATTTTTTATTTAATTATACAATAAAAAAATATTTATAAAATCAAGCGCAAATCAAACACAAATCAAATGTCAAAATATTTGTCTGAGATTACAGTAACTTCATTAAAAACGAACTAAAACAACTTATAAAGATAAATTCAAAATTAAGTAAATGTTAAAGGACAAAATTGAAAAAAAATGGATTAAAATGTAAAAAATAAATATTTTTAAAAAAATGTAAAAAAATAAAGCAACCTCCAATATCAGTAAATGAGGTCTAAAAGTTTTGATGTAGTAAGTAATAAATTAAATTTATTGCAAGTAGAGTTAATTTTACATTAAAAAAAATAAAACAATTAATTTCATTTAAAATATCAAAATTCTATTCTTTCAATTCTTAAATCTTAAGAAATCAAGCGTGACAAAAAGCGTATCCACCATCAAACATTAATTTATCTTTCTCGTCAATATCATAACGACGACGTTTATCAACCTCTAAAAATACGAACAAAAACCTTCAAGATCCATAAAACACCAAATCCCCTCTCAGATCCTCTGCTTAACTCACCATCAGATCTGGAAAAAAACTCCCCAATTTTCCATCACTTTCCCGCGAAAACAAAACTACCAACACATTTTTCCGGAAAATAACCAAAAAAAAAAAATGTCGCACAACAGCGACACGATCCCTCTCCACGCATCTTCCCAATCAGACATCGACGAGATCGAGAACCTAATCAACTCCTCCATCCAATCCAGTCCTTCAACAGTCCTACCTGCCCGTCCACCAAGCCCGCCCCGAATACCCGTATCCTCATCTCCATTCATCCAATCCAATCTTCCTCCACCTCCAGCTCAAGCAAAGCTCCCCACTCTTCAAAAACCGCCATCTGCTGTCCCCTCCGCCCCTCTACCTCCTCTGCCACCTAGCACTGGTAACTCTTCCGGTGGTAATATTGCTGCTACCGGGTTCGGGTCCCTTCCGAATACGTTGACGGAGCCAGTTTGGGATACGATAAAAAGAGATCTGTCTAGGATTATGAGTAATTTGAAGCTGGTTGTGTTTCCAAACCCGTATCGTGAAGATCCGGGTAAGGCCTTGAGAGACTGGGATTTGTGGGGTCCCTTTTTCTTCATCGTCTTCTTAGGACTCACTCTTTCTTGGTCCGCTTCTGTTAAAAAGGTTAGTAAAATTTATTTATTTATTTATTTTTAACTCTTTAGGATAATTTTTGATGCCTGTGAGAGTTGAAGAATGGGAATTAGTAGGAATGTAAGCTTTTTAGTCATTTTTTTTTATTCCTTACAAATTAATGCGGTTTTGAAGGAATTGATAAGGCAGAGATAGATGATGGGTCCTGATATATTTAACTATAGTTTGGAGAGATGAGGTAGCAATGTTGGCTTTAGAATTTGTGGCTCCCAGGCACATAATATGATCTGAATGCACTGCGGCATTTAGCCACTGTCATATAATGGGACATGTTAATTGCATCCGTAACAATCGCAGCAGCCGTTTTGTTATTGTAATGTCCATTATTTCAAGCGTGAGGGCTATAGTTTTTAAAAAAAGGTCACCTAAAATTAATAAAAATGTCTGCATGTTATTGTTACTTTGTTAAATGTTGCAGGAAAACACTGAGTTTGTGTTGCATACGTCATAGCATTGCATCATAATAGGTTTTTCAGTGTGGTAACTTTACTTATTTAGTCCCTTTCTGGTGGATTTGTGGAAAATGTATGCATTAAAGATAAAATTTTTAATATTGTTTACCATGCAGTGCATTCTGTGATGGTTGAGACCAAGATGTAAACACTCTTGACAGTGTACAATGCATTTTAATACATTCTTATAAGACTCTAAAGGATTGCAATGGTTAACTAATTGGTAGTTTGAAGAACCAAGATGTTTAATTTTGAGCGATCAAAAACAGAGAAAAATGAAATTTGTGCCTGACAACAGGAACACCGAGTGCTGTAAATTGTTTCATGAAAAGTGAATTGTGCTTTGTGGTTTCATGTTTATGCCAATTGATTGTGAAATTGTTGAGGGTTGTAAAAGTAGGGTTTGAAGGAAGTGAAAATAGGTCTGAATTTTTGTTGGTTTTTCTAGAATAAAAAAATATTCTGGGTTTTATGCCTGGATTAATTTGAAGGTACCTAAATGTCTCATCAGATATCTTAGTATCAGGATTGCATCACACAATCTGAAGGATGGCTAGAAAGCTTATAAAACTTCTGCGAAGCATTTTTTTCATCCCTGGAGTAGAACATCTAATTAGTTAAGAATAATTTATGGACTTCGTTAGGTCTTCCTAATTCTTTAAAGACTTTTGACTCTAGATAGAAAACATGGAAATTCAGACCCTAAATTAACTATGATTGCATAATAAGACCAGAAAACATTAAAACAAAATGACAGAAATCCATCTCATGCCTATTAAATTGAAAACTATCAAAATACTGTAAAATCTTTTTTCTTTTAATCAAAAAGAGAATAAATGAAATGGAATCATAGGTTTTCTGACGCAAAATAAATGTAAAATAGTGTTTGATACTAATTTTAAAAAAAGAGATCCAAGCAGCTCTAAGTTAAACTTTTTTTGGGTTTGTTTGTTGCTGGTGTTGGTTACTGTGTGATGGCTATATAACTGTTGTGACAAACAGAGAAATAGCCCTTTTTCCTGCTTTCCTGGATCAACTTTTCATCGTATGCTATATAAGCTATTGTGTGGTGACAAATAGCAACATTATCAAACGTCTTGGCTTTGTCCTTGCTATGTGGTGGTCACAAAACTTATTTGTGGTGTTCACATAGTGTTTGAATGATTGCTAATCAATTGCTGTGTGGTCATCACAGGCCAACCAACAACAAGGTCAAACGAATCCATAGTTGTTACAAGGTGGCACTGAAGCAATTGTATGGTTACCAAAAAGCAAGGCCAAAACAACTGCATGAACATTCAATGATTTGATATTTATGCCTGCAATTTGGCCAATGCCTTGCAATGCTTCCAGACTTTGTATATGTTGATTAGTTATTATACCCAAGGCAGAATGTGCTAGATCAATCAGAAAGTTCAGTTGGGATTTAAGTGCTGATATGTGATTTTGGTGTTGAGTTGTGATTTCCTTTCATTTTCTGTCTCTGTGCATGTCTTCTCATGTTTCAGTTTTTGTGCAATGCTGAAGTTGACCTTGATGTTCTTGCAAGATCTAGAAATGGACAGTTATGAATGAAGCATGTTCTATGTATATTGAGAAACTAATATTATCCCACTCTGGATTGATGATTTTAGCTGCCCGTCTTGCTCGATGTTTTCTTTACTTTTCAAAGGAACATTAGATTTGTTATTAGAGCAAAATGCTGCAAGTTTTTGTTCAGTTCTAACATTTTTCATGTCATTTTCCAGTCTGAGGTTTTTGCCGTTGCATTTGCACTGCTCGCAGCTGGTGCTGTAATCTTGACACTGAATGTTCTGCTGCTGGTAATAGCTTCTTTATCCTGCCCTTTCCACGAAGCACAATCACACAAATCCGTGTGTGTGTATGCTCTTACACCCCACAGGATTGAACACATTAGCTAGCTTTAATTTCTCTGATATATTGCCAGTTTATATTTGGTCAAACGTTAGCGTTGCATAGAATGGAGAAATTCAATATATATGTTCAAATTATGGTAATTTAAAAGCCTGCCACATGCAACATCGCAAGTGATTTCCATCTTTGATGTTACAGGGTGGACACATAATTTTCTTCCAAAGCCTGAGCCTCCTGGGTTACTGTCTCTTTCCTCTAGACATTGGAGCTTTCATCTGCATGTTGAAGGACAATGTAATAATAAAAGTGATTGTGGTATTTGTGACACTGGCTTGGAGCTCGTGGGCTGCCTATCCTTTCATGAGTTCAGCTGTAAACCCAAGAAGAAAGGCACTTGCACTTTACCCTGTATTTCTCATGTACGTATCAGTTGGTTTTCTCATCATCGCCATTGATTAATGCATAAGCAACTCCCATTGTTGGAATTTTCATAAACAATTAAACTCACAGCAGTACATAGGAACTTTACATGGTGGTTAATTTTCTGCTCATGTAGCTCCATTTTTTTACCCTTTTTGACTTCACATGTTTGGAGATTCAATCTGCCAGATGTTATATAGTAGAGTATGAAACTTTGATATGGTTATGTACCCTGCTTAATGTCATTTCTGAAAACGGTGTCTGAGAGGTTCCTAAGGTCCTGAAGGGAAATTTTTTATTTTTTTTTAACCTGCCATTTTTTATGCTGCTTCTAAAGATGACAGCTGTTACTGTCACAAAAATTCCATTACTGAACGTTCTGTAGTTGATTTTTCCCTTTTTGCTTAAAGTTTGTATTATCAAGTCAAGATTTAAAAAGAGAAGAATGCAGAGAAACTTAAAAATGCCTATGGGGCCTTTTTTAAATGGCATTGTGGAAGCTGGAGTTTCGCGACATTAGGAACATAATATTCCTTTTATCTTCAGAGAGAGAGAGAGAGAGAGAGAGAGAGTACGCAAGAATCCCTTGTGGTAGATTCTAGTTTGGAACTTGTGATTTGTTAATCACACTGCAAGGAGATAGATCTAGTTATGCTATATATATATATTGAAACTCTAAACTTTTCCTTTAGGCTTAAAATGCTAATTCAAGTTCACTGTTTTGTTCTGTTCATTCCATTACTTCATTCATCTTTCCATACAGCAAAAAATGAATAAAATAGTTAGGTAAATCAAATCGTCATCCCAAAACTAAAACATTAAAAGAATATATGCTGATCGTACATGATTATCAGCATAAAGGTGCTATTTTCTGATAGAATTTCCACTTCGTTAAACACTAAATAACATCGTTTAAAATTATGGGAAAACAAGAGGGGAGCTTAACTTATGCAAATCTCATGTACTGTAATCATTTGATTTGGATGAAAGATTAAGTTTCTTTAATAATATCTCAGAATTAAAAGGTGACAGAATGATTCTAAGATTATTTAGAAGCCTAGAACAAGTTCGAGATTGTCGAGAAAATACAAAGATACAAGCGCATCCAACTACTGAGCTTGCGAAGTCAATGTTGCTGTGTATTGTCGGGAAAATACAAAGATTATTCATGTACATGTACAAGCATGAATATGTGGGCTACCAGCTTGAAAAATACCCATCGCGGCATGGAGGTTATGGGATTCAATCTCTACCAGTAGCAGCTCAATAAAGGGTGGTTTGATAATGGCTAATCTTCAGCAGAGAGACACAGACTGCATTGATAAATGTTACGGATGCCAGAAACCAACTCTCACTTTCAGAAGCAAGGGGGTACTAGGAGGGAAACATTTACATTCTTCATTAGAGAGAATAGCTAATATTCATCGAGTCAACAAGGTCCTACACATTTAAACTACAGGAAAAAATAAATAAAACAGAGTGTCATAGGCAGTAAACAAGCCACATACAGTATACAGAGAATTCATTCATTTCATTCATTCTTCCCACCACATAAAAGAAACAAAGAAGAGACAGGCTGAAAATTAAAGAAAAGGGAAAGCAAGAAAATGAGTAAAAAGCGAGCCCAATTAACCAGCAATCAAGAAAAAGCATAGAAATGAATCAATAAATTCAAGAGAGAGAGAGAGGGGGGGGGGCCTTACGAGTGTGAAGAAAGAGAGAAATGGGAGGTGAGTGAATCAGGCTTCATTTCTTTCCTTCTGTCACTGCAAATTGAGATGGATGCTTGCTTGCTTCTGCTAATTAAGCATTGGAAGAAGAAGAAATAGTGAAAGAGTGCTGCTGACTGCCGAGCCTGTTCTGTTGTGTTGTTTATTTTGGGCTCGGGTTCTAAAGCTCAGGTCAATTAAGAGCCCATAGCAGCTATAATATGCCCAAAAATCTTATGGCCCGAATAAGTTACAGCTTACACAATGGATGTAATATTGGACACCTTTTAACTTTTACTGGACAGCACAAATCTCGGGGAGATGAAATATAAATATATATATATATATATCGTCGCCACCTAAACGCCGACCATAAATAGAAACGCATCACCTTAATGGAGAGGACTAGACGCGATGCTTCAAATGTTATCGTGGACGACTATTTTTTTTTTTTTTTTTTTTTGATTTACGTGGGGTATCCGGGCCAGCTTACGCGCACCACGACTATTCCCCACGGCCCGCTGGACATCCTGCAAGCCCAGGAGCATGTAAGGCACCGCGGGGGTGACAGGCGTACACATAGAGGGTCGAACCCGGGACGGGGGCGGAACAAGTCACACGAATTGACCACAGCAGCTAAACCCTCAAGTGCGGGTACACTCGAGGACTCGAACTCAGGACGCATAGGCAGGGCGAAGCCTGCCATGACCACTGAGCTGCAAGCCTCGTGTGTAACTATTTTTTACCATTAGAGGAGGCTACACATGTTGTTTGAATGTAGCGTGTGATCCGTGCAAAAATCTAGTTGGCTTGGTTGTACACCCTAATTTACTATAATTACTTTAGTTGTAATTTTGATTTTGCTAAACCGGGCATGAATCAAGTGCTTTAAATTTTTTCTTGACATTACGAGAACTCTTTATTTAATTAAATAAATTTAAATTTCAAATAAAATCATAATGAATAGATTAAGAGAAAAGAAGTTGAGTGACAGAAAAAAAAACACAACTCTTTCTCTCATCGTATAAATTAGTTTTTAATATTAGCAAAAAAAAAAAACTTAATATTTATCTAAGACTTAATTTTAATCTCCTAAACTTTAATTATTTTAAATGAATGATATTAAATTTTATTTTATAAAATTAAACATCAACAAAGTAATGAAGTGCTTCTTCAACATCTCGAAATCTCTATATATGGTTATGATAAATAAATCATAATGAATAATCTCAAATTAAAGTAATGTTAAAGTAGCAAATAAAAAAAAGAAAATTAAAGGACGAGAGCATAAAAGATCTTAGGAACTAAAAAAAGAAAGCCAATGTTCGAATGAACAATGGATCTCCTCACCGGAAATAGTATTTATTGGTAATAATCTTATCTTGACTATGATACTAAAATTAATAAATGGTCTTGTGAAAAGGTGTAATATTGTCGTAGACAATGGTTATTATATTTTCTTTCTTTCTCGTAGAATCAATTATTATCAACAATATGCCTTGTTGAAATAATATATTGCGTCCAGCATTCTAAATAAAAAAATAAAAATAAATAAAAATGTTTTGCTTTCGCCGCCACTGCCCCAGTGGATGATGGCTTGCGGAACCGTCTTATATATTTTAATAATATGATTTTGATTGCTTTTTAAAATATTTTTTATTTAAAAATATATTAAAATAATATATTTTTTTATTTTTTAAAAATTATTTTTAATATCAACACATCAAAATAATCTAAAAACATCAAAAAAATATTATTTTAAAACAAATAAAAAAATTTAATTTTTTTCAAAAACGTTTTTAAAACAAAAAAACAAACAGTGTAAATAATAAATTAAAATAAAAAGATTTTTGTTTTCATACATCAATATATTAAAATTATTGTATTTTCAAGTAAAAAGTGATATAATAAATAGGTAGAGAAGGTAGACAATATTTTTTTTCAAAATAAATACGCACGGCAAATCCATTTCCTGGCTCAACTAGAAGAAAGAATTATTGAGATGTTGAAATTCAATGGCTTTTTTTTAACTAATTAGCATTATTTCATGGGAATGCTTGAATGAATTTCTCAACTTTCGTCTGCCAATCTTTGACCACAACGGCATTGGGAGACCGCTATATGTTATAAACAAATCATTCTATATAAAGAAAGCATCAGATATATTTTACTCTTTTTTTTTTTAATTTCTTCTTTTAAACAGAGATAACAAATTAGAAAATTGTCAATAAATAAATCATTAGCTTGTTTATAAGAATTCATTGAGAAGTAACTACAAACGTTGAGGGCAGTACGTACAGAGAGCTAGAACATTCAGAAATTTTGGCCCTTTGACTGGCCTCCATCTTCCTTTATATTATACAAGATAAAGGGCAGTCAATGAGGGGGCAAGGAAAGGGGGGAATTATGTTACTGTCACTTGGCTGTTATTTGTAGACCCAGAATGACATTTGTGGGCTGACAGGAATAAGACAAAAACTGGCCAAAAAAAAACAAATGGCAACAAATTTCATGTTACAGTCTTACCAATTTCCTTGTCAAAGACTGTGCATGGAAATAATTTTGACACTCCGAATCCTTGAAAGAAATAAAGGCTTCCGATTCAAGGTATCCATTTCCTTGTTAAAGATTGCATGCATGGGGCATCAGATAGCATGTTTTTACAGCCCGAGGCTTTTCTCCAGGAGCACAGGGGGTGAAGTAGCAGTGGAGTGGAGTGGAGCCGGTCGGTTCAAATCTCCATAAAAGATGGCTATAATGTGTCGTGGGTTAAATTTTTTTGCAAAAAAATATGTAAAAAAGTGAAGATTTAAGAGTGACAGATTTTTCTGCAAAGCTATATCTAAGAGCAAGGTTGTTAAAATCGCGATTCAACTCGTAAAATCGTACGTTTTTACGAGTTAATGTAGACTTTACGTGCTAAATCGTCTATAAAACTCGGAATCGGGTAAAATCGGGTCAAAATCGGATAAAATCGTTAAAATCGGATAAAATCACAATTTTACACCCGATTGAACGAGTTTGCCCACAGGAAATAAAGATGCAATTCAGCTGCCAAGTGTCATCTGCCTATTGGCTTTACTAAATCAAAAGCAATTCACATTTGACATTTCACTGAAACAATCAGTCTTCTCTCTTCTCTTCAGATTCACCATTCACATTCAAAAATCAAAGAATCAGAACATAAAAAATCCCTAAAATCGAAATCCTCAGCCACTCAGTCTCTTAATCTCTTTCTCTCAGTCAACAATCAACCACCATCCACCTCCACAACAGCCCTCACCCCTCATCTTTTTTATTTTTCCACCATCGACGACGTCCTTTTCAGCAGTCACCGTGAGAACTAGAGTCCACACAATAACAACGGCGTCTCTCCATTCTTCACCAGGTAAGTTACTCTGTTTTCTTGTTTCATCTCCTACAAAAATTCACCGGTTCTCTCTTCTCTATCGATAACTACCTACGTCTCTTTTTCCCTGTTGTTTCTTACTTTGATGTTAATATTCACTGGTACTTCTTTGATTGAATTCGCAAGCTCCAACCTTGACTGCAATATTGATCTGCATCTGCTCAGCCTCGGTGCTCATTGCTTAGAATAGAGGTAAGCTTCTTAGTTTCTTACCATGTCCGTTTCTTTACAGTTTAATGATGTTAATTGTTAAAGATTAATATTTTGATTCAAAGTTTCTGTGACTCTGTTAGTCTGTCTAATGTCTATTGTTGAGAGTTTGCTTGTGAATTTTAGATTCAAATTTAATCATGCGTGTGTGTGACTCTATTTTAGATTCAATGCTGCATTGCTGCTGCTGCTGAGTTGTGATTTGTGATTTTGTGATGAATGGATTTATAGTAGAAATAGGTGTTGCCATTCCACGTGTTAGAGAGTAGAGATTGTAATATAAAACTATTCGTAAACATCACCAAGCTTATAAAACAATTGTTGAGATCTTATTCAACTTTGATTTTATGTATTAAATATTTTAAAGCTTGATTTCGATTATATATATGAATTCTAAGTCAATTCAATACTTCTCTCTGAATATATGATCTTTTCTTTAATGCTTTATAATTGCTTTCATTTATTTATTGTTTACTTGGTATTACATTATTCAATGTGATTCATGTGAATTGCTAAGAAAGATGATATAAATGCATATTTCGGTAAACTGTTCTTGCATTATGTATTCTGTTCAATCAATTAGTATTCTGTTGCTGCATTGCTTCTGCTGCTGAGTGTGTACTAAAATCAAGTTTGTAACCTGTTATAAAATGTTTGGATTGATTACAGGGCTGATTTGAATTGATTCTTGAATTGTTGAACTTATGGCATCTAGAAAAAAATTCTTCTGGTCATAGGCTTGATGTGGGATGGCAACATGGGATAGATATTGATAAGAATTCTAGAAAAGTTCAGTGCAAGTATTGTCAAAAAATTATTAGTGGAGGTATTTTTCGTTTTAAACAACATTTGGCTTGCACTCATAAGGATGTTAAGTCATGTCAACAAGTACCAGAAAATGTTAAGCAGATGATTTTACGTGTTTTGGTGAAAAATCTAGAAGCAACTGAAAAGAAAAGAAAGGTCTTTCAATATAGTGTAAATGAGGATGATGATGATGAAATAAAAGAAATTAGCTTCAAGGACAAAGGAAAGAGAGTAGCTAGTGGGAGTGGAAGTACACAAACAACCCTAAATCAATTGCTAAAAAAAGATATTAGAGAAGAAGCATGTCGACAAATTGTAAGGTTTTTTTACACTAGTGCAATTCCATTTAATTGTGTAAAAAACCCTGAGTTTCTTAAGGCACTTGAATTGGTTGCAAAGCATGGGCTAGATTTCAAGCCTCCATCCTAATATGATATTAGAGAGAAGTATTTGAAGCAAGAAGTGGATCAAACAATGAATTTGCTTGAGGAATACAAGCTAGAATGGAAAAAAACTGGTTGTTCAATAATGTCTGATGGATAGACGGATAAAAAAAGACATTGTATTTGAAACTTTTTGGTTAATAGTCCTAAAGGGATGGTTTTTTTGTCATCAGTGGATACTTCTTATATGTCCAAGACTGCTGATAGGGTATTTTAGATGTTAGATACCATTGTGGAGAGGATTGGGGAGGAAAATGTTTTCCAAGTAATCACCAATAATGCTGCAAATTATAAGGCAACGAGACAATTATTAATGGAAAAAAGAAAGAGTTTTTTTTAACACCATGTGCTGCCCATTGTATTGACTTGATATTAGAGGATTTTGAGAAGAAGTTAGAGGTTCATCAAGTAACTATTGCTAAAGGGAGGAGAATCACCTCATATATTTATTCAAGAACTATTCTTATTTCCATGCTAAGGCACTTTACGAAAGGAAGGGATTTGATTAGGCCTGCTGCCACTCGATTTGCTACTGTATATTTGACTCTGGAATGTTTGAATGATCATAAAATGCAGTTGATGACCATGTTTACTTCTAAACAGTGGAGTTCATGTAGGTTTGCAAGAATAGAAGAAGGGAAACGAATTCAAAATTGTGTTTTGGACAGCAGGTTTTGGCATGATGTTACTATATGTATTAAGGCAGCATTTCCTCTAATTAAAGTTCTTCGATTAGTTGATTCTGATGAGAAACCAGCTATGGGTTTTATATAAAAAGCAATGGATGAAGCAAAAGAGAAGATACAAGTGAATTTTGGTTCTATGAAAAAAAGGTATATATCTTGCTAATTTTTATTTCAAATGTTGTCATTTATTAATATGAATGTCGTATATAAAGTAATGATATTTTTTTTATTTTTTTATATAGTTATATACCTATATGGAATATTGTTGATGCAAGATGGGAACTTCAACTCCACAGACCCTTACATGCAGCAGCTTATTATTTGAATCATCATTATCATTATAATCCCAATTTTAAGGTTAATGCCAACATTAAAATTGGATTATATCAATGCTTAGAAAGGATGGTGCCTAATGCAAGTGAAAGGTGCAAAATTGACTTGCAACTTGAATCATTCAAGGATGCAAAATGGTTGTTTTGCATTTAGGCTGCCAAGACAGCTAGAGATAAAAAAACTCCAGCTCAATGGTGGGATTCTTATGGGGATGAATGTCCAGAATTACAAAGGTTTGCAATCAAGTTATAAGCTTGACTTGTACTTCATCTGGATGTGAGCGTAATTGGAGTGCATTTGAAATGGTAAGTTTTTTTTATTTTATTATTTTAAATGTTGAAATATTTGATAAAAATCATATCAATTTGAATTGTTTATTTAGGTTCATACAAAACGAAGAAATCGTTTGCACTAGAGAAAAATAAATGACTTGGTATTTGTAATGTGCAATTTGAAATTGAATAATAATCAAGTCAAAAAGCAAGCTGATGATTTTGGTGTAGAAGATGATCTTTCATCTGATAATGATTGGATAACCGAGGGAGAAAAACATTCAAACATTGATTTGCTTGGTGCTATTGATAGTGCAACACGAAGACAAAATAGTAATGAAGATGAAGTGATGAAGAAGAAATTCCTAATGATGATGGAATGAAGAGTCATGGTACTGAAGATGATTTGAAGATTCAAATTGATGATATTGGTGTTGGTACTAGTAGCAGCACTAATGCTCATAATATTGGTGTTAGTACTAGTAGTGACACTAGTAATCCTCTTGATGCTAATGATACTGATGAATGTCTGAGGAATAATGAGGAAGATGAAGGCAATGAAGCTGGTTTTAGTTTACATGACACACCAGCAGATTATTTGTTTTAAATTTGTTAATTATTAGCTAATGAAAAGTTATTTAAATTATGTATGAATTTTTATTTGAAGCATGAATTTTTATTAATGTATTTTAAAATTCCTTACGATTTTACAATTTTACGATCCGTTTTTACGATCCGAGTTTGTTTAGTACTTTCCGTGCCGTGTCAAAATCGCGATTTTAACAACCTTGCCTAAAAGTATTGGGTATGTCTGCAATGTCTGATCCAAAAATAATATTTATAATATTAAAAATATTATTAAACTTGCATGACCCAAGTTTAAGTGAATTTGGCTACAACAACAAACCCAGAGCCTTGGATGTAGGTTTGGCTGTAAGGTTATATCATAAAAGTGTGATAATTAAAAATAAAAAAAATATTACAGAGTGAAATTAAAAAAATATATTAATTAAAAAGAAAAAAACAATAAAGCAAAGCATTATTCCAATGAATAGTGCTTTGCGAGGAGAGGTACAGTAAAATCCCCTCATAAGATCACAATAATCTAAAAAACAGTAAACAAAACAAATTATAAAATTTAATTCTTAATCAAATCAATATTAAAAGATAAAATTGAAATAAAAAACCACTTAAGAAAAAGAAAAAAAATCTGAATAAACTGGTTTAACCCGTCAAACTAGGTTAACTCGTCAAACTTGGGATCCATGTCATGAGAGTGTGATAACTAAATAGAAAAAAATTAATATTAATAAGCTAAATTAAACAAAATTAATTAATTAAAAAGAAAAAAGCAAAAAAAAACCTATAAATAATAATATTTTTTTCAAAATTATTAATTATTATATTAGCAATATTCATTATAATAAAAATAATAATATTTATAATACACATAATATTATTTTTTATAATAATAATAATATTAAACTTGCATTACTCAAGTTTAAGTTGATCTGGCTGCAACGCCAAGTTCAAGAACCTTGGGTTTGGCTGCAACATCAGACCCAAAAGCCTTGGATGTAGGTTTGGCTGCAAGGTCATGTCATGAAAATATAATAACTAAATAGAAAAAAATTAATACTAAAGAATAAAATTAATCAAAAAAAAGGATTAATTGAAAAGAAAAAAAAAAAGCAAAGCACTATTCCAATGAATAGTGCTTTGCGAGGAGGGGTACAATAAAATCCTCTCATGAGATTACGATAATCTAATGAAAATTAAACAAAACAAATTACGAATTTTAATTCCCAATCAAATCGATATTAAAAGATGACATTAAAAGAAAACAAACAAATTAAGAAAAAGAAAAAAATCTGAATCAACTGGGTTAACCCACCATACCAGGTTAATTTGTCAAACTTGGGATCCATGTCATGAGAGTGTAATAACTAAATAGAAAAAAATTTAATATTAACAAACTAAATTAAACAAAAAAATTTTAATTTAAAAGAAAAAAAACAAAAAATATATATAACTAAAAGACATTTGCCTTTCATTATGAATTTGCACAGTGCAATCCACATCTATTTTAGTTATAGTTATAATATTAAAAAATAAAATTGGAAGGAAAAGCAAATGAAGAAAAAGAAAAAAAAATGAATCAATTGGGCTAATCCGCTAAATCAGGTTAACCCGTTAAACTTGGGATTCATGTCATGAGAGTGTGATAAATAAATAGAAAAAAATTAATATTAATGAACTAAATTAAAGAAAAAATGATTAATTAAAAAGAAAAAAACAAAGGAAAAAAACCTACAGGAAAAAAAAAACTAATAAAAAAAATAAAAAAATCTGAATTAATTAGGTTAACCCGTCAAACCAAGTTAACCCGTAAAACCTGGGATCCGTGTCATGAAAGTTTGATAACTAAATAGAAACAAATTTACTATTAACAAACTAAATTTTAAAAAAAATGAAAAAGAAAGAAAAAAGCAAAAAAAAAAAACTATTAAACAAAAAAGATTAATTTAAAAGAAAAAAACAAAGAAAAAAAATCTACATGAAAAAAAAACTAATGAAGAAAAAAAACTGAATGAACTGGGTTAACCCTTCAAACCAAGTTAACCCGTCAAACTTGAGATTCATGTCATGAAAGTTTGATAACTCAATAGGAAAGAAAATTTACAGGTTAACCCATAATTAGCTGGATTAACCCGTCAAACCTGAGATTTATGTCATGAAAGTTTAATAACTAAATTAAAAAAAATTAACATTAACCAAACTAAATTAAATGAAAAAAATTAAATGAAAAGGAAAAATTAGCAAAAAAAATCCGGATTAACCCGTAAAACTCAGGATCCATGTCATGAAAATTTGATAACTAAATAGAAAAAAAAATTAACATTAACAAACTAAAGTAAACAAAAATTATATTAATTAAAAAGAAAAAAAAACTAAAGGCATCTGTTTTTTCACTGTAGACTGCACTATGCAGTCCACTGTTAAAAGCATAAAAAAATTGTTCAATCTTTATTGTAGACTGTATTGTGCAGTCCACAGAAAAAAAAAAAAGCAATTTTAATTATAGTTAATTTGACAAAAAAAAATTAAAAGGACTCTAAGGGAATCTGTAGGTAATTTTATTAAAAAACATATAATTTTATTCTTAAAATAATATTTTTAATATACTTTAAAGTTATTTATTTCCATGAAAACAAATAAAAAATGTATTATGAGCTTAATATAAGAAGGGGAGGCACCTGGATTCGGGTGTCCTTATGCGCTTAACTCATTTAATAAAAAGTTCACGGGCTCGGCTCAAACATGTACATCTAGCTTCTTCTTTTTTATGCATAAGAAGAGAATGACATTTTCTTGCCCTTTTTTTTTTTAAAAAAAAAGTAAATGATATATTATCTGCTAAGATAAACAAATGAAGAAGAGAATGATATTTTCTTGCTCTTTTTTTTTTTTAAAAAAGTAAATGATATATTATCTGCTAAGATAAACAATACATCATTTACTTAACTAGTTTTTTATTACTAGAAAAGTGGTTAAAAAATCAGACTAGGATGATTTTTTTGGATCTAAACAAGTCTCCATTATATCACTATATATATATATATATCTTTGTCCTGACATGGTATTTAATTCTTCAATATATTATTTAATTAAATTTTTTTCATCCAAATGATAGAATTATAGTTTTCATTTCAAAAAATATCTTTGAATTATAAAAGAATATATATAATTTTATTTTCCCACAAAATTTTAAAAAAAATTATTTGTAAATTTTTTTGTGATTGACTAATTTTGAAATCTGTTAGTTTCTTAAAACACTCTAAGCAATTTTTATTACATTTTTTTATAAATAGAATCTTTGAATGAAAAATATAATTCTATTAATTTGGATGAGAACTTTTAATAAAAAGGACATATTAGAGATTTGCATACAATACAAGGATATAATTGACACAATTTAAAAGG
This sequence comes from Populus nigra, assembly GCF_951802175.1. Classification (NCBI taxonomy): domain Eukaryota; kingdom Viridiplantae; phylum Streptophyta; class Magnoliopsida; order Malpighiales; family Salicaceae; genus Populus; species Populus nigra. The sequence goes on from NC_084854.1 coordinate 10,205,466, forward strand.
TATAGACCTATTTGAACTTGTCTACTTATATAAAGACAAATTGATTCATTTACCCTAAAAAATGCAAGTTAGTCTCTAAATTATAAATATATTAACATGACTTTAATTAGACTAATATGAAAATTTAAAAAACTTGAAAGAAATGATTGATGGTTTTATAATAGATGAACTTGCATGTTAATTGTGATTAATTTATATTTTTTAATGATTTTAAAAACGCATTCTTCATTTCAATTTGATGAATAGGTTAAAACTCAAGAAATCAAGCAATGAAAAAGGAGTTTCATGAACACCAAACCCACCCTAGATATTTTATTTATATAGGTTAATAATTAATTGCATGCTTTTTAAGCCATTTATGGCATGCTTCTTTGTAATTTACCTTAATTTATTTTATTTACATTGAGGATTGAATATATTTTGTAAGAATAATTCAAATACTAAATTAAATTAATTAAGACCAAAAAAGAGATATCAATGGTTTACCTTTTGCTTTGCTCGCTTTCGTTTGTATACTATAAGTTTCTCATCAAATAAAAGATGTATTTTATTCTAAATTCTTAAATTTTGTAGCATAATTAATATTATCCATGGTTTGTTTTGAATTGTTGTATTGAAGAAGAATATGATATATTTTAATCTATACTCTTACGTTCTGAATCATAATATTGTTGAATTAATTATTGTGATGTTGCAAGTAAGTGTTTTAGAAAGAAAATCTCTTAAAGATAGACTATTTCTACGTGTTTGACCAAAGTCTTTGATTAAAAGATAAAATACTTTTCTTTTAAAGAATACGAGTCCAAAGCTTTTACTTTACTTTATTTTAATTTTATCCTTCTAAGTGATATTTTATTTGTTGACATTTCCATATCTTTGAATGTGCTTGAGAATTCAAGGTGTTTTGTAAAATTTTATGATTGAATTAGAGGCTAATTTAATTAAATAATATTTTAATTTATTAAAAACAATTAATAGAAGAAAGATTGAGAGCCGAAAAAAATCAAAAGAGGATTTTTTTCAAATTCATGTGAAAAAAGTTAATTCCGTCCACAAATTCTTCATGCGGTCATTTTTTATGCTTTTAATTTTAAGATTTTATATTTAGGTCCTACACTTTATTTTTCTTTTACATTTTAATCCATTAATTTTGAAAAATGAAAGAAAAAGTTGTTTAAAAACAGGAACGACAGAGAGTAGTCATTTAGCCACATTCTGGCAATAAAAAAAAACTGATATTGGTTTTATTTGATTTCTCTTGATTAGAGGAGTAGCACTAGATGTTTTCGAACTTTTATCTCCTTAAATAAATAGATCGGGGCTTAGTTTTTTTTTAATTCTATTTAATTTTGGATTTATTTAGCAATTTTATGGTGTTTTGATATTGAAAATGGCTTTTTTTAAAGGTGTTCTGGTGTTTTTTAAATATTTCCAAGTGAAAAAATAGAAATTGAATTTTTGGGACATGGGATTCTAGACCCTGACTTTCCGGCTAACTCTGGTTTCCAAAAATAATTACTAATAAATGACGTATTATCTGCTTTGCTAATATGTTTTTTTAAAAAAAACGAAAGGATATAAAGTATTGTCTGTTCTATTAAACAAGGGGGAAGTCCAGGCATGCGGGTGTGGAATTTTAGACAACTCATTAGTTTTTTTTATTAAGAAATTTAATTAAGAATCATTATAGATAAAATAATTTAAATTATATGTAAAATATTATTTCATTAAATATAATGCAAAATTTGTCTTTTTTTTAAAATTAAAACTACAGAATTTTTTAGTTATTGAAGAGATATATTTTATACTTATTTTCAATTATTGGAATTTTTATATAATTCATTTTAATTTCCTTTACTTTTAATTCAAAAAACATGTTACGAATAAAATAATTATAAAAAAATGATTATATAAGAAAAGAACAATTCATTTAATAAAATATATATTTTTAAATAATTTAAATTGTATGTTTTGAACAAATATTTAATTTAATTGTAAAAATATTAAATGAAAATAAATTTAAAAAACTCCCCCACAACAAGGGTAAATAATCGGTGATAGTAATATGCTAAATAGTAAATAGGCAAATGAGTTTTTCATAGATCTTCTACTCAAATGGACCAAGCATTTGTGGGATTTGTTTTTATTTTTATGTGTTCTTTACGTGATCTCCAATCAAGCTTATAGATATTTACTAGATAGTTGGCATGCTTTATTTTGTCGGCAAGATTAAATTATATTTTAATATTAAAAAAAATATTTATGTATTGTTAGTGTGTTTAAAAAAAAATTATGACACGGGTCATAAACACAACCGGGTCAAATAAACTAGTTTTATTTAATCATGTGATAAAAACCCAATAATAAAAAATGTATTGAATTAAAGAAGAAAAGGTGATCATGATGACATGCACAAAAATAAACACTTGCCAAATAGAAAAATAATAGTTACAAATCTCAATTTTTATACAATTTAATATTAAAAAATAAAATTAAAAAAAGAAAAAAAACCCGAGTCAAATACAAGAACCATGACTCGGGTTGTGGGGCCGGAATAACCCTATAGAAAAAAATAAAAAAATATATAATACCCAATTCCTAACAATCAAAATGTATAAGGATGAGTTCAAAACAAATCAATTAACAAAAAAAAACCTAAAAAATTAAAGCATCATCAAATCCATGTTATCAAACCCTATAAGTTGGATCATACAAATAGAATAACCTAATAGAAAGGAAAATAAGAAGAAAAAAAACATGAAGCCCTATTATGAAATCAACCAAATATTAAAGGATAAAATCGAGAAAATATCAATCTTAAAACAATAACCCAAAAAAAAACCTAAGTCAGACCAAGTTAACCAATTAAACCCAAAACCTAGGTCATTAGTCTAGGATAACCCCAAAGAAATGAAAGAAATGAAAATCATATAGCTCAATTTTCAACCAGTTCGATGTTAAAGAATTAAATTAAAAAAGAAAATGAGTGTAAGAAAAAAAACTAATGCCAACATTGGTTAACCTTTTAAATCCAAGACCTGGGTTGTGAGATTAGGATTACCTTATCAAACAAAAATCATGAAACTTACTTCTTAACCAACCCAAGGACAAAATTGATAAAAACAATCAATTTTAAAAATGTTTCAAAGAAAAAATAATAATAAAAAGAATAGAGACCAAATTTGACATGAAGATAAAATGATAGGATATTTTTCAATTTTGGCCAGACAAGCATGAATCTTGAGGAAACAAGAGAGAAAAGAGAGAGGAGGAAAAAATATGTCGTTGGAGCATTATTGCCACTCCTCCACCAACATGCATTACCTCACCTGAAAGCTCTTGTTATGCCTTTCCCAATTTCACCAAGAAAACCTGAGTATTTTACATCCAAAACTAGAAAATCAACCATAAAATAACAACAACCATAAAAAATTATTTTGAGATACATCGCAACATAATTATTCTCTAAGCAAAAAAGAAAGCCTAACTTAAGCATGGCAAGAACGAAAAATAAGCTTTGTTAAATATCAAAAAAATAAAGTACATCATAGAGATACAAGGTTGGTTTTTTTTATGAATATTTTATAAGTGGCAATGTCACGTAAGTCAACACTAGACTTGTTCCCTTGTACAGCTTTCTACTTCCGATTAGAATTCTACATTACTTTACAAACCCAATTCAATCTCTCGCGACATAATCTATTGCTCCTGAGTATATAATCCATAAAAAATTAGATTCAACAACAAATACATGGAAGAAACTAAAGATTCAAAGCAAGAAATTAAACATGGTTATACATGCTTCAGCTTAGGGCACCCACGAGCAAAGTGTCTGACATGTTGTTGCTTGTTTTTAAGAGTTTATCAAGTTTTGTTTACTCAGTCTTTGTTTCTGTTAATAAATCCCTGGTCTTTAAGGAAAGTTGGGACTGTTAGTGGTCAATTTACGCTAACCATGTTAGTGGATGTAATGCTAAATGTGAGGCTATATAACACTAAGTTTATTTAATAAGAAGGTAAATCATTCATCCAGAATATTGTTGAGCTCTATTTTCATTTTGTGATCAAAGTTTCCCAACATTCTGGTATTAGAGCTTACCACTACGGCCTGAAAAATAAAAGTCGCAGCTTTGAGTGATTTCAAACAAGTGTGTGTGAGAGATGTCCAGTGATGAAAATTTTATGCGGCTATCCATTCCTCACTTTGATAGCCATTATGATCATTAGAGCATGCTTATGAAAAACTTTCTGCGTTCGAAGGAGTTTTAAGGGCTGGTGGAGAGTGGCTATGTTTAGCCAGCGAGTGGATTAGTACAGACGGATGCACAATGAAAGAAAATTGATGAGATGAAGCTAAAGGATCTCAAAGTGAAGAGCTACCTCTTTCAGGCCATCGATCGCACAGTTCTTGACATCATTCTCAAAAAGGATACTACCAAAGATATTTGGGATACCATAAAGAAAAAAGTTATAAAGGAATACAAGGGTCAAGAAGTCTCATCTTCAAGCTCTCCAACAAGAATTTGAAACCCTAGAGATGAAGTCCGATGAAGGAGTGACATAGTATTTTTCTATAGTCACGACGGTGGCAAACAAGATGCGAGTCTATGGAGAAGAGATAGAGGATGTGAAGATCGTGGACAAAATTCTGCGTATTCTCATAGAGAAATTTTACTATATTGTCTGCTGCATAGAAGAGTCAAAAGATATTGATAATCTCTCTGTGGATGAACTTCAAAGCTTTTTAATTGTGTATGAGCATAAGTTTCGGAAAAATAGTGGTGAAGAATAGGTTTTTAAGGTTGCATTTGAAGAAGGGAAATGTAGAGGACGAGGCCGTATTGCTTATAAGGGCAGAGAAAGAGGCAGTGGTGGTACCAGTTTTAATAAAGCTACAATTAAATGTTATCACTGTCACAAAGTAGGCCACTTTTAGTATGAATACCTCTCTTGGAACAAAAAAGCCAATTATGCCAAGCTTGATGAGGAGGATGAGATGCTATTGATGTCTTACGTAGAGATGAACAGAGCTAAAAGAAAAGATGCATGGTTCCTTGATTCAGGGTGTTCCAATCACATATGTAAAGATAGAACCATGTTCAGTGAGATTGATGACAGTTTCTAGCAATTGGTCAGTTTAGAAAACAACACCAGGATGAAAATGATAGGCAAATAGAGTGTGAAGCTGCTCTTAAATGGAATCAATCATGTTGTGTTTGAGGTATACTATGTTCTAGAACTCATGAACAATCTCTTGAGCATAGGGTAGCTTTAAAAGAAAGGCTTGGTAATTTTGATTCAGGAAGGGGTATGCAAGATCTACCACCCTTACAAGGGCTTGATCATTAAGACCAACATGAGTGTAAATAGGATGTTTATTATGCTTGCTCAATCACAAATGATGTTTTAGCAACAACATGATGAGTGTCTTCACACAAGCTCACAGAATCTGTCACAATTTTGGTATCGCATACATGGACATCTAAGTTACAAGGGTTTGAGAACTTTGCAAAGCAAAAAAATGGTACATGGCCTCCTCGAGTTTACTGTCTCAGATGTGCACAGACTACATTGTTGGTAAGCATCACCATGATATTATACCAAGTAAGAGTTCTTAGAGAGCAAATCAGATATTGGATCTCATCCATGTAGATATTTACGGTCCAATCGCTCTCATATTCAATATCAATAAAAGGTACACTTTGTGTTTTATAGATGACTATAGCAGAAGGTCATGGATATATTTTCTGATAGAGAATTCAGAAGCATTGAGTCATTTCAAGTGTTTTAAGAAGATGGTGGAGAATGAGACATGTTTTCCTATCAAGTATTTACGTACAGATAGGGGAGGCGAGTTCACCTCGCTTGAATTCAACAATTTTTATAAGCAGAACGGCATTAAGTGGCAACTAACAACTACCTATACCCATTAACAAAATAGTGTGGCTGAACGGAATAATAAAACAGTAATGAACATGGTTTATGCAATGCTCTCTGAGAAGAAAATCCCAAAAACATTTTAGGTAGAGTCAGTAAATTGCAATTATGTGCTGAACAGATGTCCAATTTTGACAGTAAAAAACATCACCCTAAAAAAAGCATGGAGTGGAATAAAACCTTCTATTGATTTTTTTCGAGTCTTCGGCTGCATAGCACATGTTTATGTGCTAAAGGTACAAAGAACTAAACTTAACAATAGAAGTTTTATGTGTATATTTTTAGGTGTTAGTGAGGAATCCTTGGATATAGACTATTTAATCCTAATATAAAAAAGGTAGTAGTGAGTAGGGATGTGATATTTGAAGAGGAGAAACAATAAGATTGGAATGAGAGTTATGAAGAACAGATTTTGGTAGATTTAGAATAGGAAGATGATGTTATAGCGGGAGTAGATGATAATACAGGTGAGGGTGGTGAAAATATTAATGGAGTTAAAAATGATGGTGAAGATGTAAGTGAAACTAATAGTGGTAAGAGAGAAGGATATGTATCTCTAAATAATAGGGACGTTGAGGATAATGAAGATGGTAAGAGAATGGGAGAGCCTCCAGCATGGATGAGGGATTATGTTAATGAGGAGAGTTTCGGGTTATCTGAAGATGAAGGTAATTTAGCACTAATGGTGTCAAGTGATCTATTGTACTACGAAGAAGCAGTGAAGGATGCAATCTGAAAATTGACCATGGACAACAAAATCAAATCCATATAGAAAAACAAGACATGAACGTTGGTTACATTGCCTATTAAGCCAAGAAAATTAGGGTGAAATGGATTTATAAAACTAAGTATAATGAGTATAGAGAACTTGAGAAACACAAAGCATGTTTGGTGGCTAAAGGGTACACACAGAAACATGAAATAGACTACACAGAGGTCTACCCTCCGGTGGCGAGAATGGAAACTATGAGGATGGTAGTGGCTCTGGCAGCTCAAAAAAATTGAAAAATATTTTGGTTAGATGTGAAATTAGCCTTCCTCTATGCTGAGTTTAATGAAGATGTGTATGTTGGGCAACCAAGGGGTTATGAGATCAAGGGAAGTGGGGACAAGGTCTGCAAGCTGCACAAAGCTCTATATGGCTTAAAGCAAGCTCCACGAGCTTGGTTCAACTGCATAGGGACTTACTTTGTCAATGAGGGATTCAAAAGATGTCCAAATGAGCAGTTCTTTCTCACAAAATAGAGCAAATAAGGTAAAATACTTATTATAAGTGTTTATGTTGATGATCTAATCTATACTGGTGATAATGAAGACTTGATAAGCAGTTTCAAGTATTCAATGATGTAAGTTTTAGAGATGACTGATCTGGGAAAAATGAAGTTCTTTCTCAGCATTAAAGTGTCATAACAATCTGATGGTATCTTCATTTGCCAAAGGAAATATGCACTGGAGGTTTTGAAGCGACTTGAAATGCTAGAAAGTCACGAAGTCAATAGTTCAATTGTTCCAGGTTTTAAGCTAAGCAAGGATGTGGATGGAGCTGTAAATTTGTAATTGATGAATCGTATTACAAGTAAATTATTAGGAGTTTCATGTATCTCACGACAACTCATCTAGATATAATATACAATGTAAGTTTGATTAGCATGTACATGACTAAACCTACAGAGCTTCATTTACAAGTTGCAAAGTGGATATTGAGGTACTTGAACGGTACTTTTGATTATGAAATCATGTACAAGAAGGGGAGTTCCAATGACTGACTATGTTGGTGACTTAGATGATCAAAAAAACACTACTGGTTATGTTTTCCTTTTAAGTTCTAGAGCAGTGTCTTAGCTTTCAAAGAAACAACCAATTGTTACATTATCAACCACAGAGGCAAAGTTTGTAGCAGTAGCTGGGTGTGCAAGTTAAATAGTATGGATGAGAAGAGTTTTGGAGCAGTTGAGACATGTTCAGAAGAAAGGTACCATAGTCATGTGTGACAACAGCTCCACCATCAAATTGTCAAAGAATCTTGTCATGCATGGGAGAAGTAAACATATTGATGTACGTTTCCATTTTTTGAGAGAGTTTGCTAAAGATAGAATTGTTAAGTTGTTGCATTGTAGAATTGAGGAGTAGATTGCAGATGTGATGACAAAATCATTGAAGTTGGATTCTTTCCAGAAGTTTAGAAGTCAAACATGCATTTGCAAGGTAGCTGAGATAAACTGATTGGGTATCACAATTAGTTTAAGGGAGGGATTGACAGGTTGTTGCTTGTTTTTAGGAGTTTATTGAGTCATGTTTACTCGGTCTTTGTTTCTGTTAATAAATCTCCAGTCTTTAGGGATAGCTAGGACTGTTACTGGTCAATTTACACTAACCATATTAGTGGATGTAATGCTAAATGTAAGCTTTCTTTTAGCTTTCCTGTTATTACTCTTAAGGCTATATAACACCAAGTTTGTTTAACAAGAAGGTAGATCATTCATCCAGAATATTGTTAAGCTCTGTTTTCATTTTGTGATTAAAGTTTCCTAACAATGTCCTTCATCCTGGTTTGGACTGGATTGAAGTATAGAGGGATGAGATGGCTTGGAAATTTTACCTTCAATACAAGGGTGCAAAAAAATAAAAAAGTGATGTTGTGCCAAATCTTCCACTGATTTGCTTTATTAACGTGGTGTAAACAACACGTGTTCTCTTGATGTGTTAAAATATGTAAAGCATTTTTTTAAAAGAATAAATTCTTTAAAAGATTATCAAAATTTACTATAATAACAGTCATTTAAATACTAGCAAAATCCTAAATAAGATAAATTATTATCTTTAAAAATAATAAAATCTCAATAGTCTAAAATACTAAAATATTAAATATTATGTAAATAAAATATTAAAAGAAAAACCATAATTATACCCTTTGCTTGTGTTGGTTTAATATCTTTGGCAACTCTAGCACCGTGTGGTTTTGATTGCATCTAAAAACTCTTAATCGTTTGTATATAATCACTAAAATTATAATTGATTTCGGGTTCTGATATCAACTATTATAGAAAAAAAAAATGGAGGCAAAAGATAGCTACCACAGTTAAATGTTAATTCTCTTAGCTGAACAATTATAAAATTATCAAAATATTAAAGTTGTTTTGTATAGTATTAGCATCCCTTTAAATATTAACAAAACTCTAAGTGAATAATTAAAGTGTGTTTGGTACAGTATTGTGATAGTTTTTGTGGTTGTGATTTAAAAAAAGTTCTTTTATAAAAAGTACTTTTAATTGAGGTTAATTTGGTATTTATATATGTTTGGTTAAAATTGTGGTTGGAATTGAGGTTATAAAATAACAAAAAAAAGATATATATAAAATTGATGGTTTTTAATTTAAATATTATAGATTTAACTACTGTTATTACATCATGAAATAAATAATACTGTTTATAAAATATTTTTTATTATTTCATTAAACTATCTACAATTCTATCACGTATGAAATCCAACAAGTTATAAAAGAATGCAAGGGTCAAGAAGTCTCATCTTCAAACTCTCCGACAAGAATTTGAAACCCTACAGATGAATTCTGGTGAAGGAGTGACAGAGTATTTTTCTAGAGTTACGACGGTGGCAAACAAGATGCGAGTCTATGGAGAAGAGATAGAGGATGTGAAGATCGTGGACAAAATTCTGCGTACTCTCACAGAGAAATTTAACCACGTTATCTGTTGTATAGAAGAGTCAAAGGATATTGATAATCTCTATGTGGATGAACTTTAAAGCCTTTTAATTGTGTATGAGTAGAAGTTTTGAAAAAATAGTGGTGAAGAATAGGTTTGGAAGGTTGCATTTGAAGAAGGGAAAGGTAGAGGACGAGGTCGTATTGCTTATAGGGGCAAAGGAAGAGGCAGTGATGGTACCAGTTTCAATATAGCTACAATTGAATGCTATCGGTGTCACAAACTAGGCCATTTTTAGTATGAGTACCTCTCCTGGAACAAAGAAGCCAATTATTCCAAGCTTGATGAGGAGGATGAGAGGTTATTGATGTCCTACGTAAAGATGAACAGAGCTAAAAGAAAAGATATATGGTTCCTTGATTCAGGGTGTTCCAATCACATATGTGGAGATAGAACCATGTTCAGTGAGATTGATAACAGTTTTCAGTAATAGAACCATGTTCAGTGAGATTGATAATAGTTTTCAATAATTGGTCAGTTTAGAAAACAACACCAGGATGAATGTGATAGGCAAATGGAGTGTGAAACTACTCTTAAATAGGATCAATCATATTGTGTTCGAGGTATACTATGTTCTAGAACTCATGAATAACCTCTTGAGCATAGGGTAGCTTCAAAAGAAAGGCTTGGTAATTCTAATTTAGGAAGGGGTATGCAAGATCTACCACCTTTTTATAAGCTGGATCATTGAGACCAACATGAGTACAAATAGGATGTTTATTATGTTTGCTTAATCACAAATGATGTTTCAGCAACAACATGATAAGTGTCTTCACACGAGCTCACAGAATTTATCACAATTTTGGCATCGCAGATATGGACATCTAAGTTACAGGGGTTTGAGAACTTTGCAGAGCAAAAAAATGGTACGTGGCCTCCCCGAGTTTACTGTCTCAGATGTGCACAAACTACATTGTTAGCAAGCATCACCGTGATATTATACCGAGTAAGAGTTCTTGGAGAGCAAGTTAGATATTGGATCTCATCCATGCAGATATTTACAGTCCAATCGCTCCTATATGTAATAACAACAAAAGGTACACTTTGTGTTTTATAGATGACTATAGCAGAAGATCATGGATATATTTTTTGATAGAGAAATCAGAAGCATTGACTCATTTCATGTGTTTTAAAAAGATAGTGTAGAATGAGACAGGTTTTCCTATCAAGTGTTTGCGTACAAATAGGGGAGGCTAGTTCACCTCGCTTGAATTCAACAATTTCTATGAGCAGAATGGCATTAAGTGGCAACTAACAACTACCTACACCCCCAATAAAATGAGATGGTTGAACGGAAGAATAGAACAGTAATGAACATGGTTCATACAATGCTATCTGAGAAGAAAATCCCAAAAACATTTTAGGTAAAGGCAGTAAATTGCAATTATGTGTTGAACAGACATCCAACTTTAGCAGTCAAAACAATACCCTAGAAAAAGCATGGAGTGGAATGAAGCCTTCTGTTGATTATTTTCGAGTCTTCACCTACATAACACATGTTCATGTGATAGAGGTATGAAGAACTAAACTTGACAATAGAAGTTTTGTGTATATTTTTAGGTGTTAGTGAGGAATCCAAGGGCTATAAACTATTTAATCCTATTATAAAAAAGATAGTAGTGAGTAGGGATGTGATATTTGAAGAGGAGAAACAATGGGATTGGAATGAGAGTTATAAAGAACAAATTTTGATAGTTTTAGAATGGGGAATGATGCTATAGCGGGAGTAGATGATAATACAGGTGAGGGCGGGAAAATATTAATGGAGTTAAAAATGATGGTGAAGATGTAAATGAGACTAACAGTGGTAAGAGAGAAGGATATGTATCTCTAAATAATAGAGATGTTGAGGATAATGAAGATGGTAAGAGAATGAGAGAGCCTCCACCATGGATGAGGGATTATATTAATGAGGAGGGTCTCGGGTTATTTGAAGATGAAGGTAATTTAACACCAATGGTGTCAAGTGATCCATTGTACTATAAAGAAGCAATGAAGGATGTAAGCTAAAGATTGACCATGGACAACGAAATCAAATCCATAGAGAAAAACAAGACATGAATGTTGGTTACGTTGCCTATTGAGCCAAGAAAATTAGGGTGAAATGGATCTATAAAACTAAATATAATGAGCATGGAGAACTTGAGAAGCACAAAGCATGTTTAGTGGCTAAAGGGTACACATAAAAACATGGAATAAACTACACAAAGGTCTATGCTCCGATGGCGAGAATGGAAATTATGAGGATGGTAGTAGCTCTGACAGCTCAAAGAAACTGAAGAATATTCCGGTTAGATGTGAAATCAGCCTTCTTCTATAGTGAGCTTAATGAAGATATGTATGTTGAGCAACCAAGGGGTTATGAGATCAAAGAAAGTGGGGACAAGGTCTACAAGCTGCACAAAGCTCTATATGGCTTAAAGCAAGCTCCACGAGCTTGGTTCAACCGTATAGAGACTTACTTTGTCAGTGAGGGATTCAAAAGATGTCCAAATGAGTAGTTCTTTTTCACAAAATAGAGCAAAGAAGGTAAAATACTTATTGTAAGTGTTTATGTTGATGATCTAATCTATACTAGTGATAATGAAGAGATGATAAGTAGTTTCAAGTATTCAATGATGTAGGTTTTTTAGATGATTGATCTGGGAAAAATAAAGTTCTTTCTCGGCATCAAAGTGTTACAAAAATCCGATGGTATCTTCATCTACCAAAGGAAATATACAGTGGAGGTTTTGAAGCGATTTGGAATGCTAGAAAGTCATGAAGTTAATAGTCTGATTGTTCCAGGTTTCCAGCTAAGCAAGGATGTGGATGGAGCTGTAATTGATGAATCGTATTACAAGTAAATTGTTGGGAGTTTCATGTATCTCACGACAACTCATCCAGATATAATGTACAATGTAAGCTTGATCAACAGGTACATGACTAAACCTACAGAGCTTCATTTACAAGTTGCCAAGTCGATATTGAGGTACTTGAAGGGTACTTTTGATTATGGAATCATGTACAAGAAGGGGAGTTCAAATGACTGACTATGCTGATGACTTAGATGACCGGAAAAGCACTACTAATTATGTTTTTCTTTTAAGTTCTAGAGAAGTGTCTTGGCTTTCAAAGAAACAACAAATTGTTACATTGTCAACTATAGAGGCAAAGTTTGTGGCAGTAGCTGGGTGTGCAAGTTAGGTAGTATGGATGAGAAAAGTTTTGGAGTAGTTGAGACATGTTCAGAAGAAGGGTACCATTGTCATATATGACAATAGCTCCACCATTAAATTGTCAAAGAATCCTGTCATGCATGGGAGAAGTAAACATATTGATGTACGTTTCCATTTCTTGAAAGGGTTTGCTAAGGATAGAATTGTTGAGTTGTTGCATTGTATAATTGAGGCACATACTGCAAATGTAATGACAAAACCATTGAAGTTGGATTCTTTCTAGAAGTTTAGAAGTCAAAACGGCATTTGCAAGGCAGCTAAGCTAAAGTGATTGGGTATCACAGTTAGTTTAGGGGAGGGATTGACAAGTTGTTACTTGTTTTTAGGAGTTTACTGAGTCCTGTTTACTCAGTCTTTGTTTCTGTTAATAAAATCCATAGTCTTTAGGGATAGCTGGGACTGTTAACGGTCAATTTACACTAACCATGTTAGTGGATGTAATGTTAAACATAAGCTTTCTTTTAGCTTTCCTGTTATTACTTTAAAGCTATATAACGTCAAGTTTGTTTAATAAGAAGGTAGATCCTTCATCCAGAATAGTGTTGAGCTTTGTTTTCATTTTATGATTGAAGTTTCCCAACAATGTCCTTCATCCTAGTTGGGAGTGGATTGAAGGATAGAGGGACGAGATGGCTTGGAGATTTTGCCTTCAATACAAGGGTGCCAAAAAATAAAAATATGATGATGTGCCAAATCTTCCACTTATTCGCTTTACTAGCGTGGTGTAAACGACACGTGTTCTCTTGATGTGTCAAAATATGTAAAGCATTTTTTTTAATAAGAATAAATTCTTTAAAAAAATTATCAAAATTTACTAGAATAACAGTCATTTAAATGCTAGCAAAATCCTAAATAAGATAAATTATTATATTTAAAAATTATAAAATCTCAACAGTCTAAAATACCAAAATATTAAATATTATGTAGATAAAATATTAAAAGAAAAACCATAATTATACCCTTTGCTTGTGTTGGTTTAATATCTTTGGCAACTCTAGCACCCTGTGGTTTTGATTGCATCTAAAAACTCTTAACCGTTTGTATATAATCACTAAAATTATAATTGATTTTGGTTCTAATATCAACTAATATACAAAAAAAAAAGAGGGCAAAAGATAGCTACCACGGTCAAATGTTAATTGTCTTAGCTGAACAATTAAAAATTTATAAAATTATCAAAATATTAAAGTTGTTTTGTATAGTATTGGCATCCCTTTAAATATTAACAAAACTCTAAGTTTAGTGTGTTTGGTGTTGTGATAGATTTTGTGGTTGTGGTTTGAAAAAAGTTATTTTATAAAAAATACTTTTAATTGAGGTTAGTTTGGTATTTATATATGTTTGGTTAAAACTGTAGTTGAAATTAAGATTGAATAAAAAGTAGTTTAATGTGTTTGGTTAAAAATACTTTTTAAATTGAGGTTATAAAATAACTAAAAAAGATATATATTAATATTGATGGTTTTTAATTTAAATATTGTAGATTTAACTACTGTTATTATATCATGAAATAAATAATACTGTATATAAAATATTTTTTATTATTTCATTAAACTATCTACAATTCTATCACGTACGAAATCCAACCGACAATTACTACAGTTTCTATGGTTTCTTAAGTGTGCAACAACATTAGGTAAAATATCATCAAGGAAAAAATTAGATTGCGATCAAATTCTGCAAATGTTACGTCATCATGCGATCTCCTTCTAATTTATGTAGTGTCATTGAATAATATTAAACACTAGTTTTTCGAGTAAAACACAATTAAAAAAATTAGATTTTTTTTACTTACTCAGACACGATCCAATGCATTTAAGTTTGGACCGAACCCGATCCGGCCATGAACAGTGGAGACGTTCTCCACTGTTCACTCACTTAAGAAGTGAATAGTGTAGAGTGAGAGTGAACAGTGTAGAGTGAATTAATTCACTCTGCATATATGCGGCACAAAGAGAGAAGCAGATTGATGCTGCTTTCGGGTAACCTGTATTTAAAACGTAAATTATAGTGGATCTTACACAATTAACAACGTTTTATATTTTACCAAACATTTTATTTATGTTATTTGTTTTAAAATTAGAAGCAATCATATAAATAAACACTCTCTAATTGTTAGACATCCAAACCACCACCATAAATATTAAATAAATAAATTATTAAGAAGATACAAGAGTTACTATAATTATATCTTATATATCAAATGAAACCGAAGTTGTTTTTCCTTGAATGTTGGTCAAGTAGAGGTAGCAATTTTAGTGAAGGCGTAGTAGCTTGGCGGTAAGTGACATTGGTGTGTTTGGTAACATGTAGAATTTATTTTTTAAAGTATTTTTTGATTAAAAATATATTAAAATAATAATTTTTTATATTTTTCATATTAATACATTAAAATTATTAAAAATATATCAATTTAATAATTTTTCAATACAAAAATAATATAAAATTCAATCATAAAAACAAAGACTCCCGAACTCACATTGTCGAGCGAAGCCACATGAACCCACACAGCTTCACTGATACAATTACAGTGAACTAGCTTTGTTTTGTTTGAAAGAACCCCTGACCCTCCTAACCAAACGTTGACTTTGAAAATCTTGATTGCTAGAATTATTTTCTACACTAAGAAATCAAGATTTTTTTATGGAACTGAACAGGGAAAGTTTTTTTTTTTCAATTTAGCCCCTTTTTTTATTTTTATTTTTTTAATTTTACTTTTATTATTATTAAAAAATTTCAAGATTGTCTGATAGACTGAGTATAATACAATGTTGAATAATTCTCTACAATCTTGTTACATTTCAAAAAAAATTAATTCAACCGGCATGGTGCATTCCTATAAACTAGTTTCTTTCTAACATATAAAGTTATATTCAATGTTTTGTGTTTATAAACAAAATACTAATTTTGATCGACTATACAACTTTTAATTCTAACCGCAGCCGCAACAGCAGATCCAAACAACTATTATAGTGTGTTTGTTTTTTAGATAATTTTTGTGGTTGTGGTTTTAAAAAAAATAAGTTTTAAAAAAGTGTGGTTAGATGTGGTTATTTGAATTTAGATACGTGTTTAGTAAAAATTATGGTTGAGATTTATATGTAGCAAAAAACATGTATAAATATTGGATATAAAACATGTAAAAACTGCTTCACAAAAACTACGTTTCAAACTCAATTTTTTAGTGGCCTCCGCATTATAAAACGCAGTTTGGTATATTACCAAACACTTTATTGTGTTTTTTACACCGTAAATACAAAAATTAAAGGTAAACAAACGGACTTTTAAAAGAAACAGGGAAGATATAATCAATATTTTATTTTTTCTTAAAGAAAACTCTTTACTTGTAAAAATCTTATTAAAAATTGCATAGTAAAGTTACCTCATATTATTATATTATTAGACTATTCATAATTAATGTTTTTTAAAAAAAACTAGATTTATAACCTGCACTACACTGCAACACAAACATGTTTTAAAGAAGTAGAAAAAAAAATCAACTTGGAACATAGACCCAGTAGAGAAAGAAAAGAAGGTATAATCTAATTAGATTAAGAAAAAAAAAGATAACAAAGTTAATAGAGAATAAACAAAAAAAATCACTATAACCTGCAAAAAAAAGAAAAGAATGGTCACCCAAACAAAAAAGTTAACGAAGTTAGGGTTCTGAGCAATCAAATAAAAAAAAAAGAAAAAAATGCTCGGTCAATCTAAGTGAACATGCTAAATATGTAAATCGGGTCATGAGATATGGTGAGCCAACAGAAAAAAATAAAAAAATAAATCAAACTCCAACTCCAAACAAATTAAATGTAGATGGATGAAATTGAAACAAAATGTTAATATAAAATAACAAAAAAACAACTAGAAAATCGAGCAAGCTAACCAAACCTTACGACGCAGATCATGTGAGTTAGATAACTTAATGGAACGCAAACTGTAAAAAATTATGAAGTTCTATTTCAAAACAATTCAATGTTTAAGGACATAACATAACAACTATTAAATTTAAAAAACCAAACCTAAAAAAATTTTTGGGCCAACTCAGGTTAACTTATGGTCTAAGTGATGAAACTGAGATAAACAAATAGAAAGAAAATTGAAGAAAATCACAAATCTCAACCCAAAAACTCCAACCTTGAAAAATGAAACTGAAAAGGAAAATTAATTTCTAATCAATCTAATATTAAATGATAAAATCAGAAAAAAATAAATTTTAAAAATTTTCCAACATAAATTCAACAAAGAATAAAAAATAAAAAGAATCAAGATAATCCAATTTATTTTCGAAATCTATAAAAAAATATATAGAAAGCAAATAAATAAAAATAGCATAGCTCAATCTATAATTGGATAAATGGTGAATGGTGAAACTGGAAAAAAAAACACGAGTTTTAAAAAAGAAAAAAAAAACAAAAAAACCTCTTAAATCTAAGTTTATCTATAAAACTTGCAATGCATGAAATCCTAGACTCATGCTCAATAAAGAAGCTCAATTTCCAACAAATTAAATGTTGAAGAATGAAATAAAAAAATTACTAGAGTGAAAAAAAATAGCAATCAAAATAATAAAAATCAAATTTGATATAAAAAAAAGTTAAGGGGGATGAAATAGTAAAAAAAATCAATTTAAAAAACTATCTCAAATAAAACAAATATTAATCAAAAGAATGATGATCAAATTTCAAAAATAATAAATTGAAGGGGGTGAAATTAAAAAGGAATTCTAATTTTATAAATTATTCCAAATAAAAAAATAAAAAAATAGGGACCAAGTATAAAGAAATAACAAATTGAAGTATTACTTTAAGTTTTAAAAAGGAAAGCGCGAAAATTAAAAAGGAAAAAGAAAAAAAAAGCTATCGGCTCTAGACTGAAGAGATGTTTGCCATGTGCACCTCCTCATCATGGAGGTGACGCTAAGATGATTCAAGCGACACCTTGAAAGGAAAAGTTTGGTTACAGGACAACCTTATACATGTCACGTGAAGAGCGCAAAGACTGCCCACTCGATGACACTTGCAATGCCCACACCGATAAGTTATTTTTTAAAATAATATTTAATAGTTAGTCAAATATAAAAATACTCTTGAGTCAACTTGATATTAACCAAAAAATCATAAGGAGAAATAGAAAAGGATAGTTTAGTAGATTTTCACTAAAAGGTTAATTAAGTAATTATAATTTTAAAAAATTTAAAAAGACTAAAAAGTCAATTTTAATTTCCTCTCTATATAAGAGGTAGCCAAGTCATTTAATTATGCACAAAAAAATAAAAATATTTGAAAATAATAATTGATTATGGTGAAAAGAACTTATAGCCCCAACATCTAATTCAAAGTTTGATGATTAAGGGTAATTTTATCATAATACTATTTGACTTTCAGTTTTAGTTTTTTTTCCTTAATAAAGAAAATCAGAAACATGTTTAATGTATACAATAAGGACTCTTGTTCTATATATTGTTTAAGATGGAGGCCATTGTTGGATATGTATTTTTTTTTACATCCAATTCGTGTAATTTTCTCCTAACCTTCGGTAAAAAAAAAAAATTAAATTCCCTGGCCCCTTGGTTTCCCGACGGATGCACGCTCGCTGCTGTATGCGCAGACAGTAAAGGACTGTTTGGCTGGCATTGTACAGTATCATTGGAAGCATTGTTTGGATTACATGTGCATAAAATCGTACGGTCAAACTGTCTGTATCTCTACAGCTACTACTCAGGTATTTACTGTCTGTTTTTTTGTTTTTTTTCTGTAACAATTATTTAGTTTACGTGAAGGTGGAAGGAAGTAACAGACAGCATTATCGCTACGGCCATGTTGATGATGGCCATGCTGAAACAAAATAGTAGCAGGCAGAAATTACTGTGTGAGAGACAGAGATGGGTTGCTTTGCTTATTGGGTTGGATTTACCTTTGCTTGCAAGTGTGGGCATGTGCTGGTGACCAGACATGAAGAGACGAGCCCCAATAAGGATTCTCTTTAGATTAAAACCATACCATGCAACTACAGAGCTCGGGGCTATCAAACCGATTGGACTCTCTCTTCTCCACATGTCTCTCACTTGTACAGTTTTACAGGCAAAACAGAAGAGGACAACAAAATTAACCAGCTGGTTCTTACCACTTTATCTATGGTTGTGTAGTGTTAATTCTTGATTTTATATAATTTATAAAAAGTCATTGCAATTATACATGTATTTTTTATAATTTACTGAAAATTAAGATACGTGTAAACTGATCGAATATTTATATTAATAAACAATAATAGTTGTTCTTTATTATTTTAAACACATTATCTTTTTTTTTTAATATGTTAAAATTAAATAGATTTCTTACATCTTGTTTGATTTGTGAGACTGGTCTCCATTAAAGATTCTGTTTCTAATTATAATTTTTTTCTCATTAAAAAAACAAAACAAAATAAATATATCTAGAAATTAGTTAATAGTCATCAATAACATGGATAAATGGATGGATAATCAAACCTCCTAATCAAAGGAATTGCAAAGGCTCTCAAAATAATCCTGTATAGGCTTCTATTAAAAGATTTGGTCAAAATTTATCATATAGTGAATTTAACCAAGTTGGACTAAATTGCGTTAAATTATAAGATGATTATCGATTAATTTTCAAATAATTGATTTGAAATGGACAGATTTTACAAACACATGGTAAATTTTGATTAATATTTTTTAATATAAATAATTTTTCAAATTAGCATGGTCAGAGTTTTTCTTTAAAGGAATTCAAATTAACACGCATATATTTTCTTGTTTTTTCTTAATAGATAAACACTAGTTTATTAATCTACTTTTCATTGCAAGTCGAATAAAAAAAATTTAACATAAAAAAGTATAGTTATCACCAACATATTTTAATAGTAGTAAGAAAAGTTTTTTTTTATTGCATGCTAAAAATTTTATGCGCTCATTTAATAAAACATATCGAGAGTTATTAACTAATCATCAAGTTTGAAATAATGACAAGAAAGGAATCTCTTAAATTGAAAGGTTGAAACTCTTTGATCTCAACATGTTTCATTTGACATGTCTTTTTTTGTATGGTTTTTGTTTTTTTTTACATGGATTCTGCTAATGCTGGCGTGGATGCATTGAGAAATATAATAGCAAATTAGCAATACACCACATGTGCATTCCGTGGGCATTGTTTTTACAATGTCACCAAATGCGGCCTGATGGTGACCCGAAAACTTAGGTAATTATTTGACTTGAGTTTTAAATTAAATATATCAACTGTTTTAATCTTTTTTATATATATATATATATATATATATAAAGATTATAATATTTTAGATCGATTTAAATCAATTCAGATTAATTCAGATTAACTTGCGACATGCTCATAAATCTTAGTAGATTTAACAACTTATTTTTTTGGAATGTTTTTATTTGACTATATAACAATAAAAATTGAAATGAATATTAAAGTTATCGAATAAAATTTTAAAAAATCATCATGAAAGATGAAAAAAAGAGAGTCTTTTCTAATGTTATAAACAAGATATTATAATATTTTTCAAAAATTAAAAAATAAATAAATGGTATTTAATCAAATAATATTTAGAAACAAATTAGCAATGGAATAAAATTTTAAAAAAACCATCATGAAAGGTTGCGCTAAAAGAGTGTCTGCCAATTTAATAATAATAAAAAAGGCTATGGTCTTATAAAAAAATTAAAAATTCGATGTTATTTGATAAAAACTTCTCAAACTAATTTCTAACTAATCTGTTTTAATGAATTAAAAATTAAAAATAAAAAACAAGAACAAAAGCAAGCCAAGCTTGGGTGGTCTACATGCTAGGCCTCCTTTTTTTTTTTTCTTATATTAAAAGAAAGATGACTTAAAAAAAAAAGTGAATACAACATGTCATCTATTACTCTAGATTGCAGCGGTGAGAGAGTTGCCAAAAAATAAGAACATAAAATAACTAAAAATTCATTTTACCTAAAATTAACCACCTAAAAATCCATTAAAACCTCAATTAATTAACCTTTCAACATAAAAGATCTTTAAATTGATTCAAAAACACAAAATCAAGCTGAAAAAAAAATTCTTTCTCAATCTACTTGATGTTACAAGATGAAAAATAAAATAAATCTCAATGAAATATTTTTCGTTGACTGAAACTTATCAACACTGAAAATCAGAATATAGAAACTAATTACTTTCTTTTACCTCTCATTTTTTGACAACTCTCTCTCTCTCTTTCTCTTATCCCTCAAATATAGAGACATGTGAATGAAATGAATTTTTTAACCAAAACATATAATTACAAAACTAAAATGACCATAATACAAATTAAGAAAAATCCCAAGGCTAACCCCCCCCCCCCAAAAAAAAAAAAAAAAACAAAAAGTGATGAATGAACAATGTTGGACCAAAAAAGTAGTTTCATTTTTCACTCATTTTCAGTTTTGGTCGTTTTGTTTTAAATTTTGTGAAAATAGTAACATAAAGTTTTTTTTTTGCAAAATCAAACACCAAATCATTGTCAAAAAAAATTTTATATTGTGACAACCCAATAAAAAAAAATTACAAAATAATAAAAAATAATTCTGTTAATTAATAGAATTATTTATGCTTCAGTTTTGGTTCCAGAATTTAGAAACCGTTTGGGAACGTGGTACAAACCGCATTCCCAAAAAATTCCTTTTTTTGCTAAAATTTAATTTTTTTTGTATGTTTTGGATTGTCTTGATGCACTGATTTCAAAAATAATTTTTTAAAAATAAAAAAATATCATTTTGATGCATTTCGACTCGAAAAACACTTTAAAATACAACCACTACCACATTACTAAACATGCTGATTATCATAGAAGTTGGAGGGGGTTGTTCCCAGCATCAAAAATCAACATTTCTGCATTCTTTTTCCTCTAGTTTTCATCATGCTTTTCCTTTTGTTATTCTAGAGTTTTAGGTTCTTGTTTTTGGTGGAGAAATTTCAAGTCGCTTTTATTAAGTTTAATTTGTAGCGCAACTTCTCAAGGTAATGTTATTGAATTCTAGGAGGATGCTTCCATACAATTAATTTGCATCAAGTAGTGGAGAGTGGAGAATAAATTCTTGAAGGATAAAAGATACACATCAATGTATTTTGCATTCTTTTTACACGTACTAAGTTTTTCAACAAATATATATACTATACATTTTGTTTAATTAAGTTTATGTACATACAAATTATATGTGTGTGAGAGCATTATTATGGAAAGTTTTTATAATCCCTATGTTTTTTTTATTTACAAATTAATTCTTATTGGAAAGTTTTTTATCCCTATATTATTAAGAATTAGAGTTTAATCCACGATGTTTATGATGTAATAAGTAGTCATAGCCCATTATATTCCAATTTTAAAAATTACACAACCAAATATAGAATTGTAAGTGACCACTACATTATGCGGTCCATTATATTCAACCAAACATGTCGGTACGTAATTATTAAGACAATGCGCATAGGAGACAGTGGTGAAAAAAGGGTGTCTGTCTCAGACGATTCGGACAGGCTAAGAAGATAGGCTCTTCTTCTGCACGCAGTTGTGGAGAAGGGTCGGTAACCAGATGCCCTTTAAGATTTAGACAGCTGCTTTCGAGAGAGATTAGGATGAAATCCCAGGATTAAGAGCTTTAAACCAAGGAGGTAAAATCCAATGGCTGGAAAGAGAATAACCTGTTTATTTAGACATCAACCTCGATCTTTGAAGATCTTTTTTCTCAACTAATCAAGGGAACTTTATGACAGAACCCTTGCAGTAAGTTACCTGTTAACTGGCCATTGGTTAGTAGGCGTATGAGGGAGATAAATATTCCATTTCTGTGTAACAACTTTATTCTAGTTGAAAAGGAAGAGATTTACTTGGGACTAACTCTTTTAAGTTTTTTTTATTTTATTCTAACGCTGTAAAAAAAAAAACTAATAAAATAACGCACTACAAACAAAAATAATATATATAAAAATAATGAATTCAGTGGACCATACAAGCTATAGATATGGAGACTCACTTATTTTTAGATTGTTTATATAGCCTGCTTTGATTATTATTGATAATTTTTTTTCATATTACATTTGTCTTGTAGATTTCAATAATATTGATATATTATTGTTTTCTTTATTATTTTCTTTTATTTTTTTATATTTTTTTATTGAATTTTATATCCAATAATTTTATAATTTAAAAGAGATACACTCAATACTTGCGAATCACTGATATATGTACAACTCTTTGAGCTATTCTGGATAACCATAGTACTGCACGTACAAGCTTCGTCACGTGGGCCTGGAAGGGCCAATGGGGTTGAATAAAAAGTTAAAAACCTTCAGCCCTCGCTCTTCGCCATTAATTTAATTACATTCGATTTTCCAGCAATGCCTAATGTTTTCAAATCTCACTATAACTACATTCGATTTCAAATTTCAGCCATTAATTACATTCGATTTTCCAATGATTTAAATATAAACAATAAACTAATAAAAATGAGAATAACCCAATCCTTGTTAGTACCGAGCAATTTCACTCTGATTTTTTTTTATTGTTATTTCACCACAAATGCGTTTTTAATTGCTAATATAATAATTATTGAATGTTTATATGTTTATTAATTTTAAAATTTGTGTGATTAATTGAGGTGTGTGGAAGCTAACTTGAACATCCTTTTATACATATATATATATATATATATTTCTTATTTATCCTTTCCTCGCCTACATCCTGGGTCAATAACACGCATTGCTCTCTGACTTTTTAGGCATGGCAAGAAGATTTGCAGTTAGAACGATTAAGTTTAAATTAATCTCTATAATCAAACACGGGATAACTTCTTAAGGTAAGGGCATGTGCTTGAAAAAACCTTTCACTTGATAAAAATAATAATACATCACGATGCCCTTTGAATTTCCTTTTTGTATTTTTTTTTTGCTTCTCCGTTTAGTGACTGAATTCTGATCTCTCTTGTATTTAATCCCTGCCAAATCTCCGTCGGATTAATGAAAATAGGTAAAAATGATGTCACTCAAATAGTTATGGCTTTGCTTTTCTGATAACATAACCGCAGGTCTGCTGTCCAGCCTCATTCATTGTCCCATTCATGCATCTTGAAATATCATCTCTCTCATTTCACGATCCATCTCAGTTTTTTTTTTTTCCTGTAAGCAAAGGACCTTTTCAAATCCTCCATAATAGAGTACTGGAAGGGAGTTAAAAACAAGAATGGTCCAGCAAAATCTCCTGTGAATCACTCGAGTCCCCAACACCTCGAACACCAAATTGGACCCATCTCTGATCTTCTCCAACTCAAGACTCCAAGATCCTTCTTGTTTTTTCCCCTCTCTACCTTGCTGTTTTCTTTGTACTTGTATATATCTTGGCCCACCAATTCCTCCACATCTCAAAACCTTTCCTTTCCCTTGCCCTTTTTGTGCCCTTCCTTTTCCTTTATTCCCATCTCTCCCTCCACAAATCCCCCAGTCTCTACAGAGAAACCCCTCAAAATCCCAAGGCCCATCAGTCCCTATAAATTAAAGCAAGAAAGACCCTTTTACAAAACCTCCTCGAAAGTGAGAGAACAGAAAGAAAACACCTCCTTGGTTCTTTCCCTCTCCCCTCTCATAAAAAAACCCAAAAAACTAAGCACCACCTCTCTCAATCCTTTACAAAAAGGAGCAGCAGAATGAAAGAATATTGGGGCTCTTTGGCCTCAATACTTGGTGTGTTGGCCTTTTGTCAAAGTCTCCTTCATGTATTATTCCCACCAGAGCTCCGGTTTGCAACTCTGAAACTCTTCAACCGGGTCTTTAACATGTTCACTTCTTATTGCTACTTTGATATAACAGAAATTGATGGAGTCAACACCAACGAGCTCTACAACGCAGTCCAACTCTATCTAAGCTCCTGTGTCACCATCTCTGGCAGCCGTTTGAGCCTCACTCGTGCTCTGAATTCAAGTGCCATAACTTTTGGCCTAACAAACAATGACACTATCTTTGACACCTTCAATGGTGTTACTGTCCTTTGGGAACATATTGTGACTCAAAGACAAGCACAGACATTTTCCTGGCGTCCATTGCCTGACGAGAAGAGAGGTTTCACTCTACGTATCAAGAAAAAGGACAAGTCTTTGATTCTTGATTCTTATCTTGATTACATTATGGAGAAAGCCAATGATATGAGGAGGAAAAACGAGGACAGGCTTTTGTACACTAATTCAAGAGGTGGGTCTTTGGATTCAAGAGGGCATCCTTGGGAGTCAGTGCCATTTAAGCACCCGAGTACTTTTGAGACTCTGGCTATGGACCCTGTCAAGAAAGCTGAGATCATTGAAGATTTGAAAGATTTTGCAAATGGTCAATCTTTTTATCAAAAGACAGGTAGAGCTTGGAAGAGAGGTTATTTGCTTTATGGACCTCCTGGTACTGGTAAATCTAGCATGATTGCTGCCATGGCTAATTATCTTGGTTATGATATTTACGATCTTGAATTGACTGAGGTACACCATAACTCTGAACTTAGAAAACTTTTGATGAAAACAAGCTCAAAATCTATCATTGTTATTGAGGACATTGATTGTTCTATTGATTTGAGTAATAGGAAGAAGGGTAGTCCTAATAATAGTAGTTCTATTGGGAGGAGTTACTGTGACCCAGAAATGCGATCTGGGCCTGGTGTTAGCACTGGTGATGAAGGAGGGAATTCAATAACTTTATCTGGGTTATTGAATTTTACTGACGGGTTGTGGTCATGTTGTGGAAGCGAGCGGATTTTCGTGTTCACAACAAACCACATTGACAAACTTGATCCTGCATTGTTAAGGAGTGGTAGAATGGACATGCATGTTTTCATGAGCTACTGTTCATTTCCTGCATTGAGGATCTTGTTGAAGAATTACTTGGGCAATGCAGAAAGTGATTTGGATGAGGGGGTTTTGAAGGAATTGGAAGAGGTTATTGACAAGGCAGAGATGACTCCTGCTGATATAAGTGAGTTATTGATCAAGAACAGGAGAAATAAGGACAGGGCAGTGATTGAATTGTTGGAGGCATTGAAGAATAAGGCAGAGATGAAATTGAAGAGTGGAGAATGTGTTAGAGAGAAGAATTTGAAGGATGTGGGAGAGGAAGAGGAAGAGCAAGAGAAGAGAGCTTTGGAGAGTCCTAAAGAAGGTTGTGACTATGAGGACGGCATCAAGAAAGAAGACGAGGATGAAGAGAAGAAGATTAAATGATATAGAAAATGAAGTATTTTACTGGCTGGTTTCTGGATTGAAAGTATTTCTATTTTATCTTCAAATTGTTGCTGGTGCATAGCATAAGCGGTGGTGGTGGGCTGCTGCGAAGATTGGAAGTGAATCGGTACTGGATAATATTAGGTCTCCAATTTTTTTCAATGTTTAATATTATTATCCATCTTAATGTTAATTAAATAATGAGAGTAGTATCATATGATCAACAGATAAGCTTATTTGCATGTGGTGTGGTTGGCTTGGCCATGTGGGATTTTCTTATACGCCTTACTTTAAGGGTCTTCCTCCATTTTTCCCTTCTCATCATCCTCCTCTGCAACTGTGACCCACATGCTCTTCTCCCATTACAATTCTCAATTATGAATGACTGTGTGGGCCTTGGGTTGTGATGAGCCTTAAATCTACGCTGCTAACTAGCATCAAGGGTGCGCACTTGGGAAGGATCCAATTGTATCCTCCAAGTTATTATTTTCTTTTCTGGGTTTTTTTTTTCAAGTTTGTGACCACACCTTGCCTAATTTATCAATTGCCAAGGGAAGGAATTGATGCGTAAGCAATGAGAGGGGAAGGATAGAGAAAGTGAAACATGATGGCTAGGTGTTAGGTAGCAGATCTTGACAAACTGTCATGTAAAGCCCCATTCATTGTTGTTTTGGCAAGACAAAGAATAAAGGTTCCTTGTCAATTCCAATGTCATCCTTTCGTGAAAGTATGCAGAGATGAAGATGCAGTTCCCTTCATTATTTGTGCAATGGGCCACTATATATCACTATTCATTTGATCAAAATGGAGCAATCTTCTATTATGGAGCACAAGATAATTTGAACAAATTCCACCAATTCTTGTGGTGATAGATTGGTGCACAGGGGAGGGTCCTTTCCAATTCTTTCTCTGTCAAATTGGTGGATTTCTTTGTTTTTTTTGGCTCCCTTTCCCATAAGTTTCACAAAAATCATACTCCAGTACGAAAAAATTGATGCATGAACTTATGCATACAGGAATTTGTCCACGGATTTAAGAATGGGAAAACAAGCAAGCAAGCATGGAACCACCTAGGGGCGTAATCAGAAAAAGTTTTCATAACCTTCTCGAGTTCTTCCTTAAGATGTAGTCGGTACTTTGCCTTGTCATTTTCTAATTATGTTAAAGTATGCCATAATAATAATTCTAATCTTGAAGTGACGCGGCTTATGGATAGGATTTAAAGGGCACTTTAGGAAAAACAAAAAGAAGGGCAAATTTGATTAACAAGCTCCAGATTTCATGTCGGGTAAAGGAAGGATTGGGGAGCTAAAGTAACTAAAAAGTCTAGATTCACAATGAGAAAGGGTTGTCAAGCCTAGGCATGGATCTTGGCCTACGTTGTGACAATTTTCTCTCTAGAAATTAATATTTATTTTCCATGGAAAACATGAATGAAGGAAAAGGGAGAGGTGATAGCTGGCACGGCAGAGCCATTTTCTTTCTCGGAGGAGAATGCCACTTTATATTGTACCAACTATCAACACTTTATTTATTATTTTTTTTTTAAATAAAGTTGTGTTGTAGATTTGGAGCCACGAAGAAGACAACAAGAGAAATGATAAGCACGTACTTCTGTTTTCAGGATGAGCCAACGCTGCTTTAACGCGGTTATATGCCGAGCCTCGCATGATGACTTTTCGCCAGTAGAGAAAGATTTCCATGTGTGGACAATGCTGCAAGGGACACTTGTTAATTGTCACGTATTTGGTATGAAAAGATTTAAAAGTAGCATATGGAACCCAGTTTCCTTCCTGTGGGAGTTAGGGCACGATCAAGAAAATTATTGCATGGTACTACTGTCGGTGAAAGCAATGTAGAAGAAGATCAATTATGCAACCGTGTGCTCTGTTACTTCAGCTGTGGGGAGTTGGGACTTCATTGTTGGATATTAGCCTACAAGATTTGTGGCCCTGAGCATGAAGTGGACGGAATATATAGTTACGTGACAGTTCTTCAGGAAACAAGGGGGGTGCATTTGCGAATGTGGACCAATGATAGTTTGGATTTTGGATTCTATATCTCCTCGGTGTTGATTCTTAAACAAATTTTGTAGGTCTAGCCTCTTGGCGTTTTGCGACTACCTATACCCTTAGATCAGGAATCATAATTTTATGTTGAATCACAACGTTAATGGTCTTCACCTCAATCATAACGAGCAACATTTCATGCACACCCAAGAAGGAAGAAAAGAAGAAAAAAGACTAATTATTTCAGTAAATTATGCACTGACACGCCTACAGACAATGAAGCAGGTATGTTTTTGGGATAGCTCAGCTCCAAACCAGCACACATCAGTCATCGCAATCCATGCATGCTAAGCAGCAAATCAATAGTTTAGTCTTTTAATATATTCTTTATTCTTGTGGTTTCCCGCTGAGGCATTTACATGTCCCACGCAGAAAGAAAAATCGACTGGTACGGCTGGCATTCTCTACCAAACATTTTAAGCCTCACGTTGGGTGCCCAATTGCCTTACCAAGAATAAATTCAACGGGCCTGGCTTAGAGACAATTTTTCCCATGTTAGGAGGATCTTAGACCACTTATTATTGTGTGCGTGTGTGTGTATATACACATGCAACATGGAATTTCGGTCCAATATTTAAAATCCCACTGATTTCATACACTAAAACGTTATGTGATAAGACTTGACCGAACAAAACATTATGTCACAGTTTTGCTTAATACCTTTTTTTTCCTATATGAAACATATTGAATATAGCATTTTGTCAAGTCCACATTAAAAAAAAAAAAAAACTTGATGAGCATCAGATTATATTCTAATGCAGGAGTATGGGAGTTAATTAGTAAGAAATGGCGAATAATATTTATTTGAGTGGAATTTGAATAGGGATCTATCAACCATCAAAAGATTATAGAATCTTAGACCAAAGGAAGGAGTATGATCAACAAGAGAAATGGCAAATGACCAAAGATTTAATGTTGAAAATGTCAATCTTTTTGCATATGCTATGTTTATCCTATTACGATCATATCTTTGGGAATCTACGACCTTCCCTTTGTTCTCTTCAAGTTCGGAAGGCCCTAATTAACAGGTGGGAACCAAGAAAAAGGATGAAGGTATAATCCAAGAACAACTTTGGTTCTTAATAAAAGTTAGTCTTCAAAAAAGATACATTTTCTTTAATTTCTTCATGAAAATGGACACGCACGCTTTCTTTTCCGGTGAAAGGAAATAATATCAAATCAAAGAAAATGACGGGTTTGAATATCGGTGCCGTGGAGTTCTCAAATTAATTTGCTCATTCTGAACAAGTCCAGGGCCGGCCATAATGGTCTCCTGTAACACGCTCGGAGAATTGTTCAATTCTTGATGCCTATATATTCACACCAGTCTTCGAGCTCGAAGGCTCTATACAGTTTTCTTGACCAGATTATCGTTAGCGCTTAGCCGCCGTCGCCGCCGCCTTTGCTGAGACGCTGAAACCTAGATGTCAGAATTGAATGACTAAGGAAAGATTGTAACCTCTAAGATAAACATGGGAGATATCTCACAATGGTCAAGGATTTGAAAATAAAAATGGGAGATGAGACTTTTTGCGGCATGGACCAAATGAAGAGAGGGGGGAAATCCAGGATTGGGCTGGTCTTCCGGCCTATCATAACGAGCAAGGGCATGAGTTGGTGGTGATAAGTGGGCTCTATGTTGGACTGGCTTCTAGAGAAGAAGAAAACAGAAACCGCCCCGAAAAGACAACGCAACAACTAGGAATAGGATTGGTTTTGCAATGAAAATGGATGTTTCCCTGTCATCTTGACGACACGTGTTGCGGTGATTTAACGAGACTTTATTTTCCATGAAAAATAAGTGACTTGTAATAAATGATGATTTGCAGTATTAATTCATTTGATTTCTTCTAACATAGAAGCTTATGCTAATCGTGGCTGACTACAATTTTTTTATATATATACTGTAACAAATGGTAGGTTTAGAATTGAGTTTTGGAAGCGATTTTGAAAAAATTATTTTTTTAATTAATATTTTTAGATGTTTTCTGATTATTTTAATATGCTAATAATATCAAAAATAATTTTTTAAAAATAAAATAAATATTATTTAATATATTTTTTAATAAAAAATATTTTAAAAAATAATCATATCATATTTAACTAGGTGTTAATTTAAATGAGTTCATGGTAACACAAAAAAAAAATACACGCCCACCATCAAAGCAACAATAGAGCAGAGGATAATATTTAGCTCCTTGTTTATCTTATGATTTTCTTTTATTTTTATTTTTTCTCACTTCAATGCTTGGGTTTGGATTTTAAGG
The DNA here is from genome assembly GCF_951802175.1 of Populus nigra. Lineage (NCBI taxonomy): Eukaryota > Viridiplantae > Streptophyta > Magnoliopsida > Malpighiales > Salicaceae > Populus > Populus nigra. The sequence goes on from NC_084854.1 coordinate 10,235,926, forward strand.
GATTTTTTATTATTATTTTTCTGAATTCTTATTATATTTTCTTTAATTATTCTTGGAAATTTTCAAACAGGTTTGTGGAAGAGCAAGTGTAGTTGTTGGAAATTAATAATTGTAAGATTAAAATATTCTTGTTTCCTGTTATTTTATGCTAATTAACTAGTGATTGTCACATCTTTTTCTTCTTTTTTTTTGGCTGATAAAAAACAAGTAACATGAGAATGTTAACAAAAAGAAAAAGTACACTGACTAATGACATAGGATAGTGAGCCTTAGCATTGATTTCTTTTTAATTAGCACGATAAATTATAAATTTTAAAGGAATAACACGATAAAAAAAGAAATTAGTCACTTCCTAGCTACAACCACCACTTTTCAGTCAAAAAAGTAACGTAAATATCCTATATTATTAGGGTTTTATATTTAATTTGTAATTGGTATAGTTGTGATTAAATTATTGTTTAGGAATTGTTGGGTTTTGATAAATTAAATGTAAATTAAGTCAATTAGGGTTGAGGTTGAAAATAAGATGAATTAGGTTGGATTTTGTTGAGTTTTGTATTGTGTTAAATGTTTGAAAAAGTTATTGGATTTAAAGATTTTGTATGAATTACTTAAAATTAACTATGAAATCATGCAATTAGGGTTGGTTTCATGCAATTAAATATGAAAATAATATGAATTAGGATGAGTTTTGTTGAGTTTTGTGTTGAGATGAATGTTTGGATAAATTGTCTAATTTAAGGGTTTTGTATGAATTGATTGAAATTAGCTATTAATTCATGCAATTAGGGTTGATTTCACCTATAAATATCATGAGTTCAATAAATTTGGTTAATTTAAATATATAATTATAAAAAAAGACAACGACAATAAAAAAAACCCAAAAATTGACAATTACTAATAAAAAAATTAAATATTTGCCAATATTATAAAAAGATACCCTCTAAATATTCTTAAAAGGTCTCAATGGTCTTATTTGATAACAAATAAAAAATTAAATGAGAATGAGATAATATTATAAAGAGAGAGAGAAAAAATATGAAGCTTAATTACTAGCAAATTAAACGTTGAAGGACGAATTGAAAAAAAAATTTTAAAAGAGGAAAAAAATAACTCGAGTCAATATGCTAAATTTATGGCATGGTTGTGATATCGAGATAACCTCATATAAAAAAATAAATAAAACAATGAAATGAAAAACTGGAAAAAAATCAATAAAAAAATTTAGAAAAAACCCGAGTTAACTCAACTAACATGCAACTCGAGATATGAAATCAAGATAACCCCATAGAAAAGAAAACGATAAAAATCATGAAGCTAAAGGCCTAATAACCTGAAGTCGAATGATGAAAATAAAAAAAATTAATTAAAAATAAAACCTAAAAAAGAAAGTCAACTCGAACTTACCTTCAAAACTCATGACTTAGGTCATAAAATTACTGAATTTAAAGATTTTATATGAATTAGTTAGAATTAACTATGAAATCATGCAATTAGGACTAGTTTCACGCAATTAAGCATGAAAATAACATGAATTATATTGAGTTTTGTGTTGACTTGAATGTTTGGATAAATTGCCTAATTTAAGAGTTTTGTATGAAGTGTTTGAAATGAGCTATTAATTCATGTAATTAGGGTTGATTCACCTATAAATAACATGAGCTCAATAAGTTTGGTTAATTTAAATATATAATTATAAAAAGGGCAACGTCAATTAAAAAAAAACCCCAAAAATAACAATTACTAATAAAAAAATAAACATTTGTCAATATTATGAAAATATATCATCTAAATATTCTTAAAAGGTATCAACGGTTTTATTTGATAACAAATAAAAAATTAAATGAGAACGGGATAACATCATAAAGAGAAAAAAAAATATGAAGCTTAATTACTAGTAAATCAAACGCTGAAGGACAAATTGGAAAAAAAAATCAATTTTAAAAGAGAAAAACTCGAGTCAGTATGCTAAATTTATGACTTGGTTGTGACATCGGGATAATCTCATAAAAAAATAGAACAATAAAATGAAAAAACTTGAAAAAATCAATAAAAAAACATTAAAAAAATGTCGAGTTAACTTGACTAACATGCAGCTCGAGATATAAAATCAAGATAACCCAATAGAAAAGAAAGTGATAAAAATCATGAAGCTAAATGACTAATAACCTAAAGTCGAATGATAAAAATAAAAAAAATAAATTAAAAAAATAGCCTAAAAAAGAAAATCAAATCGAGCTTACCTTCGAAACTTATGACCTAGGTCATGAAATTACTGGATTTAAAGATTTTGTATGAATTAGTTAAAATTAACTATGAAATCATGCAATTAGAGCTGGTTTCACGCAATTAAGCATGAAAATAACATGAATTAGGTTGAATTTTGTTTAGTTTTGTATTGACTTGAATGTTTGGATAAATTGTCTAATTTAAGGATTTTATATAAAGTGGTTGAAATTAGCTATTAATTCATGCAATTAGGGTTGATTTAACCTATAAATAACATGTGTTCAATAAGTTTGGTTAATTTAAATATATAATTATAAAAAGGAGATGACAATAAAAAAAACCCCAAAAATGGCAATTATTAATAATAAAAGTAAACATTTGCCAATATTATGTAAAGATATCTTCTAAATATTCTTAAAAGGTCTCAACGGTCTTATTTGATAGCAAATAAAAAATTAGATGAGAACGAAATAATCTCATAAAAAGAGAAAAAAATATGAAGCTTAATTACTAACAAATCAAACGCTGAAGGATGAATTAAAAATAAAAACAATTTTAAAAGATAAAAAAAATAACTCGAGTTAGTATGTTAAATTTATGGTTTTGTTATGATATCGGGATAACCTCATAAAAAAATAGTTAAAGTCGAATGATGGAAAAAAAAATTAATTAAAAAATAACCTTAAAAAAAGGTCAAATCAAGCTTACCTTCGAAACTCATGACTTAGGTCATGAAATTACTGGATTTAAAGATTTTGTATGAATTAGTTAAAATTAACTATGAAATCATGCAATTAGAGCTGGTTTCACGCAATTAAGCATGAAAATAACATGAATTAGGTTGAATTTTGTTGAGTTTTGTATTGACTTGAATGTTTGGATAAATTGTCTAATTTAAGGGTTTTATATAAAGTGGTTGAAATTAGCTATTAATTCATGCAATTAGGGTTGATTTAACCTATAAATAACATGCGTTCAATAAGTTTGGTTAATTTAAATATATAATTATAAAAAAAGAAGACGACAATAAAAAAACCCCCAAGAATGACAATTATTAATAATAAAAATAAACATTTGCCAATATTATGTAAAGATATCCTCTAAATATTCTTAAAAGGTCTCAACGGTCTTATTTGATAGCAAATAAAAAATTAGATGAGAACGAAATAACCTCATAAAAAGAGAAAAAAATATGAAGCTTAATTACTAGCAAATCAAACGCTGAAGGACGAATTAAAAATAAAAAGAATTTTAAAAGATATAAAAAACTAACTGGAGTCAGTATGTTAAATTTATGGTTTCGTTGTGATATCGGGATAACCTCATAAAAAAATACAACAATAAAATGAAAAAATTGAAAAAAAACCAATAAAAAACATTAGAAAAAGCTCGAATTAACTTGACTAACCTGCAGCTCGAGATATGAAATCAAGATAACTCAATAGAAAAGAAAGTGATAAAAATCATGAATACAACAATAAAATGAAAAAATTGGAAAAAAACCAATAAAAAAAATTAAAAAAAGCTCGAATTAACTTGACTAACCTGCAGCTCGAGATATGAAATCAAGATAACCCAATAGAAAAGAAAGTGATAAAAATAATGAATACAACAATAAAATGAAAAAATTAGAAAAAAAAATCAATAAAAAAACATTAGAAAAAGCTCGAATTAACTTGACAAACTTGTAGCTCGAGATATGAAATCAAGATAACCCAATAGAAAAGAAAGTGATAAAAATCATGAAGCTAAAGGCCTAATAACTTAAAGTCGAATGATGGAAAAAAAATTAATTAAAAAATAACCTAAAAAAAGGTCAAATCAAGCTTACCTTCGAAACTCATGACTTAGGTCATGAAATTACTAGATTTAAAGATTTTGTATGAATTAGTTAAAATTAACTATGAAATCATGCAATTAGGGCTAGTTTCATGCAATTAATCATGAAAATAACATGAATTAGGTTGAATTTTGTGTTGAGTTGAATTTTTGGATAAATTGCCTAATTTAAGGGTTTTGTATGAAGTGGTTGAAATTAGCTATTAATTCATGCAAATAGGATTGATTTCATCTATAAATAACATGAGTTCAATAAGCTTGGTTAATTTAAATATATAATTACAAAAAAAGGCAATGACAATAAAAAAAACCCCAAAAATAACAATTACTAATAAAAAAATAAACATTTGCCAATATTATGTAAAGATATCTTCTAAATATTCTTAAAAGGTCTCAATGGTCTTATTTGATAATAAATAAAAAAATAAATGAGAATAGAATAACCTCATACAGAGAGAGAAATAATATGAAGCTTAATTACTAGTAAATTAAACATTAAAGGACGAATTAAAAAAAACACCAATTTTAAAAGAGAAAAAAAACTAACTCGAGTCAGTATGCTAAATTTATGGCTTGGTTGTGACATCGGGATAACTTTATAAAAAAATAGAGCAATAAAATGAAAAAACTGAAAAAAAAACCAATAAAAAAACATTAGAAAAGCCTGAATTAACTTGACTAACTTGCAGCTTGAGATATGAAATCAAGATAACCCAATAAAAGAGAAAGTGATAAAAATCATGAAGCTAAAGGCCTAATAACTTAAAGTCGAATGATGAAAAGAAAAAAAATCATTTAAAAAAATAACCTAAAAAACAAAGTCAAATCGAGTTTACCTTCGAAACTCATGACCTAGGTCATGAAATTACTGGATTTAAAGATTTTATTTGAGTTAGTTAAAATTAACTATGAAATCATGCAATTAGCGCTGGTTTCACGCAATTAAGCATGAAAATAACATGAATTTTGTTGAGTTTTGTGTTGACTTGAATGTTTGGATAAATTGCATAATTTAAGGGTTTTGTATGAAGTGGTTGAAATTAGCTATTAATTCATGCAATTAGGGCATTTAACCTATAAATAACATGAGTTCAATAAGCTTGGTTAATTTAAATATATAATTACAAAAAAAGGCAACGTCAATTAAAAAAACCCCAAAAATGACAATTACTAATTAAAAAATAAATATTTGCCAATATTACGTAAAGATATCCTCTAAATATTCTTAAAATATCTCAACGGTCTTATTTGATCGTAAATAAAAAATTAAATGAGAACGAGATAACCTCATAAAGAGAGAGAAAAAATATGAATCTTAATTACTAGCAAATCAAACGCTAAAGGACGAATTAAAAATAAAAACAATTTTAAAAGAAAAAAAAGTAACTCGAGTCAGTATGCTAAATTTATGGCTTGGTTGTGACATTGGGATAGCCTCACACAAAAATAAAAAAATGAATAGAACAATAAAATGAAAAAAAAGGAAAAAACCATTAGAAAAACATTAAAAAACGTTCGAGTTAACTTAACTAACCTACAGCTCGAGATATGAAATCAAGATAACCTAATAAAAAAGAAAGTGATAAAAATCATAAAGCTAAAGGCATAATAACTTAAAGTGATAAAATCATAAAGCTAAAGGTATAATAACTTAAAGTCGAATGATGAAAATAAAAAAAAAATCAATTAAAAAAAGAACCTAAAATAGAACGTCAAATCAAGCTTACCTTCGAAACTCATGACCTGGATCATGAAACCAAATCTATTATTAAAATTAAATGAGATAAAATAATGAGGATGAAATTAAAAAAATAAAATTAATAAGGATAAAAAAACAAAAAAATAGCAATTAAAAGAAAAGGGACCAAGTTGAATACAAAAATTAAATAAAATAAAATGTTGTGGGATAAATTGAAAAAATAATAAATCAAGAAAATGATAAAAAAAAACCAAGAAAATAGAAATAAAAAGAACAAGGACCAAATTAGATACCAGAATTAAATAAAATAGAATTTTGAGGGACTCAATTGAAAAAAAATCAATTAAAACAATATTATAGAAAAAATAGCATTTAAAAGAATGAAGAAAAAATTGATACAAATACAAACTGACAGGATTTATTTGATTTTTAAAAGGTCTTACACGAAATTTGATGCAAGGAGAGAGAAAATATAAAAGAAAAGAAAAAAGTCAATCGAAACTCAATAACTACTCCGCCGTACATAAACGTCTAACCATCGAGAAGAGGATGGAGTGACATTTCCAATATCATCAATAAAGATGACGTTTGATCGCCTAGAGGCGCCGCATGTGCCACCCAAAAAGCGTGGGATCCTCTCACTCGTTGGCGCTTGTTTAATATATGCCAACTATTTTTAATTTTTTAATTATTTTTATATTTGTTAAAAGATTGAATTGCCCTCATTAAGATTGATTATAACTAAAAAATCATTAGAAGAATTCAAAAATGCACCTAGACATCATTTTTTTTTTGCTTTGAAGAGTTTTTCCAAAACATGTCAACCAAGGGTTCTTTGAGATCAGTTTCTTATTTACTCATAATTTATTTAAATCATATTAATGTTCTATATTAAAAAGCTTATATTGGAGATTAAATTTTAATAAAGTTTTAACAAAAAAAAGTGAGTGGACTCCTCTTTTATTTGGCCTTACATGTGCCATTTAACTATGTTTTAATAAATTTTCTAACAATCCACCACATAAATGAAAATTGTCTGACCAGTTTGAAAATGACTCGAAGATTTATTGAAGGATACTAATTTGGTAGATTACTATATGATAGAAGGTTGCTTTTGGCTTTGAACATTTTTTAATGAAATACTATTAGTTTTAATCGTCTAAATAGTGAATACGATGTCTTTAACTTCTCAACTTTAATTTTGTATAAACTAAGACATTAGTATTCACATAGTTCTCTACCTAGATATTTCTTTTGGTTTTTACTGTTATGTTTATTTTATCTCTAAACAATTCTTGGATTCATGAGTGTTTTAGAGAATTTAGCCTTTGCTGAAAATCTAAAGAAAACGACTATATTTCTCACTCATATAGGTGATCTTTCATTAAAAGTATTATACTATACTCTACTTGGTGTACCAAGATAAAAAGATCATTAAGAGAACAACTCACCATTTGTCACACTACTTCTAGCACTTATTTCATAAAAAAAAATAAGAAGAAAATAATAGTTTTCTAGTGTTATTAATAATGTTATATGACTTAGTTTTCCATTTGAACCTAGATCTTGGGATCTCCAATTGATTACGTATGGTTATCATCATTAATCTCTTTCATCTTAAAAGGCTTTAAGTCCATTCCCCTCCATTAATTATATACAAGCTCTCTCGAAAAATCTTTTGTTAGTGAATCCGCATTATTTTTCTTTGACTTTATGTACTAAATGGAAATAATTTCATTCAAGAGTAAGTGTTTAATGTTATTATGTTTACAATATATATATATATATAGACGTACCATTATACATAATACTTTATGCCCTTTTAATTGTTGATTGATTATCGTGATGGACACAAATAGTTGACACTAGTTTTGGGCAACATGGAATATTTTTTAAGAAACCTTGAATCCATATGGCTTCTTCTCCAACTTTATTAAGAGCAATAAACTCTAATTCCATCATGGAACTTGCGATACACTTCATTTAGAGGATTTCCTTAACATAACAGCTCTACTAAGTATGAAGACATATCCACTTTTGGATTTTAAATCCTTAGTGTTGGATATGCAATTAACATCAATATACACTTCTAGTAGCATTGGGTAACTAATAAGTGTAGCCTATAGTTCAAGGTGTATCTCAAATATCTTAGTATCCTTTTTATTGTCTTTCAATGATTCATACTTGGATTACTTATAAATCTACTTAGTTTACTAACCGAGTAAGTAATATCAAGCCTTGTGCAATTCATAATGTATATGTGGCTTCCAGTTATTCGAGAATATTCTAATTAGTTTATTCTCTTGCCTCTATTCTTGGACATATGTGTTATTCTAGGATTAAAACAACAATAACACATGAAGGGGAGTGAATTATGTGTTTATTATTAATAATAAATATTGCAATTAATCAATTAAACATAATAAACTAACAACATAATTAAAGTACTTAAAGTAAATAGTATAAGGATATAATCACAAACTTGATTTTTAATGTGGTTCAACAAGCTTACATCCATACCTCAAGCATCAAACTGGTGTTGAGTATTGTATTTTTTACTAATCCAAGCTAAAGATTATAACATCCTTGATGAATCCTCACCAAACCCCTACTTAAAGAAATACCTTCTTCAAGATTTTTTTTTATCTTATTGATGTACCTCACCAATGACCAAGATTTTTTCACTTAAACCCTTGAAGGATTACAATTGTTCGAAATGTAACAACACCCTCTCAAATAGTAGATAATACAATTAAAGCTTATATCTTTATTGCTCACTCAATAACACTTAGAATATATGAAGGTGTTTAACTGTAGTGAGTGTGAGAATTTATACTCTTGTGCAAGAATATAAATGTTTTAATGCACAAATATGAGTATGATTTGAGATTGATGATTTGAAGTTATTTTTTCTCTTAAAATAGCCTATATATATATATATATATATATATATATATATATATATTCTTCAATTAGACAAACTATTTATATGTCCAGCAAAAACTAGTATTTTATAGTCGTTATTTGATAAGAAGAGAATTTGGGTAAGATAAAGAAGGAAGAAGAACAGAGGTTTCATAGAGTATTTATTTGTTATTCAATGTCCCATTCAATACAGAAAACGTGAGCCTAAATAGGCCACTTCAATGCAACGATAATCCTAATTAACAGGAATTCCAATACTGGAGCTGAAGACTAGGAATGCTTTCAGCAACTCCTATTCCCCATTACATTATTAATTGACTTATTCAACAAAACACAAAACACAATAGTAACTGTACCCCCAGCCATGCACTCAATCCCCCCCACGTAAGGAGAGATTTCTTATCAATCCATCCCCCTAAGAAGTTCTTTGCCCGTAAGGTTGAATTGAGGATAAGTTTTGGCAAAACGCCACAAGTTTTCCCATGAAGCATCTTCAGGCAGAGCCCCTTTCCATTGGACCAAGACTTCTGTTTTCGGACGATATTTGCCTTTTTGAATAACCCGTCGGTCCAAAATTAATTCTGGTTCTGGTAACAGGGCTGTATCTGCTGAGACAGGAGGAAGATTGATCACAGTTTGGTCGATGACAGGTCCCCATTTCTTTTTTAGTAAACTGACGTGAATAACATTGTGTATGCGCGCCCCTGCTGGAAGGTCTAATTTGTACGCAACTGCCCCAATTCGAGCTAGAACTTTGAATGGCCCGAAAAACCTAGGCGACAGTTTCAAAGAGCTTCTGAAAGCTACTGATTTCTGGCGGTAAGGTTGCAGCTTAAGGAATACATAATCCCCAACTTCAAAGGTGAGCTCTCGACGATGCAGGTCTGCGCGAGACTTCATGCGAACCTGTGCCTCCAATAGATTGCGCCTGAGATCACGAAGTATGACCTCTCGTTGGTGCAGCAAGTTATCCACAGCCTGAATTTTTGTTATGCCTGGAATGTAAGAAGTCATAGTCGGAGGAGGAACTCCATAAACAGCTTCAAACGGAGACACTTTTGTAGCTGAATGTACTGCTGTATTGTACCCATATTCGGCCCAGGCAAGCCATTCCATCCAGCCTTTGGGTTGGTCAGAAGAGAAGCAACGTAAATACTGCTCAAGGGTGCGATTTATCACCTCAGTTTGGCCGTCGGATTGGGGATGATAGCTAGAACTGTAACATAGTGTTGTGCCATGTAATTTGAACAGAGATTTCCAAAAAGAGCTAATGAAAATTTTGTTACGATCACTAATAATGGAAAGAGGCATCCCATGTAATTTCACCACATTATTGAGGAAACATTTGGCTACTGATGCTGCTGTATAGGGATGCTTCAGGGGCACAAAATGGGCATATTTGGAGAGGCGATCTACCACAACCATAATTACATTGTAACCCTGTGACAGCGGTAATCCTTCGACAAAATACATGGATACATCTGTCCAAATTCACTGTGGAATGGGTAGGGGTTGAAGCAACCCGGACGGCTGAAGGGTCTCATGCTTGCAACGTTGAGACACTTCACACTCCCGAATAAAACTTTTGACAGAAGTGTGAATGCCAGGCCAAACAAAACTTGCTGAAATACAGGAGAGAGTCTTCAGGTAACCAAAATGTCCACCTGAAGGAGAAGAGTGGCCATCGGCCAAGACATCAGGCAACAGGGAAGAAGTGGGACTCAAGAGGATCCGTCCACTTTGCATCCAAATACCATCTCGTTGAACACAGTGTAAGGATGGATTAGTAAGCAAAGAAGTATAATAAGGTTGTTGGAGTACCTCTTGCTGTAACGTTTGCCACCAATCTGCAATTGGAAATGACAAGGCATGAAAGTGGAAGGCTGCGACACGAGAAAGAACATCAGCTCCTTGGTTCTCTTTTCCCTTGTGGTATTGTATAGTATAATCAAAACCCATTATCTTTGGCAGCCACCGAGCTTGAGAAGGCGTTGTGAGGTGTTGCTCTAATAAATACTTTAGACTTCTATGGTCAGTTTTGATCACAAATGGTCGGCCTAGAAGGTAGGGTCTCCATTTACGCACTGCCTTCACCACAACCAGCATCTCCTTGTCGTAGGTGGACAGGAGTGTAGATTTCCCTTTCAATGCTTCACTATAATAGGTAATAGGTTGGTTGTTCTGAGACAAGATTGCACCTAAACCATCTCCACAAGCATCACATTCGACTATGAACTGCTGTGAAAAATCAGGCAGCCGTAATACAGGAGGTGAAATAAGAGCTTGCTTCAGTTTGTTAAAAGCCACCAGAGAAGCTTCAGTCCAACAAAAGCCATCTTTGGTGAGAAGGTTTGTTAAGGGGGCAACGATGATACCAAATCCCCGCACAAACTTACGATAATAACCAGCCAATCCAAGGAACCCGCGGATCTGTTTAGGTGACGTTGGCACCGACCAATTTTGAACCGATTGTATCTTTGCTGGGTCTACTGCCACCCCCTCCGAAGAAATGCGGTGGCCCAAATACCCCACCGATAACACCCCAAATTGACACTTGAAAAGTTTGACATACAACTGATTAATAGAAAGAATTCCCAACACTTGTTTTAAGTGCAGTAGATGATCTTCCCAAGTCCTGCTATATATTAAAATATCATCAAAAAAGACTAGAATAAACCTTCGTAAATGCGGCCGAAAAATATCATTCATGAGACTCTGAAAAGAAGCTGGAGCGTTTGTTAATCCGAATGGCATCACCACAAACTCATAGTGACCGTCATGAGTCCGGAAAGCGGTTTTTGGAATATCATCTTGCTGGACCCTGATCTGGTGGTAACCGGAGCGCAAGTCCAGTTTGGAAAAAAATGTTGCGCCATGTAACTCATCCAGCAGCTCATCAATGACAGGTATGGGAAATTTATCCTTAACTGTAATCTCATTGAGTGCCCGATAGTCAACGCAGAAACGCCAAGACCCATCTGATTTCTTTATCAACAATACTGGGAGGAGAAGGGACTCCGGCTAGGGTGAATAATTCCGGATTGAAGGAATTCCTTTACCAGTTTTTCAATCTCATTTTTTTGGTAATGGGGGTACCTGTAAGGTCTTGTGTTAACTGGAGGCTGGTTGGGCAGCAGTGGAATTTGATGATCATGGTTGCGTATAAGTGGCAGTTCAGTAGGTTCGTCAAATACATGTGCAAATTCTGACAGAATTTGACTGATATCTAGTGGTAAATTAGTTTCTTGAATTGGTTGCTCATCTGAAATCATATGAACAAAAAATCTCATGCCTGATAAATGCAGCAATTCTTTGTCACTCAGGGGAGCAAGCTCTGAATTGGTAAGCCCTTTCAATATATGAATTATGCCTGCTTGTGTGAAAGATATATTGAGTTTCCTGTAATTAGTCTCGATTGGACCCAAAGTTTCCAACCATTGGACTCCTAAAACAGCTTGACATGCCGCCACTGGAAGAACAAAAAAATCAGCTCTTATGGTTATGCCTTAAAGTGATAAAGAGAGCCCCAAACATCGGCCAATGCATTCAATAACTTCCTTG